>NC_138373.1:27458385-27509083 GCF_054177405.1 Leptonychotes weddellii
GGGTAATGGACACTGGGGAGGGTATGTGCTATGGTGAACGCTGTGAATTGTGTAAGACTGATGAATCACAGACCTGTACCCCTGAAACAAATAATACATTATATGTTAAAAAAAAAAAAAAGAAAAAGATAGTAGGAAGGGAAAAATGAAGGGGGGAAATCGGAGGGGGAGACGAACCATGAGAGACTATGGACTCTGAGAAACAAACAGGGTTTTAGAGGGGAGGGGGATGGGGGGATGGGTTAGCCCGGTGATGGGTATTAAGGAGGGCACGTATTCCATGGAGCACTAGTGTTATATGCAAACAATGAATCATGGAACACTACATCAAAAACTAATGATATAATGTATGGTGACTAACATAATAAAATAAAATTAATTTAAAAATTCCCCCTTTCAGTACTATTTTTATTTATTATATTTTAATAACAAAATAATTTAAAACCTAAAATAACAAAAGAAATGCACATTCATTGTAGAACATTTAGAAAGGGAAATCTGGAATAACAAAAAAATTGTAAAAATCACTCAGAGATATCCACTGTTAACTTTTGAGTGAATTAACATCCATATTTTAAAAATATATATATATTTTTTAAGATTTTATTTATTTATTTGACAGAGAGAGCGAGAGAGGGAACAGAAGCAGGGGGAGACGGAGAGGGAGAAGCAGCCTTCCTGCCGAGCAGGGAGCCCGATGCGGGGCTAGATACCAGGACCCTGGGATCATGACCCGAGCCGAAGGCAGACGCTGAACGACCGAGCCACCCAGGTGCCCCTACATATATATTTTTGATATACAATGTTTTCTATATTTTTCTTTTTTTTTTTTAAAGATTTTATTTATTTATTTGAGAGAGAGAGAGCATGAGAGGGGGCAGGGTCAGAGGGAGAAGCAGACTCCCCGCCGAGCAGGGAGCCTGATGCGGGACTCGATCCTGGGACTCCAGGATCATGACCTGAGCCGAAGGCAGTCGCTTAACCAACTGAGCCACCCAGGCACCCTACAATGTTTTCTATATTTCTTCACTTAATAATATTTTCTCATAACAAATATCCCTCTGCTTCCTCCTGAATGACTGTGTAATATTCCATTAGTCAGACCACCTGTTTAATCAGTATCCTATAGTTGAACATTAAGACCATTTCAAATTTTTCATTTTATAAAATCACTACTGTGAACCTACTTGGACCTGAATCTTTGTACATATGTTGCAGATAAATGCCTAGAAATGGAATTTCTCCCTCAACATTGTATGTCTCCAGTTAGCAAAATCCACAAATCCTTAACCAGGCAAATCCTTAAAGTCAAGACCAGTCCTTAGTAAAGAGACTTTGTACTCGTAGGATCTCTGGCAGTACATACATACATATTTGTACTGCATACAGAGAGCACACAGCGGGTATTCAGCAAGAGCTTGGTCTTTATAAAGCAGTTAAGACATTGAGCCAGGCCCTGTCCTAAGAGCTTTGTAGGGAGTATTCTCCCACACCCTGTAAAGACTGTGTTCTACCCAGATAAGGAAACAGGCTCATGAAAACTAAGCAGCTTACCCTTGAGCTTTCTTGCAATAACCTCTATGGGGTCCTGGCCTCTACACCTCATCTCTGAACCAGGCCACTGGGTTGAGAAGGAAGCAGGCACATTAACCAATAGAAAATCCAACCCTTTGGGGCACCTGGATGACTCAGTCAGTTAAGCATCTGCCTTTGGCCTCAGGTCATTATCTCAGGATCCTGGGATGGAGCCCCACGTTGGGCTCCCTGCTCAGCATGGAGTCTGCTTCCCCTCTCCCTCTGCCCCTCCCCCGCTTGTGTGTGTGCTCACTCTCTCTCTCTCAAATAAATAAATAAAATCATAAAAAAAAAAAATAAAGAAAATCCAACCCTTTGTGTGTGGTGGGTCCCCACTGGCCTTTCCCTAGGTATGTGAAGGCCAGAGAAGACGGGGAAAGGAGCTGGGATAAAGGCAGAGGTTCCCATGCCTCTTGTCCAAGCCTGGGAATTTCCACCATTCTCTTGGCCTTCAAGTTTACACACACACACACACACACACACACACACACACACACACGGGCACACGCAACCCTCAAGTTCCCTGATCTTTCCAAAACACCAGTCTGAACATATCAGTGCCTGGTTTAAGCCTCCTGATGGTGTTATCCATACACCTGGAATATGAGCATCCTAGGGAGAGAGGGCACTCCACACAGAGAGCCCAGAGAGGAGAGAGGGAGCAGGAAGCATTGAGCATATTGCCGGGATTTCAGGGTGGCTGGGATGCAGGGTGCAAATGGAGGACTACGGATGAGACGAGGCTGTACCCACATAACCTCATTTCTTAGCCCCATTTTTCAGGTGATGTGAGGGAGGTTCAGGCCAATGACAGGCCTGAGGCCACATGGCCAGTGCGGGGTAGAGCCAGCATTCAAATTCATGTCCATCTGACCCCAGACTTCCTGCTCTTGAACCACTCGTGTCATCTCACTGTGCACATTCTCGCCCACCTTCCTCCCTCACCTTTGCTCGTGCTGTTCTTGGCCTGACGTGCGTTCCCCCCGATCCCTCCCTGTTGAAACCTGGCTCAGTGACCAAGTGCCTGCCACCACCGAGGCCTCTTCTGTTCAGGGAGACATTCTTGAGCTAATGATTCAAGCCGATCCCTCCCTTCCTGAGCAGTTTGCTGACACCCCTAATCCCGGGTCTCTTCTGACCCTTGAGGCTGGGTAAGGCCATATTGTGGAAGCTGCCCGAGGTGCCCTGGGGGCTACTGAGCAGCATCTCTGCCCTCCACCCACTAGAGGCCAGCAGCACCCTCCTGGAGTCGTGGCGACTGGAAATGGCTTCAGACACCGCCTGTGTCCCCAGGAGGTCTACAACTCGCCGCCCCCACCCCACCCCAATCCTCACTTCACTCTGTCTTGAACCATAAACACTGGAGCCTCTCCTTCTTGGCAGCTCTGTGAGGGATCCAAGCTCAGAGGCCATCCGTGCCAGGCAGGGAACGCTCACAGAACAGTAGAAAACTGGCCTTCCTGTGTCCCAATGAACAGGCTGATCAAATTCAGCCCATGGCTGCCTCGCAGGAAGGTGGGCCCACAGTTGCCGGATCTGATTTCTCAAGACCTCCTCATCTATAATCTCCACATTGAAACAAATGTTGGCAACATATTCAATTCTAAACAAATAAGTAAAAGCTGTCTGTGGGTGACTCTGGCCCAGGAGCAGCCAGTCCGCAAACTTGGTCTCTACAAGGCAAGCTCTTCTCCTAGTTCCCTGGGGGGCTCGTGTGTGTACCAACGTGTAGCTCCTGAATCACCCGGAAAATATCTAAGGGGCAACCGCATGTCACCAGCTCCCAGCACTGCAAAATTGGTGTCTTCATTTCCCATCGTGGGCAGACCACCGGGGTCTACGGACACACACCGGGTGAGCGCTCTCTCCATGGAAGATGATCTCCCTCCCTACCTGCCACCCTCAGCCTGAGCCTGAAGCATCCCTCCCTGGGCAGGCCTTCCTGGGCCCCAGCTTCCTGGCCAGATCAAAGACCCTTGGTAGGGAGTTTCCTGCCACCTGAGGACAAAGGTAAGCCAAGGGGATTTCCAGGCCTTGATCTCACATTCTACCTACCCATTCACCAGTTCTCAGGCAGATCAGGCCAAAATGCATCTGGTTGCCTGGAACAGAGACTGAACCCTACTGCCCCAAGAAAAGGAGTTTGTTCTGGAAGGATATTCATGCAGTAGCCTCTTCAAAATAGCCGTAACTGTCATTAACTGCACATTTACTAAGTGCTAAGCACCATGCCAGGTGCTTCATGCGTGGAGTCTCAGTGACTCCTCATGACTGTGTTAAGAAGTAGGTGCGTTTCTTTTCTTTTTTTTTTTTTTAAAGATTTTATTAATTTATTTATTTTAGAGAGAGAGAAAGAGAGCGAGTGGGGGAAGGAGCAGAGGGAGAAGGAGAGAGAGGATCTCAAGCAGACTTTGTGCCTGAGCCTGCAACACGACACAGGGCTCGATCTCATGATCCTGAGATCGTGACCTGAGCCAAAATCAAGAGTCGGCCGCTTAACCAACTGAGCCACCCAGGTGCCCCAGTAAGTGTGTTTCTTGAGCCCTTTTTATAGATGAAGAAACTGATCCTTGGAGACGTGATGTGACCCCCCCCACCAAAGACCACACATCTAGTAAGAGGTGAAGCCAGGGACTCTGATCCCCATGTGGAACAAAAGGTCCCTCTTGGGTGTCTTAATCATCAGGACCCCAGATGTGGGAGACCTTTCCCCACTATCCTGGGTCATCTGGGGTAGAATTCCCTGAGGAATTTAGAAAGGAAGGAAGGAAGAAAGGGAGGGAGGGGAGAAGGAAGGAAGGAAGAGAGGGAGGGAGGAAGGAAGGAAGAGAGGGAGGGAGGGAGGAAGGAAGGAAGAAAGGGAGCGAGGGAGGGAGGGAGGAAGGAAGGAAGGAAGGAAGGGAGAGAAAGAGGGAGGGAAGGAGGGAGGAAGGAGGACCAGTTCTATAAAAAATAATAATAGGGTGCCTGGGTGGCTCAGTTGGTTAAGTGACTGCCTTCGGCTCGGGTCATGGTCCCGGAGTCCTGGGATCGAGTCCCACATCGGGCTCCCGGCTCAGCGGGGAGCCTGCTTCTCCCTCTGACCCTCTCCCCTCTCATGCTGTTTCTCTCTCTCTCTCTCAAATAAATAAATAAATAAATAAAATCTTTAAAAATAATAATAATAATAATAAACTAATCTTGGATTTTAGTTAATGAGATGCATGCCGAAAGATACAGGTGGAGGAGGCCAGTGTATAGATGTCTCCAACTTACTCTGAAAGGATGGGTAGATAGAGGGAAGGACGGGTGGATAGACATGCAGTAAGGTGAGTAAACTCCAGAAAGACCAGAGCTGGAGCAGCCCTGCAGAGGTGTCCTACCTGGGGGAAAGGGGCCTGGGCCTTTGTTCTCCCTACTGACCAGTCACTGGAGGTAGGGGTGTTAACTTAGGGCCGTTCCCACGGAGGGGCTCAGCTGGGCACCATCAGCTGCCAACTTTGCCAACAGCTGGGGAGTAAGCCCTCAGTCCAGAAGGCAGGTCTGATGCCTCCCACCTGCCCCGTTCGCCCAGTTCTGTTCCGACCAACACGCATGCATTTGTTCAACAAGCATGTCGGAAGTTCAAGCCCCACATCTGGTGTAGAGATTATTTAAAAATAAAATCTTAAATACATAAATAAAAAGAAAGAAAGAAAAAGTTAGGGGCGCCTGGGTGGCTCAGTCGGTTAAGTGTCTGCCTTCGGCTCAGGTCATGATCCCAGGGTCCTGGGATCGAGCCCCTCATCGGGCTCCCTGCTCAGCGGGAAGCCTGCTTCTCCCTCTCCCGCTCCCCCTGCTTGTGCTCCCTCTCTCGCGCTCTCTCTGTCAAATAAATAAATAAAATCTTTAAAAAAAAAAAAAAGAAAAGAAAAAGTTAGCTTTTATCAAGGCCTTACTGTGCACCTGGCACTGTTACAGGTCTTTGCACACGTGACCTCATGTAAGCCTCTTGATGTCGCTATAGGGCAGACAACATCATTGTACCCGTTTTACAGATCAGAGAGGTCCAAGAATGTACTCGAAGCATACAACTCATAAAAAAAAGGGCAGGATAAGAGAACCTGGAAGGCTAGCTCCAGAGCCTGGGCCCATAACTGCTACAGTGCCCTCCCTCGCTCCTTCACTCATGCCCCAAACACCGGCCGCTGGAATCAAGGTGGGGGTGCCCAGGGCTGGCCCATCGGGAGTCCTGGGGCTAAGTCTTTCCCTATCACTGCCTGGCTGGGTGGCCTTGGGCAAGACTCTGTCTCCCTCTGAGCTTTAGTTTCCCCTTCTGTGGAATTAAGGAGCTGGGTCACCCTAACTCATGGCTTCCCTGCAAATAGGATCTCTGTCTACAGCCAGACTTGATCATCAGTTGCCCAGGACTTACTTCAACCTCTGGTGCCTCAAAGGAAATCTTCTGGTCCCCAAGGAAATCTTCACCTCCCATGCCAACCCTGGCTGGTGACCCCCTCACCAAAGACACAGATGACCCTCCTCCCCGCAAAAAAATAAATAGCAAGAGGCAACAATCACTGAGCCTCTGCCTCACATACACGATCTCATTTCATCCTCACAATAACCTATGAGGTAGGTACTGTTTTTATACCCAAAGAGGTTTACCTCACCCAGGAGCAGAACCATGCACTCTCACCATACCTCACCCCGCATTCCCAGTCCCGGGTATCTACCCTCCAGAAATGAAAACTTAGGTTCATGCCAAAAATACGGATGTTTATAGAAGTCTGTTCATGACTGCCCCACACTGGAAACAACCCAGAGATCATTCAGCAGGTGCACGGAGAAACACACCGTGGCACATTCACACCCTGAAATACGACTCAGCAAGAAAAAGGAATAGACATTTGGTAGGTGCAGCAACTTAGGATCAATCTCAAATACATTATATCGGGCACAAAAGAAACCAGACCCAACGGTAGGATTCCACTTATACGACATCCTGGCATGACTAAAACGATAGGGACAGAAAACAGATTAGTGGTTGCCAGGGGCTGGGGGAAGCAGAGGGGACTGAATAGAAAGGGGTAGCAGGAGGGCACTTTTTAGGGTGATAGAATTATTTTGTGTCCTGGTTGCGGTGGTGGTCGTTACGCAAATATCTACCTGTGTTAAAATTCATAGAACTGGACACACACACACCCAGTGCAGAATTCCTGCCCCAGGCTAGATGGCTCCATGCACAAGGCAGCAGGCTGTTGTCATGGGCTCTGGCCCAGACAGAAAACGCCAGGTCCTCTTCAGGGGGCTCAGCCCAGGGGACCAAGCAAGTTCAACCGTGTCTGAGTTCATGCTTATAAAGTACCAGGGGAGTGGGGAGTGGCTGCTGAATGGGTACATGCCTCCTTTTGGGCCGAGGAAAATGTTCTGGAACTAGGCAGAGACAGCGGTTGTACAACAATGTGAATGTGCCAAACGCCACTGAATCGTACCCTTTAAGATGGTTGCTTTCATGTTATATAAATTTCACCTTTATTTGGGGGCACCTGGGTGGCTCTGCCGGTTAAGCGTCTGCCTTCAGCTCGGGTCATGATCTCAGGGTCCTGGGATCGAGCCGCGAGTCGGGCTCCCTGCTCAGTGGGGAGCCTGCTTCTCACTCTCCCACTGCCCCTCCCCGCCCCCACTCTTGTGTGCAGTCTCTCTAAAATAAATAAATACAATCTTTTTTAAAATTCACCTTTATTTAAAAAAGGGGGGGAAAAAAAAACCTCAAACAAGAAAAAAACAAAAATGTATCCAGGGATTACTATGCCCTAAATCTACCCCCAAGGAACCAGGCTTCACACGAGATCACGTGACTTGGCCAAGGCCACACAGCCAGTATGAGGCTGACCCCGAATCAGTAGCCTTCTAAGCTTGAATCCTTGCCACTGGACATAAAGTGATAAGATGGGTTAAATATCATCCCCCCACCCAAAAAAAGTGACTTCCTATTACCTAGAAGCCGACTGTTTCTCCTCAGCCATGAATGACCTCGGATCAGTGTAGGTGTGGCTTGGAAAAAACACATTTCTCCAAAACAAAAACGGGGGACAGAATCCAGTCCAGGATGCCTTCTCCCCGGAGTGGCGTGACCTGATTTATGTGAAAATTCTCTCCAACATTTACACAGGAAACCCAGGGGCGCCTGGGTGGCTCAGTCGGTGAAGCAGCCGACTCTTGGTTTTGGCTCCGGGTGCAATCTCAGGGTCATAAGATCACGAGGCTCCATGCTTAGCGGGGAGTCTGCTTAAGGTTCTCTCTCTCCCTCCCCCTCTGCCTCTTCCCCTGCTTGTGCTTTCTCTCTCGCAAGCAAATACATAAATAAATAAGAAACCCAGGCCTATATTTTGTACTTGTCATGAATCCCTTTTCCCCAAAATGATCACGATTCTGTGAAAGTGGAACTACTCTACACAATTGAGACTGAGCATCATCCTGCGTGTTTGTACAGAAAGAACAAAACCTTCCGAGCAAAGCGGTGAATAGGAATGCCTTAGATCATGGGGCAGACAGGAAAAGTGGGGGCATGGGATGTCAACATGGCCCCCCCAAGGACAGCCAGCCCTTGGGCTTAGGCTAAGGGGCAGAGGGATGGACATGAGGATCTCCCCCACCCCTGCCCCACCCCCGCTGGAGCCTCAAAGCAGTTTCTCCAAACCTAAATACCTCAACTGCCAGAAAGGGGTAGTTTCCCAACTGTGCTGGGACTGTGGTTTTCTCTGGGGGGCCATGACCCTCATTAGAGGTTCACCGAGGCATAGAGCCCGGCTGCTCACCTCTGAAGGACTCAGACTTCAGCCTTGCAAAACAGCGACACTCCTGAGTGAACCCAGCTGGGAATAAAGGAAGTGTGAGTCAACCCTCAGAGGTTCTTAAAAACGGCTGTATTCGGGTGCCGCAACCGGGCCGGAGGCAAGTCTGTGTGAGCCTGCGTTGGGCGCCAGGTGCCGACCCCCACCCCCAGCCATCCTCGGGGACCCATGGGCAGCAGGCTGGCTGCAGAGGGCTGGGCAGTGCCAGCCGGGGAGCTCCCAGGAAGGCGCTTCTGCCCAGACACCTGCTGGGCAGGGGGCTTGGGCAGTGGGAGGGAGCAGGCTCCAGGAGGGACGGTCAGGAGAGCCCTTGGACAAAGGGAGAAGAACCCCATTGTATGCAAGTGTTACCTTGCCTGGGAGATGTGATGTGGCCCCATTTCACAGAGAAAGACTGAGTCTGATCTCTTTACTCATTTCTTCTTTCAACAAGCATTCACCGAATGCCTGCTATGTAGGTGTCAGGTGCTGGGATGCAGTAGTGAACAAAACAGACAACGACCCTGATTTTTTGAAGTTTGTGGTTTGGTGAGAGATGAGGAGTAAGGAGACCCTGTGATAGGTGATGTGTATACAAGTGAAGGAGATCAATCGGGAGGATGCAGAGAAGACCTTTCCCTGGAAAGGCTCTGTCAGCTGCCAGGGCTTAGTCTGAGACCTTTGAATGATGAGTGATCCAGGGAAGGGCACTGCAGGCAGAAGGGACAGCAGATGCAAAGGCCCTGAGGTGGGAATGACTCTGTCTGAGGACCAGAAAGACCCAGCGCAGGTGGATGTAGTGAGTGAGGTGGTCATGGGTGGGGAGGGGGGGATTGTCAAGAGATTGAGGGAGGACCTGATCAGGGAGAGACACACTTTGTTCTAAATGCAACAGGGATTCTCTAGTATTGGGGGGGGGGGGGCGTGTTCTGATTTTCATTTTTGTAGCTGTTCCTGGCTGCTGTGTAGAAAGTGGACTGTAGGGGCAGAGAGGCCCCTGGCTGTCTTTGCAGTAACTGAGGTGCTTGGGGCTTGGAGCAAGGTGGCATGGGGAGGTGAGGAGAAGTGGCTGGTTTCAGCCCCCTCCCTCCACCGTGGCCTGATAAAGGGTGACAAAGAAAGGAGTCAAGAATGACGCCCTGCTTGGGGGCCTGAGCAATTGGGTTTAGGCAGGTGGCCCTGACCGAGACGAGGACGGTTTGAGCAAGGTCCCCCAGGCAGGAATTGACTGTCTCTCCTTCTCCCTGTAACTCCCATCACCCCCAAAGGGAGACCCAGAGTGCCCTGTATTCCTGCCGCTCCTTGCTTCAGTCTCTCCATCCTGAACTCATGCTGCTCCCCAAGGCACAGAGCCCTTCCCACTCTGTCCCCTGACATGCCCTCTCTGTCCCGCCCCCACACCTTTGCTCAGTCCCTCCTGCCAGAGGGCCCTTTCTCCCTTGGGCTGAGAGGTAGCCCCCCCCGCACCCCCATGTTAGGATGCCTCTGAGGGGCTGGACAGGGCAGCGACTCTAAAAGCCAGGGCCTCCTTGATTTGAATTCCACCTTGACCTCCTCCTAGCACGCACGCCTGAGCAAGTTACTTCACGGGACTCCGTTTCTACATCCGCAAAATGGCGTTGAAAATATAAGTCCCGACCACCGTGGGGTAGCTGCAGGTGTAAAGAAGGCGCGCTCACTCATTCGGCTCCTGGGACATGAGACGTGACACCAAGGGTTAGACGGTATTTTTCCAGATGGAAGAGAAATGCCGTGGGGAAGCAAGCACTCTGATATTTCTGTGCTCGGACCCCTGTGCTAACTCAGGGAAGCACATCTGGGTGAGTGAAAAGGCTGGTGCCCACCAGGAGGACTATCCCGTTCATGGCTGAGTCTCCAAGGTGTCCCCGACGGATGCCCGCATGATTGCGAGGACTTCCTCGCCTGCCTTTACAGGAGGGGAAACTGAGGCCCAGGCCCACACACGGATATGCTATGGGCAGCCTCCTTCATGAGTCTTTCTCTGGCCAGCTGGGACCTTGAGACGGGTCCCCCAGATGCACCCACATTTCCCGAGGCGGCTCTATGCTCAACAGCCCTGGTAGCACACACCCTCCCTCAGGCCCCACAGTTGGCTTCATGCCACTAATGCCATAGCCAGTTGGGCCCACAGCTGACACTGGGGCCAGATGTCCTGCCTTCATTTACATCTCTTCCACACTGTGCAGCCAGAGGAGCGAGAAGGGGAAGCCACAGGTCAGACCGAGCCTCGGTCACAGTGCCTATTGTCGCTGCCGTGCAGTGTCTGCTGGAAACTAGACCATGAGGTTTACAGGAATCAGGGCCTTTGAGCAGCACCAGATGTGAAAGCAAAACTCACACATGCACACATGCATGCACACAGAGGAACATACATGAGCACACACACGCGGCACACACGTACAAGCACATGCAGATGCCTGCAGGCATGCGTATGCAAAGCACGCTCGCTCTTCTCCCTGTGGACCACCCCCATCCCAGATGGCAAACTCATACCACCCCACCCACCAGGAAGCCCCCCATCCCAGCAATCACAGGCGCTTGAAAGCAGGGGGAGACCTGAGAGATGATCACAATCAGAAAAACAACCCGCTTCCTCCGGTGGGGGCTCGTGGAAAGCCGTGGATGCTCACAGCTCCCACAGGAGGCAGGAGGGCTCTCATCTTCCAGAAGAGGAAACTGAGGCCCCAAAGGTAATGGTGTCTTGTCCAGGGCACCAAGGTCCGCACATCTCCTGCCCCAGCCCAGCGTGTCTGTACGGAGAGGTGGGTCCAGGCACAGACAGCGCTGTCCCTGGGGAGGGTCCCTGGCCCACCGTTTCCAACTGATCCTGGAAGGGTCCTTGGCAGGCTGGCATCAGGGGCCAGTGAGCAAGAGCCCCAGCAGCCACATGGTGGGGGCTGAAGGGGAGGAGACTTGCCCAGGGTCACCCAGTATGCGGGGTCTCTAGAGCTGCTGTAACAAATTACCACTAACTAGGCGGCTTAAAACAATAGAAATTGATTCTTGAACAATTCTGGAAGCCAGAAGTCTGAAATCAAGGTGCCAGCAGGCCCATGCTCCCTCTGGAGGCTCTGGGGGAGACTCCTTCCTTCTCCCTTCCAACTGCATGATTCCAATCTCTGCCTCCCCGCCTCTGTGTCTGTGTGTCCAAATCTCCTGCCCTTCTCTTCTAAGGACACCTATCAATGGGTTGTGGCCCACCCTAAATCCAGATGTTCTCATCAAAAGACCCTTTATTATATCTGCAAAGACTTTTTTTCCCCCCAAATAAGATCCCATTCACAGAGTCTGAGGGCATTGGATGTGAACCTATTTCTTTGAGGGATACTATGCAACCCACTATACCTGATGAGCCAGGGGCAATACCAGGTAGAGGCCTCCCCACATCTCAGCCCTTATCCGGGGTATCATTAACATGACCAGAGGTGGGACAGGAGACAGAATTTGGAGCCTCTCAGTCTGGCTTGGAATCCTGACCTTACCTCTTATTTGCTGTGGGACCTCAAGCAAGTGACTCACCCTCTTTGTGCCTTGATTTCTTCACATGTAAAATGAGGATAAGACAGTCCTTGCTTCATAATGGAAATTACATGAGTTGATACTTATTAAGGTTCAGAACAGTGCCTCCCTGGAACCTAGAAAGCTCTCAATTAATGTCTGATAAATAAATACAAAAATCATGTCTGGCACACTTGGTTCAGTAAGTGCTAAATATCGGCTGAGGGAGGTGCTGGGGAGCAAAAATTTTTCTCCTCTCCTTAAGTTTCTTCCGGCTGGTCTAAGAATTAAATTGACAGATCAGCAGGAGAAAATCAAATGTGATTACAGACATGCAGGGGCCCTATAAGAATAGAAGGCCCACGGGCAGTCAGGCAGTTGAGGCTTCGATGGCATCCAGAGCTGAGGAGAAGTGGGTAGGGGTCTGGGACTTCAAACGGAAGGAAGACAATTCACAGGAAGATGAAAAAGAGTAAATGTTTGGTAAGTAAATATTTGCTGGGCCACTCAGAAGCAGTGGGACACAGAGAGAAATTTTAATCAACAGACTTTTGCCAGCTTCCTCCCTGTCTACCACATCTAGTTCATATTACGTTACAGTTACCTGTGAGGACAGCTTCTACAGCAGGTCCTCTGTCTAAATTCTTTCTTCTTAAAAAAAAGATTTTATTTATTTATTTATTTTAGAGAAAGAGAGTGTGTGCATGAGTGGGGGGGAGGGACAGAGGGAGAGGGAGGGAATCTCAAGCAGACTCTGTGCTGAGCATGGAGCCCAACATGGGGCTTGATCTCACGACCCTGAGATAGTGACCTGAGCCAAAATCAAGAGTCAGACACTTAACTGAATGAGCCACCCAGGCGTCCCTGTCTAAATTTTTTCAGGCAGTTAGGGGGAAGGTCAAAGTTCCTTCCTGAGCCTTCTGTTTCTTAAAAATAATCAACCTAAAATAATCTACAGGCCAAAGAGACACATCTTGGGCTGGCAAGGTTTGCTCCTTTAAAGTTGCTGGTAATGCTCCAAAGGATCCCTCACCAAGCATCTTTCTGGGTTCCCCCCTTCACTGCCCCCCTTCCCAAGAGAGGCAGAGAATGTTGCGATTGTCCCACTTGTCAGATAAGAACACTGAGTCCCAGTGGAGGCAGAGGGGGACAGCTGCTAACCTGGGGTCCTGGCCCTGGGTGAGGGTCCCACATGCTGGCTCGCAGACTACCTCTGACCCCCAACAAGGGCTTCAAAGCAAAAAGAGAAAAGCAGGACGAGTTCATAAGTGATTCATAAAGCTAAAGCTAATCCTGGCAAACAGAATGATGAAGAGCCCTGTTACTCTGAGGGTGGTCCCTGGGCCAGCAGCATCAGCCTCACGTGGGGACTGGCTAGGAATGCACATTCTTGGGGCCCCCCACAGAGCTTCAAAAGTTGCAGGCAAGGCTTTCCAGGGGCTGCTGAAGCATGCTAAAGTTTGAGGACCACTGGCCTAGGAGTGTAAAGTGTGGACAGAGAGCCAGGCACCCTGGGGGGTTGGAATCTGGGATCTGCCACCTAGTAGCTGTGTGGCCTCAGGTGCATCACTGTATGTCTCCAGATATCCACTTCCCAGCTGGAAATGGAGATCATGATCAAGTCTGGGGCACGGGGCTGCACCAAGGACTCAAGTTCACACCTGGCACTGTGCAGATGCTGATTAATCACTGTAATTATTCTATTGTAGGGACTGGCTTTCCCCAGACTTTATGAGCTTCCACCAGTGTGTGCACATTCCTTTTGGGAAGGGATGAAAACGGGAGATATTAACTGGTTTCTTCAAAACTCTACTTGGTAAGTTTTTAAGGTTGGTAGTTAACTTTCCAATCAAGTCTGAGATCCTTGGGATCCTAAAATCAGGGAGCCAGCACTTTAAGATGGGAGGTCACTGGCCCTTTCACAAGTGGGTAAACTGAGGCTCCCTTGGGCCCCTCTGGGGAGTGCCAACCCCACAGGAAATAGCATTTGGCTTCTATGGAAATTTCACTGAGCTGCCCCTCGCAAGCAATCAGGAGTGGGTAGTTCCAGATGGGGGCCTTTCCCCAGATGCCTGAATTTTCTTAGAACCTCACCTGGGCAGAGGGATACTGCTAGTCTTGGGTCTGAGCGGCACTGCAAGGGTGATGTCAAGGACCATAGCAAAAATCCCAGGGGCCATTCACGGCCACCTGTCCTGCAAAGGGAGGACACTCCCACCTTACAGCCGAGGATGCTAAGGCCCAGAGCTGAAGATGTGAGCCCAAGGTCACAAAGGTGCTAGGTGGCAGAGCAAGGATTCAAACTGACATGTGTCGAGCCTCAAAGCCTGGGAGATTTCCAGGTTTGGGGGCCTCCAGGCACTCCTGGCCACCACCACCCAAGCCCCCAGCCTAGCCTGACCAAGGCTGAGGAAGAGGGAGGCTACGGCTTCCAAATCCCATCCACTGTCCTTGTCTACTTGCCGAGGTTTGGCTTCCGATGGAGGAAGCTGGGGATGGGGGGGGGGGAGGTCAGTTCTGCAGAAGATTCATCGCCTGTCACAGGAGGGATTAGGGGTCCCTCCACCTCACCCGATTTCGAGGCAGGCCACCCAGATACAGCAGTCTGGGACATGGGGCCAAGTGCCAGATCTCAGACCCAGAGGCTGAGGGACGTGTCTGCAGAACCTCTCAGCCTCAGCTTCTGCCTCTGAAACATGGCTTCCCATTCCTGACCTGGGGATCTCTGATTTCTGAGAAGCCACAGAAGAAGCAACACCGGCCCACTGTTTCTGGTTGCCTGTTGTCCCCAGAGAGCCCAGTGGCAGGACTCCCAGTCAGAATGCAGCTGCTGGGCTCAGCAGACAGGGAACTGGGACCAGCAGACAGGGAACTTGGTCAGCTCCCAAGCGGGATGGGGGGGGGGTGTATGATGGTGGGTGGCGGCTGGGGGCTATCCAGCACTTACTATGTGTCCGAATTTGAAGGGCTCCTCTTAGGTTTGCACATTTCAGCCTCGCCAACCACTGGGCGAGGCTGGGTTTTACAGCAAGACCAAGGCACAGAGAAGTTGAGTAGCCACCCATGGTCACACAGCGCGTCTGTGCAGAGCTGATTTGGACCTCACACACGGGTTTCAGAGGCCACACTGCATCAATCAGCCCTGTGGCCCTTGGGAACCAGGAACTCAGCAAGGAAATGACAGCATGAGTGAGGCAGGGACAGGGTGGGGACAGCCAAGGGCAGGGAGCAGGCACAGGCACTGGGGGTCGCCCCAAACAGGGGAGGCTGGACAGCTGGGCCTGCGGGGCCTGCGGTGGTGCTGCTGGGCCAGGAGGCGTGTCCAGACAGGCGGTACAGGGGCCAGGGGCCACCCTCCGCCCTCCCCTCCGCTATGCCTTCCCTTTGAAGCAGCGATTCCACTTCTTGGAACCTGCCCTGAGGCAATGCTCCCCTTCCTCCTCCTGGGGGCTAAGCACCAGTGTGGGTGGCTTTGTCTCTCCACCCAGGGACCTCACGCATTTCCTGAGAAAGGCACTCCTTCCCCCCAGCACCTGGTAGGAAGGGGGGAAGATTAAAGAGAGCACTGTGGGTGGTCAGGCCCAGCGAATTCCTCTTGAGACCATTCCTG
The DNA here is from genome assembly GCF_054177405.1 of Leptonychotes weddellii. Classification (NCBI taxonomy): domain Eukaryota; kingdom Metazoa; phylum Chordata; class Mammalia; order Carnivora; family Phocidae; genus Leptonychotes; species Leptonychotes weddellii. The sequence goes on from NC_138373.1 coordinate 27,473,884, forward strand.
GGCTGGGTATGTTCTCCAGTGTCACTGATTGCTGTTTCATTCCCCATCCATATAGCACCCCAAACCATCTGTGCCTGTGTGATCATTTCCATGGAGGAATCCCCTACATACAGTACAGAGCACGCCTCTGAAGCGTGTGGCTTGAACAATTTTTACACACACGTATGAAAGTCACTGCCCCGATCAAGATCCAGGCCCTGGCTACTCAAAGTGTGGTCCTCAGGCCAGGGGCACCAAGCTCTCCGGGGAGCTTTTAGAAATGCAGAACTGCCTGCCCACCAGCACCTACCCGATGGGTCACAATCTGCCTTCCATTGAATAAGACCCCAGGGGATTCATGTCCCATAGCAGCGGTGGTGGGAACCATTGTATGCCAGGGGCTTCCGACACCCCCGCCCCCGGCACTTTCTCAAGCATGTCAAACAAGCTTTGTAGCTCTCAAGTGCAAAACGAGCTTAGGAGGCAGAAACTATTATTAGCATATTAATATAAATATTCATATCAACGGCACATCGATATGACTATGAATAGCCTATCTGTGTCATTTCACCAGGGAGAAAACCAAACCTTGGAGAGGTTTCACGACCTGCCCAAGAGTGCTACACAGCGGGGCAGTCTGGTTGGGAACCCAGACTGAGTCCACAGCCCTGATTTTACTAAATCTCTCAGAGAGTGAGCAACATAGGACGTCCCTCCAGCAAGCTGGTTTAAGAAAGAAAGCTTCTTTTTTCTTTCTTCCTTTGTAAAAGAACCCCACAATAATGATGGGTGCTTATGATTTAAACAAAAATTCAAAGCCTCCAAAGGCTTTCAAAAAACAATCGGCTTCCCTCCCAGCCATCCGTGGCCTCCTGGCCATCCTTCCTGGAGGCCCCCACTCTGGTCAATTTCCTGCGTGCCTTTTCAAAAAGACGCTTGCAGGTACCAGCACGTGGAAATAACTCATGTTTTCTCTTCCTTGTGCAAATGGGAGCATGTTCTGCAACCAGACCTGCCCCTTGCTTTTATCACCCTGTACTTCATCTCCCTATCAGCACATAAAACCTTGGTTATGGTGCGGATGTACCATAATTTACCTCCAGACTGCAGGGTAAACAGGTTGCTCCCCGTCTTTTATGACCATGGCCTTGCTGGGCCGAGTCACCTTGCACTGGACTCCTCTGCACCTCTGGGGCATTGCTGCAGAATGGCGCCCAGAGGAGGAACGGCCCTGCCCCTGCTGTGCGTGATGTTGACCTTGACAGTTATAAGGAGCATTCCTTATCTGCCAGCCTTGGACCGCTTTCAAGATGCCTGGCGCCTCTGGCACATACATCCTGGGTGGGGGCTGACAGGAGGGGTCCATAGTAGGGAAGGTCGGTGCTTTCCAAGAAACTGAAAATGGAACTGGAGAAAGTACTGGCAGCTCTCGAGGCTCCTTGAGAGCAGGAAACTTGGCTGTGTAGCCCCTTCTCCAGAAATAAGAGCCTGGAGCCTCCCTTTCCCTGAACATCCTGGGGTGACAGCCTCACCCCACTTTCACCCTCCCACATACACACACACGCATACCCCAAAGCTGCTCAGACTTAAGCTATGCCTTGGACCAGGGTCTGGTTAAGTGTGTTCACTTAACCAATGATCATGTGGCACAGATGTATCAGGACACATTGGTGCCCGTCTCCTTTGGGCCAGGTGGAGCCTTATCTGTTCACTTTTTTTTTTTTTTTTAAAGATTTCACTTATTTATTCATGAGAGACAGAGAGAGAGAGAGAGAGGCAGAGGGAGAAGCAGGCTCCCAAGGAGCAGGAAGCCCGATGCGGGACTCGATCCCAGGACCCTGAGATCATGACCTGAGCCGAAGGCAGACGCTTAACCATCTGAGCCACCCAGGCGCCCTTTTTTTTTTTTTTTAAAGATTTTATTTATTTATTTGAGAGAGAGAATGAGATAGAGAGCATGAGAGGGGGGAGGGTCAGAGAGAGAGGCAGACTCCCTGCCGAGCAGGGAGCTCGACGTGGGACTCGATCCCGGGACTCCAGGATCATGACCTGAGCCGAAGGCAGTCGCTTAACCAACTGAGCCACCCAGGCGCCCATTTGTTCACTTTCCAACTGCTTATGGGATGCTAGCTGGGTGTCAGGGACTGTTTCAAACACAGGATAGATATTAGTTCATTTAATCGTCAAAGACATACTGAGGTAGGTATGGTTATTATGCCCATTTTACAGAGGAGGAAAGTGAGGCTGGACAGGTTAAGAACCACAACAAGGTGACACAGCTAGTGAGGACAAAGCCCGCATCCTCACCATGAACCTATGGGCAATGGCTCTCAGGTATGGGCGGGCACCAACGTCCCCTGGGGGTGGGGCTTGTTGAAACTCACTCTGCTGGGCCCCGCCCACCCCCAGGGTTCCTAACCCCCAAGGTGTGAGGGAGGACCGAGAGTCCTCATTTCTCACAAGCTCCAGGGGATGCTATGCTTCGGGTCAGGGACCACACTGTGGGCATCGCTGCTGTAAGCCCTGTAGAACTTTCTCAAAACACGCCAATGCGCAATGGCCCTCTGCATTCCAGAAGGATCCCTTACTGGACAAGAGTTGGTCATCAAGGCCCTCAGACTAGGGATTCTTCACCAAAGGTCTCATGCACGCCCACCCTTACCCCATGGCCTGTGGCCTGGGCTTCACCAGTGACCCAGACCCCAAATGAGGAGCCACTTCATAACACACTCACCTAAAGGCACAAAACGAAAAAGACAAGAGCAGGTGTGGTGAGCATGGGAGGGCCGTGGGACTCCCGTGAGCGGCCACCGGGAATGTGAATTGGTACAACATTGCAAAAATCTGTTTGGCAGCATTTGCTAAGGCTGGACGCATACACAGCCTACAACCCCGCGATCCCGCTTCCGAGGATATGCCCAGGGGAAACGTGGTCGCGTGTTCACCAAAAGACACGCACGCACAAGAATGCTCAGATCAGCGATATTCATAACAGCCCAAACTGAGAACACAGGCCTCATCAATAATAGAACAGATAAATAAATTGTGTCCTATTCACACAACAGACTAGCACACAGCCCCGACAGGGCCTGAGCGTTCCTGCATACATAGCCTTTGAAGCAGCTAGACTCAAACAAGGACATGCTGCATGACTCCATTTATGATGTTTGAGAACAGTGACAGTCTGATCGAAGGGGACCTGTTTCGGGGAGAGGTTTTGCGGGTGCGGGGCCCACGGGAGCTATGTTTTCTCCATCAATCCCGTGGGCCCCACGTGAGCACGTATGCAAGTCAAATTGCATCCAAGATTGGGGCACTTTACCACTTACATGTTAGGCCACAATAATTTTATTTTTTATTGTTGTAAAATACACATAACATAAATTTTACCATCTTTACTGCTTTTTAAAAAAGATTTTATTTATTTGAGAGAAAGAATGCGTGTGCATGAGCAGGGCAGGGTGGGGGGGACCAGAGGGGGAGGGAGGGGGAAAGAATCCCAAGCAGACTCCTCGCTGAGCACGGAGCCCCACCTGGGGCTCGATCCCATGACCGTGAGATCACGACCTGAGCCGAAACCAAGACTCGGACAGTTAACCGACTGAGCCAACCAGGTGCCCCTTAAGTGTTTTTAAGTGCACAGTTTAGTAGTGTTAAGTACATTTATGTTCTTGTGCATCCAATTTCCAGAGCTCTTCATTTGCAAAACTGAAACTCTGTCCCCATTAAACACTGATGCCCCAGCCCTCGCCCCAGCCCCGGGCAACCACCATTCCACTTTCTGTCTCTGTGAATTTGGTGACTCTAGGCACATCCTCTATGTGAAATCCTGCAATATTGTCCTTTTGTGACTGGCTTCTTTCCTTTGCATGATGTCCTTAAGGTTCACCCGTGTTGTAAGTATCGGAATCTCTTTCTTTTTTCAGGCTGGATAATATGCCACTGTATGGAGAGACCACACTTTGTTTATCCATTCATCCACTGGTGGACACTTCGGTTGCTTCCATCTTTGGCAGTTCTGTATAATGCTGCTATGACCATGGGTGTGCCAATGCATGACATTTTTAAAAAGATTTTATTTATTTATTAAACAGAGAGAGAGCACAAGGAGGGGGGAGCGGCAGGCAGAGGGAGAAGCAGGCTCCCCACTGAGTGAGGAGCCTGATGCAGGACTCGATCCCAGGACCCTGGATCATGACCTGAGCCAAAGGCAGATGCATAACAGACTGAGCCACCCAGGCGCCCCAACAACACTTTTGTTTTACTATTTCACACACACAAGTGAGGAGGCAGAAGGCAGGGTCTGAAGCTGAGTTCTGGGGACCCAGCCAGGCACTGAGGTTGAGTGACTTCGTGCAATGTGAATAATCCTGCTGCCCTCATGGGGCTGGGAGATGTTGTGCACGGAGCACCGAGCACGGGCCTGGCCCAGCACAGGGTCCCATCAGCACTAGCTACTATTGTTCCTATTCTCACCTTCACACACACACACACACACACACACACACACACACACACACACACACGCCTCTGCACCCAGTTCCCAGACCCCAGAGGGGGTCGTGATCTCCCAGGGGCAGTCCTTCTTACGGAGTGGGGCCAAAGCCAGTAGAGTCCCTGAGGAATCCGCAAAGGATGGCAAATGCAAATGATGTCTTCTTTTCCTAAAGGCAAGTGGCATTCAATTCCAGGACAGAATGGATTTGTGGGAGGGAGAAGGGCCTCTTCCTAGGAACTGAGGGAATTAATGAGGGTCATTTAACACAGGCCAGTTTTAGCTCTAGTTTATTCCCCTCCAATTCTTGGTAATCAGCAAGCTCATTTCTCATGGGGTTACATCTGGTTACAAGCAGCTTGTGGGGCATGTCCTGTGTCCCTGGGGCCCAGGGGTCCACATCCCCTGCGATCTCTACAGAGTAAGTGTGCGGTTTTCTGGGCAGAGGGTCTGTAGTGCTCAGCGGCTTGTCCAGGGGCATCTGTGCCCCCTTCTCTCTCTCTCTCTCTCTCACACACACACACACACACAGAGTCACCTTAAACCAGAAGGTTTGCTCCTTTCCCTTGGAGGTTTGTTAAAACCCAATTCCCCAAGACCCTCTCTTCCACAGCATGGGATTCAGAAGGGCTGGGGTGGGCCCCAGAACCTGGATCTTACCAGGACCATGGGAGGGGCCACAGTCCATATCTGAAACTACACTGCCCACCTCGCCCCAGCTCCCTCTGCAGCTGGGGGCCTGCGGGCGGGCCCAGCTCCAGCTCTTGGCTCGCCAAGGGTGAGAAGTTCTTCTCTTGTGCAAATTAAAAAAAAAAATAGCTTTATTGAGAGACACCCACATACCGTGCATTTCACCCAATTAAAGTGGTTTTTAGTCTAGGCTGAGATGTGCAACCATCACCACAATCAATTTTAGAACATTTTCATCACCCCAAAAAGGCACCCTCCTGTACCCATTTATAGTTACTCCCCCGGCCCCCTCCCCCCAACTCTAGGCAAGCCCTAATCTATTTTCTGTCTCTCTGGATTTGCTTTACACATTTCATATAAATGGAATCCTCCAATATGTGGTCTTCTGTGTCTGCCTTCTATCACGGAACGTTTCCAAGGCCCATCTGTGTTGTAGCATGGACCAGGGCTTTACTCATCTTTGTTGCCAAATACGTTGTGTTATACAGCCGGGGGGCACCTCACCCCAGAAACGCTGATCCAGTCAGTCGGAGGGGTAGGAGCAGGACAAGATTCTGTAAGGCTGGGGGCAGGGGTGGTTCTGCCTGCTGCCAGGGCTGACAAGCCCTGCTGTCCCTCCTTCCAGATTTCAGGGCAGGTCTTTTTTTTTTTTTTTTAAAGATTGTATTTATTCATTTGAGACAGAGATACAGAGAGAGAGAGAGAAAAAGCATGAGCAGGGAGAGAGGCAGAGGGAGAGGGAGAAGCAGGCTCCTCGCCGAGCCAGGAGCCCGATGTGGGGCTCGATCCCAGCACCCTGGGATCATGACCTGAGCTGAAGGCAGACGCTTAACCATCTGAGCCAACCAGGCGCCCCTTCAGGGCAGGTCTTAAGGGCACCTTTTCACAGACCAGGAAATCAGGGCTTAGAGAGAGAGCATGGCACCAGTCCAGGGTCCCACCGACACAGCAGCTGACGCGGATCTGACTTCCTCCCTCCGTTTAGCCAGCATTAATGAGGCGCCGACTGTTTGCCAGGTGCCGTGAAATCCAAACGGCCAAGACTGAGACATTCTCTCCTGTTATTCAGTGTCCCTGACCAAGGCAGAAAGCCGGGCCTCTGTTTAATCATAAGTAAAGTGAAATTGAGCAGGGAGAGGAAGAGAGACAGCTAGGATAGGGGATTTTTTTTAATGAATGTTTTAAATAAAGTGACGGTTCTCCGTCTTTGGGGAGCGCCCACCCACGGAGAATCTGGTGGGCACAATGGGACCCTGTCTCTGGGAGAACACTGTCACAGGGACCTTGTTTTGCCTACAATTATAGAGGATTCTCCATCCTTTGAAGCCCACTGGTTTATGGTAGATGAAAGCCCCTTGTCTTAAAGAGAGAGAACAATGTAATCCTACGTTGAACACATTATTTCCTGAGCACCCATGATTTGCCAGGTGCCAGGGCTGCAGCTGGGAGCAAGACGATACCCTTGCCCTCAAGGGTACTGTGATCTGGTGCAAGGAGGCAGGCAGCATATAAATAATGAGACAGGACAAGGCACCATCTACATCCATCTAGGTGTGTGGCCGGCCAAGGATGTGAGCAGGTGCAAAAGGTTTGCGGTGGCCCTGGGAAGGCAGGGCAGGTGTGTGACATTTTGTTGAGACCTGCATGAAAAGAAGGCATTACAGGCAGAGGGAAGAGGCCAGCAAAGGCCCTGAGGCAGGAACATGATTTTAATTCCAGGAACTGAAAGGGGGAACAAGGGCCTAACACATAATAGATGGGGGGGGGGTGGTCACACAGGTGAGTTGGGGCAGGGTGAAAGAGTTAATCTGTGCAATCACCAAATGTGTGTGTGTGTGTGTGTGTGTGTGCGCGCCTGGCTCCTTTTCTAGGCCAGGGGATGCAGCAATGAAGAGGCCGAACCCGGTCCAGTTCTCTGGGAGCAGGGGGTGAACAGGGAGTAAGCACCTTTTACAAAGTATGTCTCAATAGCTGAGAGGGTGGAGCCATCGGGCCAAGGAAGTCAGGAGTAAAAGCCGGAGGCTGGGAAAACAAAGGGCCCCACTTGCAGGTAAAATGGTACAGGGACGGCTGGGTGTTTGCCAAACACAAAATGAGACAAAAGGTGTTTTCCACTAAGACCCGGGAATTGGGGTCCCCCCTGTAGTCACACCTGCCAGCGTCTGCCAAAACTCTGAAACCGGGAAACACCGGAGCATCCGAACATTTTTTTTTTCCTGAGACTAGATATTTTACATACATAAATATATGTGTATATAACTTTTGCTGTGTCAGGTGCCAGGCCATATGCTAAGATATTACTATTATTTATACCCTGGTTGTTGTTTTACCTGCATCTCACCTACAATGGGTTGAGTATCGCCCCTAGAAACGTGCATGTCCTAACCCTGAGACCTGGGAAGGCGACCTTATTTGGAAACAGCCTCTTTGCACGTGTAATTAAGGCTCTGGAGATGCGATCATCCTGGACTTGGGGTGGGCCCTGACTCCAGTGACAAGGATCTTCCTAAGAGAAGGCTGTGTAAAGACTCAGGCAGAGATCGGAGTGCCTGGGTCTACGATCCAAGGCAGAGCAAAGGTTTCTGGCAGCCACCAGACGCCAGGAGAGAGGTTCCTCCCCTAGAGCCTCCAGGAGGAACCAGCCCAGCCGACACCTTGGTTTCGGACTTCCGGCCTCCGGGACCATGAGAGAACACATTTCTGTTCTTTTTTTTTTTTTAAAGATTTTGTTTATTTTTATTTATTTGACAGAGAGAGAGAAACAGCATGAGAAGGGATAGGGTCAGAGGGAGAAGCAGGCTCCCCGCTGAGCCGGAGCCAGATGTGGGACTCGATCCCGGGACTCCGGGATCACGACCTGAGCCGAAGGCAGTCGCTTAACCAACTGAGCCACCCAGGCGCCCCCACATTTCTGTTCTTTAAGCCACCCAGATTGTGGTCACTTGTTGCTGCCACCCCAGGAAATGAATACAACGTATATAACTTATCCAACAGTTCACATCCACAGGGGTTCTTGCTGATACTTTATATGGTTACGAGGAGGGAGATGGCAAACTTTGGGGGATCCCTCCCTTGTCTGCCTGATTTGGAACCTTTCATTCCTTGCGTACCCTTGGACAAGTTCTCTGGCTTTTCTAGGATGACATCTGTCCCATCTGTCCCACGACAGGGGCAGAGGATGACACGAAGTGGGGACGGGAGGGTGCAGATGTGGTGTGACCACATGCACAGAAGGCCTCCTCTGCAGAGCCAGCTGCTAAGGTTCCTAACTGTCTATTGCCGGGGTGGCTGTCACATGGTTTTGGTAAGCCTCTAGCTCCTCCCTTCAAGAAAGGGGCAGAAAGAGCAGGGGTCAGGGCTCATGGGGTAAGTTCCAGGTGGGATTCCGCAGAGGGAACACGGTTGCCGGGAAAATTCTGAGCCAGCCTTCAGCCCAAGGGATGGAGGCCCTCCCAGGAAGAGGGAAGGGGGGCGATTTATGATTTGAAAAGGCCCAACCCAGGCTGACCTCTCCCCTGGGCTCAGCGGGCACAGTGCCTAGAGCCAGGATGCTTTTAGGGGTCCATGGAAATGTTTTAGGTCCTTTTAAAATAAAAGGGAAACCCAAATATGGTTAAAAATCAATGTGCCATAATGACTCCAGCCTGGATTATATGGATCTTTATGCCAATGCAGTCATAAAATATTATTTTATTTTTTTCTTTTTTATGGAAGAAGGTATCCGCATCCCTGGACAAACCACCCGGCAGAGGGATGGATGCTGAGGACCAAGAGAATTCAGCCAGCCTGAGCGAGCAAGGAACTTCAAAATCCAGACAGGCCAGGGAGCAGAGAGGCCTGATCTGGAAAGCATCCCTGGCCAAACACATGCTTCCTGCCCTCCTGGTCATCAAGCCACCATTCCGGGAGGGTCACTGCTCCTGGAACAGCAAACCAAGTGTTCATGGTCTGGGCCTTGCTCTCAGGCCTCTCGGGAAATATGGTGTTTCATCCTCCCGAATCTTATGAGGCAAGCACCATTATTCCCATTTGGCAGGTGAACACACTGAGGCCAAGAGAGCCCCTGCATAGCACCTGGCACAGCATAGGTGCTCAACAAATACCTGCTGCGTGTGGACTGGATAAACAGGAGGGACGTTAAGCCCTGTGCCCCAGCTCACATGACTGGTGAGGGAGAGCTAGGATTTGAACCCGAGCAGCCCTGCTCCAGAACCTCTATAACTCCCACCCTCTACTGCCCTTCGGCATCTGTACCAGGGTCTTGCTTCTAATCCTTACACAGAACCTCTAAGGTTGAGCTTATGAGCCCTGTTTCCAGATGCGCAAACCAAGGTTCAGAGGGCTGAACACGCCTGTCCAAATTCCCCCTAACTCCGTAGATGCCTCTTTCCCCTCCACCTGCAGTGTCCTTTCATCCAAGGGGCAAGCAGCCGTGCATGACCAGGCAGCCCAAGGGTTGGCATTCACCTGTTGCCCTACCCTACCATGGCAGGCTCCCCATGGTTGGCTGACCCTCGCCCAGTACCCCAACAGGAAAACAATGGATAACCTGCCACAGGTCCAGGTGGTGGTGGGGGGTGGCTGGCAGCTGCCCGGTCCCATCATCCTGACAGCCAGAGGGCTACCACCTGATTTCAGGCTGGCCCCCCCCAGGCTGCCAGTCTTAGAGAAATCAGGCTTTGGGGCAAGGAGGAGGGTTCGAGAGGGTCAGGCCAAGGTTTCTCTTGCCCCAGATTCCTCAAGGGGAACGCAAAGAACCTGTGACCTGGGTTCCCCAGTTGGCCCTTGGATAACTTAGCTCATCTCCTTCAGCCTCAGGGGATCCACTTGTAAAATGGGGGCTCTGGGGACAAACAGCCGGCTCTGATTATTCCTGGCTGGGAGCACTCGGGCCAGCCTCAGACTTCGCTGGCCTCAGTTTCTTCATCTTTAAACTGGGGATAACAGTGATGGCAAAGGTTTCTCCTGGAGAGCAGACATGCGGGGAGAAGACCCATCTTGGACATTTCCTAGACCCCTAACTCCTACATTCTTTCACAGGTATCCCAGGCGGTTCCTACCCATGGGAATCTGGGGCCAACTATAAATAGTTCTCACAGCACTGTTCCCTCCTATTAGCTCCTGTTGTTGGCGTGAAACCACAAAGCTACTCCCCCCCACCCCGCATGCTGAAACATGTGGCCCAAGATAATGACAGGTGTGCTAAGTGCTAATTTTCTCCCTTTCATCCAGTCTTCTGAGAAAAACACTATTAACAATTTGGAGTATAGTCTTTTACTCTTTTCTCTCCTCTTGGACAAACATATCTGGACACAACCTGGGTTTCCTTCTTCTGGCTTTATTTTAATTAAAAAAATAGGGGCTCACGACCCTTCTTGTTTTTTGCACCATCGCCAGGGCTGTGCCCTTGACCTCACGTGCCCGCCTCCCCACACCCGGCAGGCAGCGATCTGCACAGCCTGACCGCGGACCAGGCAGGAAAGTGAAAATAAACCCTGGCTGGCAGCTGAGTTTCTCTTTCCTGTCAAACAAGTGCCTTATCGTACCCAGGGCTGTGTGTGTACAGGGGCTCCCAGAACTGCTTTTTATTTTCTCCAGGGAGGACATTTACAGAACAAGGTGTCTGAACTGTATCAACCTTAAATATCCAGCCTGCTGACTTTTTTTATACCTATGTATCCACCACTCCAAGATCAAAGGCATTCCCAGCATCCTAGACGGTTCCTGTGTGTGCCTTCCCAGAGGTAACTAACTTCTGTCTTCTGTATATATCATATAAACTTAAACGGCATACAAAGCAATCAGTGCCATGATGTGACCCTTTCTTGTCTGGTTGGTTTCACCCAACAGGACGCATGTGAGGGTCATGCATGATGTTGCATGTCTCCGTAGTTTGCTTGGTTTTAATACTTTTTTTTTTTTTTAAGTAGGCTCCACGCCCAGCCTGGAGCCCAATTTGGCGCTCGAACTCACAACCCCTGAGATCAAGACCCGAGCTGAGATCAAGACTTGGACACTTAACCGACTGAGCCACCCAGGCGCCCCTCCATAGTTTACTTGGTTTTATTGCTAAGCCTCGTCCTATTGCGTGAATGTACCTCAATTGTTTATCTAATCTCCTGTTGATGGATATCTGGGATGTTTCCAGTTTGGGGCTATTAGGAACTATAGGAACTATTAGGAACGTTCGTGTCCAAGTCTTTGTGTGGGCATATGCTTTATTTTCTCTTGCGTAAATACCTAGGACTGGGACCGCCAGGTCGGAGGAGAGGTGTGTGTTTAACTTTGTAAGAGACTGCCCGTTGGTTTTCCTCCCTGGCTGTGCGGAGATGTTTTAAGGCCTCACGGGCCCTAGCATGACTTCTCGAGGAGGCCCAATCCACATCACAGCAAACCTACAAAATGACCTGTGATCCACATTAAACAGCTTTCCGCCGCCACCCCCTCCCCCACCCCCGCCAGAGGCTTTTCTCATTTTGCTTTTTGAAATTATTTGGTCCCAAGTGACTCATTTGCTATGTGGTTCTGTTGGAGTTTCTCAGCAATCATGTTTGGGCACTCTGACAAAGGAGACAGACCACCAAACCCCCAAACTCCTTTTCATTTAGAGTAAGGCTTTTATGAGCAATATATTTAGCACCTAATAAATGTCCTTCTCTCCGTCACTGGATTTGTGAAACTTCTATTCACCCCTCAAAACCCCACTCAGAGGCCTACACTTCCATGAAGCTTACAAGTAGCTGCAGCTTTCCCCTCCCCCACCAAGCCCAGAGCCTAATGTGTGACCCTGATGTCATATCCCCTTGGAGGAGAGCACTGGGGTACTACCACAGATAGTGCGTTTGAGCAGAGGACATGGCTCTCTGTATGCTCACCCACGCTGGACACCTAGCATGTCTGTTGACCTGATTTTTCCAGAATTCTTTGTATGTCAGGTGCCCTTACCTGGACCTGCAGGGCTGGGTAGCAGAAGACCTGAGACAACCTTGAATATGTGTATGCAAACTATTGAGTGCTGAGGGCAAGGGCCATGGTTTTCTTCCAATTCTTCAAAAGTTTGTCTTTGGCCCCCAAAGAACTGAGAGGGAGAATCTTTGATGGTCCTGTAAGGAGTATTTGCTGGGAGAGGGCTCAGCAACTTACAACCATAGAAAGCACCACAGGGAACAAAGAGCACTCATTCAATTAGCATTTGGTATGCCCTGGGCCCTGGGAATGTGGCAGGGAACAAGACAAACAAGGCCTAGGGGTAAACAGTAAACACCTAAAGATAATTTCAGCTCCTGATCATGGCTATGACAAATAAACATGGGGGATATGATAAAGATTAGGAGGAGGAAAAATATCAGATAGGGAGGCCAGGGAGCACCTCTCTGAAGAGCCAAAGACCTAAGGGACAAGAAGCAGCCAGCCAGGTAAAGCTATGGAGCAGAGTGTTCCAGAGAGAAGGAACAGCCAGTGCAAAAGCCTGGAGGCCTGGAGGCTAGAACACCTTGACCAGTCAGGTGGCTCTCAGGATCCTGGCTTTCTGCAGCATGCAGAGTGAAGGAGGTGAAGTCAGGTGTGTGCAAGGGACAGAGTGAGAGTTCCTCGTTTCAACCCCACATCTACTCTGAATATTTGGTGAATATATTTGCAAAACTGAGTCTATGCATTCTTTATAAAATATTCTGGAAAAGACAAAACCATGGAGATGGTGAAGAGATCAGCGGTTGCCAGGGTTGAGGAGAAGAGGGAAAGAGGAATAGGCAGAGCACAGGGGAGTTTTAGGGCAGTGAAACTAGTCTGCGTGCTACTGTAATGATGGACATATGTCATCATGCATGTGTCCAAACCCATGGAATGCACACAACCAAGAGTGAACCCTCATGTACACCATGGACTTTAGCTAATAAATAATGTATCAATTTTTAACAAATGTACCACACCAATGACAGATGTTAATTATAGGGGAAACTGAGGCAGAGTGGGTAAAGGGGGTATGTGGGAGCTTTCTGTCCTGTAGGGAAGCAAATTATGCCACCCCAAAATGTGTCTCTTGGGCATGTGAATGTTTAGGCTGATTAATGTTAAGAAACAGAAGACTCAGGAAACCTCTGACCTTCCCCCTAAGTGCTGGAAAGAATTTATCTATTTATTTATTATTTTAAATAGTTGATTTGTTTTTTTCAGAGAGAGAGCGCATGCAAGCTGGAGGGAGAGGGAGAGAGAATCTGAAGTAGACTCTGTGCTGAGCCTGAAAAGGGGTTCGATCTCATGACCACGAGATCACGATCTGAGTCAAAACCCAAAAGTCGGCCGCTTAACCGAGCCACCCAGGTGCCCCCTGCCTGAAAGAATTTAGACAGAGGACCTGCTGCAGGAAATGAGCTGTCCCCACAGATAACCACAGTATAATGAGAACAAGGTGCAGAAGACAGGGTGGAAGCTGGCAAAGTCTCTCGGTCAAAATTCCTCTCTTTGTCCCACTGCTTCTGAGTGGCCCACCAAACATTTGTTTACCAAATATTTACTCTTTTTCATCTCCCTGTGAATTGTCTTCCTTCTCTTTGAAGTCCCAGACCCCTACCCCCTTCTCCTCAGCTCTGGATGGCCTCAAATGCCTGCCTGACTGCTATTCCTATGGGGCCCCCTTCACATATGTAATTAAATTTGATTTTCTCCTGTTACTCTGTCTCATGTCCATTTAATTCTTAGACCAGCCAAAAGAACCTTGAAAGAAAGTGTAAAATTTTTTCCTCCCCAACAGCTGGTGTAGGTGGCAGGATAAACATGTAACTAGCTGGACACTGCTGGTCCAGGGACTGCCCCCACTGAGAGATTCCAGGACTTCTGACAAAAGCTGGCAGAAGGTGAGAATCCTGACCACATTGGTCCCCTGGATCTCTGCCTGCTGGGTCTGATGGAAGCTGAAGTGGTGAGAGTCCTTTTCTTTTTTTTTTTAAAGATTTATTTATTCATTTGAGAGAGCGAGAATGAGAAAGAGTACATGAGAAGGGGGAAGGTCAGAGGGAGAAGCAGGCTCCTCGCTGAGCAGGGAGCCCGATGCGGGACTCGATCCCGGGACTCCAGGATCATGACCTGAGCCGAAGGCAGTTGCTTAACCAACTGAGCCACCCAGGCGCCCGAGAGTCCTTTTCTTTATCTGAATTTAGATTAGCAGAAGAGAGTATCTGTGGAACTAGTTCATAGGGTATACTGACTTTGGTCAAAATTCGTCATGAGTACTCTTGGTTTTTATCAACCCCTTTCCTCCCAGGGATGGTCACTGTTTTCCTTTGTCCCTGTCTCTTGTGTCATTCGTCATAGGAAGAAAGACCAGAGGGTAGAACACAGGCATAAGCCCTATAAGCCTGGTGTTTGCCTAACGTCACAGAAGGGAGAGTTCACAGTCCCAACCCTACTGGTGTCTGTGAGTTACTGTGCACATCAGGTAGAGGCTGTTGCTAAGACACCTTGGAAGCCAAAGCTACAGAATTGGTGGGCACGGGTCGAGCACTTAAGTGCTGTTAGAGTGCTTCCCAGCAGGGCGCCTGGGTGGCTCAGTTGGTTGGGCAACTGCCTTTGGCTCAGGTCATGATCCTGGAGTCCCGGGATCGAGTCCCGCATGGGGCTCCCTGCTCAGCAGGGAGTCTGCTTCTCCCTCTGACCCTCCCCACCTCATGCTCTTTCTCTCTCTCATTCTCTCTCTCCCAAATAAATAAATAAAACCTTTAAAAAAAAAGTGCTTCCCACCTAATTCAAAGACTCCCATGTTGGGATAACCTGGCAAGGAACAGATTGCGTTGATACTAAGTCACCTGCCAACCTCAAGAAAATTTCTGAGCAAACGAGGTACTCTGCAAAATGACACCACACGGTCCCCAACCCAGGCGCACACCCTTTTCCATATTAGTTTGGCTCAGAGACCCAAGGCTTAATCTAAAGTTCATCTGTTCCTTTTTACCAATCCTAAAACCTGCCCTATTTATCTCAAAAGTCTTGTTAATTATTGGCCTTGGGAAACCAAAGTCCTTCTTGGAGAAACTTGCATTCTGTATCTGTCACTTGAAGATATAAATCTTACCATGATTTTGAATTATGAACGCTCCAAGAGGTATCTAAAACAATGCTCACACTCACCTAAGACGAAAGGAAAAACATTTCTAAAAAGAGGCCTTTTAAAAATACAAACTGTGAGAAGGGTTCTCTTGCTCCGACTCTAGACCACAGCCTCCTTAAGATTTACTTTCAGGGACAACACAAATCTTAAAAGTCTTCTCCACAAATAGTGAAAGACTTCAGCTGTCTGAGTGAGTAAACTTGGTTTATCCCAACTTCTATGTACAAACTAGTGAGTTTCTTTTTTTTTTTTAAAGATTTTATTTATTTATCTGACAGATAGACAGCGAGAGAGGAAACACAAGCAGGAGGAGTGGGAGAGGGAGAAGCAGGCCTCCCGCCGAGCAGGGAGCCCAATGCGGGGCTCGATCCCATGACCCTGGGATCATGACCTGAGCTGAAGGCAGACGCCCAACGACTGAGCCACCCAGGCGCCCCCAAACTAGTGAGTTTCTGATTGTTTTATGGAAGCTACAAGATCTCTGTCTATACGTAGGTCTCTGTAGCTACATTATAGATCTGTTATTTTTCCATCTCCAGACGGTATTGCCAAAATTAACTTGTAGAAGTGCTTTATTTAACTGCCTACAAATTAAACACTTATAAGGAAGCATTTCTAAATCCCAGAAATAAAATAGAAACTAACCTAACTGGTTTTCAAGTTCATGTAATCTAGGATAATTTTTGGTAAATAAAACCTGGTTTAATTTTGCTGGTCTCAGGAATACAGACATGCCTTAGAGCTATCAACAATGAGTACAATGCAGACATATACAATGTTGCACTTTACCTGGGTTTGCTAATCAAATAAGTTTATGTTGTGTCTGTTGCAAAATTTGTCAGCAAACAATAATGATGTTGGTTGATTTTGTCTCAAGTGTCATGAAGTTTTCGTGGGTAATCTAAACGTGATTGTTCAGAGCAGATGATTTACACAGATGTAAGTGGGATAAGACTTTTTAGGTGAACTTTTTGGCAAAAGTTATACTTTATGGGATGTGTACTTAAAAATGGCTTTTGGCGTGCCTGGGTGGCTTGGTAGCTTAAGCATCTGACTCTTTATTTCAGCTCAGGTCACAATCTCAGGGTTGTGAGATTGAGCCTGGTGTGGGGGCTCCACGCTGGGCAGAGAGCCTCCTTAAGATTCTCTTGCCCCTACCCAATGGCTTCCAAAATCTTTTGGTAACCTCAAGTTTTAAAGTTTCGTAGGTTGAATTCAATGATGAGTTAAGTTAAATTTAAGTATCTAGATCACTTCCAAATAAGATTTTAAAAATGGAACATTAAGGGGGTGTCTGGCTGGCTCAGTCGGTAGAGCGTGCAACTCTTGATCTCAAGGTTGTGGGTTCGAGCCCCATGTTGGTGTAGAGATTACTTAAAAGTAAACTTTTTAAAAAAATGAAACATTAATTACTGCCCCTCTGCCTATAAAAACCTTTCATTTTATACAGCTCTTCAGAGTTCTCTTCTCTTTGCTAGATGGGATGCCACTTGGTTCATGAGTCTTGCCAATTAGATCTTCAGAATTTACTCAGCTGAATTCTAGTTTCTTTTTTTAAAAACACAATTATAGAAAAACTAAATATATCTGGGTCTGTGGATAAACACGTCTGTGTCATGTTGAAAGACTACTGAAGAACCATGTGTTTCTAGAAATTATGAAATGTATTCATGAATTTGCCAATCCAAAGAATGCTGGCATAAGAATTCACAAATGCTTACTACTTCATTTTCCCGAGAAATTAAAGTTTCTAAGAGTTAAGAATTCTGATAGATGTGATTGAAGCTACTAGATATGATAAGGGAAACATCTCTGTACACAAGGAAAGTAGGACATGTTTTGGATAAGAAAAGGTATGAGGTGAAGGAGATGTTTCTGTGAAGGGAAAAGAAAGGAAATTTGGGGCACCTGGCTGGCTCAGTCAGTAGAGCATGTGACTCTTGATCTCGGGGTTGGGGGTTCAAGTCCAAGTTGGGTGTAGAGATTACTTAAAAATAAAATCTTAAAAAAAAAAAAAAGTAAATGTGTTCCAACGTAGAACTGTTTATGAGAAAGAGGAAATGACCAAATCTGGATGTCAAAAAAGGAAGTTGTTGAAGGTTTATGGAAAAGAAATCATTGGGAAAAAAATTTTATGTATGTACTGGCTAAGATTAGAATAAATGTGATTAAGTAAATGGTTCTCCTATCAAAATTAAGTGGGTACGTAAGTAAAATTTGGTTTTTCTCTGTGTTAAAAGGACAAAGTTTTCTTGGGCTGGTGGTCTGCTCTTGATAATAAAGGATTATGAAGGCATTTTTCTTTGCCCTTAATCTGCCTAGAAAATAGAAAGTGTGTTTTATCAAAAAAAGTCCTGTGCTACATGTTGTCTTAAACAGGTGTTTGCCGACTTAAGAAAAACAGAATCTTCCCAATGATAAAAGAGCCAATTTCTCCTTTTGACAGCCATTTAACTGTTTGCCTGCAAAGTCTTTGTTGCCCTGGCTAAGGGGATAATTAAATATTTTTTCATAGTGACCGAGGAGACTATTTGACAAGTAGTTTATAACTGTCTTGATATTTTGGACAAACTTCCCCAAAATCAAATTCTAAATGAAGTTGTTTTGACCTCAAAATAACTCTGGGATTTTTCAGACTGTCCCTGGAAAAGTGCAAAAGATTCATTCCCTCTCCTTATAAAGGAGAGATATTAAATTAATTGGGCTTACTTGATATGTTAAATCACATGGGAAACCCTGTCAACTAAGCAATGATAAACCTTCTTAGATTATGTTGTGAGGGTACATATTATTAATATAAGTGTTCTGGAAATTGCATAAAATTCCTAAGAATTCTGATATGCTTCCTGTAACGTTGTCAGTCATAATTCTAGCTGTTATCTCAAAACATTGTACAACACAGAAATAACCCAAGTTCCTTGTCAACTGCACTGTAATGAGCAGACCTTCACCCATGCTGTTTTAAGTCTTTCGTCATTTACGGACAGTAATTCTTCCGCTCAGATGCTTTTACAAAAGTGTTTCTGCAAAAGTATTTCATCCTCAAGGAGATTTGTGAGAAGGACTCTAGAATATGGGTTTCTGATAACTTGAAGAACTCGGTAACTCTAAAATATGGGTTTCTGATAACTTTACCGAACTCGGTAAACATTCCCAGTATGAACAGGAGAACTGGCTTCCAAGCACAAGAATTAATTACGTGGGACTCAATAAACTCAGGAAGATGATTAAAATTTTTATGACTTTTGTTTGAAATATTGCTGGTTCTCTGATCTCTCGATTTCCGGATTATAAGGAGATCTTTCCTCTTAAGCTAACTAGGACTTAGAACAATGTGAGGTGATTACACTTTTGTACACAGAACTGAAACATTTATCCTTCTCTCCCTAGAATTTGGGAACTCTTGGTGAGTATTCTCATATTTTCAGGCCATATATTTATTTGCATAAGTTTGATAAGAATCTGTTTCCCTTGTAACAGGACACCACTGGAAACACTGGTTCCAAGGCTTTGACTTGAATCCCATATTGGAGAGGGACGTGCATAGACTCGAGGGATGTGCATGATCAGACAGCTTTAAGGAACTAAAGGCTGACTTTATGGGGCCAATCAAGCCCCTTGGAAAATATCAGTCTGGCACTTTGCTTACAGAGTTCCCAGCAGACGTGGGGAGTGAGTAAAGAATGTCACTTCCTGGCAGGTATGGGAACCTCAGGATGTTTTGGAGACCTCAACAATGGAGGAATTAACCCAAATCTATAGGTACTGAAGGTGAAGTATGATGGCAAGTACTTGGCTTGGCTTCTGGCCCCAAGAGGTTCTTAAAAGTTCAATCTGAGATTCCTTACAGAAAGTTCCAGCAAAGCAGATTTAAAAGATCCTACACGATCAATTGCTATTCTTGCTGAACTTATGCAAATAACCACTCCGTGTTTATTGAAATGACTTATTTTGCAAACAAATTAGTGTTAATTTAGCTATCTTTGGTAAAAATGAGGGTGACTGTAGAGAGAAAATATGTGGATATTAGATTCTAATACTGTTCGTTGTAAACTGGACTAGATTCTGAATTCTTCTAGTGTCTTCTAGTGGCTGGTGAAAACTTTCCAAACTAACGTTTTCAATTTTTCTCCTACCTTTCTGAGTTGGAATCACTGAGAATTAAATTGCCCTTTTTCCTGAAGCCCTAGAGAGAACGAACGACTTGATATAGATTGGAGGGAAAACACCACACCAGCTCATGTCCGCATCATCTCTGTGCCATTTGTGGTGTGGCCCCCAGAAAGATCAGCAGATATATTCAAATGGCAGACGAGAAAAGTCTATCAGATTACTACCGCCTGCCTTCACCCCCTCTAAAGATACTTCGAGTTGGACGTCTAAACATCTCAACCGGCTGCCTTCAGCACTTAGAAACTAGGTTTCTAGTTTGTGCCAATCATTAACTAACCACAGTTTTTCTTTTGTTTCCATAGGAATGCCTCTCATTTCACATCTGATGACTTGCCCCGCAGGCCTCACTTTGCCACACTGCCTCCTGAACGGAGTGTGAACGGACCAAAGTCAGCACCGAGACTGGTTCAATGAAATACTATTACCTACCAACTCAACTGCTGGGTGGTGAAACTTCTTGGAGACATTTCAAAGGTGGGACTGACCATAGGGGAGCCATGTTTGCCACCCCAAACTGTGTCTCTTGGGCATGTGGATTAGCTTAGGCTCATGACTTTTAAGAAACAGAAGGCTCAGGAAGAAACTCTGACCTTCCCCCTAACTGTCTGAAAGAATTTAGACAGAGGGCCGGCTGTGGGAAGGGAGCTGTCCCCACGGATAACTACAACATAATACGAACTAGGTGCGGTAGACAGGGAGGAAGCTGGCCAGGTCTGTTGGTTAAAGACAAAGTTTTATTTATTTATTTATTTACTTACTTACTTACTTACTTGAGAGAGAGAGAGAGTACGGGTGAGAGAGCAGGGAGAGGGGCAGAGGGAGAGGGAGACAGAGAATCCCAAGCAGGCTCCACGCCCAGCACGGAGCTCAATGTGGGACTTGATGTAACAACCTGAGATCATGACCTGAGCTGAAATCCAGAGTCAGAGGCTTGGGGCGCCTGGGTGGCTCAGTAGGTTAAGCGTCTGCCTTTGGCTGAGGTCATGATCACAGGGTCCTGGGATTGAGTCCCGCACTGGGCTCCTTGCTCAGCGGGGAGCCTGCTTCTCCCTCTCCCTCTGCCCCTCCCCCTGCTTGTGCTCGCGCGCTCTCTCTCTCTCTGTCAAATAAATAAAATCTTTAAAAAAAAAAAAGTTAAAAAAAGAAGAAGAGTCGGAGGCTTAGCAAACTGAGCCACTCAGGCGCCCCCAAAGTCTGTTGGTTAAAATTCCTCTCTGTGTCCCACTGCTTCTGAGTGGCCCGGCAAATATTTACTTACCAAACATTTACTCTTTTTCATCTTCCTGTGAATTGTCTTCCTTCCCTTGGAAGGCCCAGACCCCTACCCCCTTCTCCTCAGCTCTGATGCCATCGAAGCCTCAACTGCCTGACTGCTCGTGGGTCTCCTATCCTTAGGGGGCCCCTGCATATCTGTAATTACATTTGATTTTCTTCTATGACTCTGTCTCATGTCAATTTAAACCAGCCAGGAGAACCTTGAAGGGTAGAGACAAAGAAGATGATTTTTGTTACTTAAGAAGGGCGAGCTTATTGACATGAATGCATGCCACTAAGATGGAGGTGGGGTGAACCGAGGTGGTCCCCTCCACCAGCCCTGCTCCAGGACAGCCAGCCAAACATTTTGCTGGACCCTTCTAGACCTTTGCACACACACACATGCACGCACGCACGCACGCACACAGATGCACATGAAGTTGATTACCTTTAAAAAGAACAGATAAATGTCTAATCAGATCTCCTGCCCCAAAGAAGATGGGAACAGACATTTCTCCAAAGAAGACATCCAGATGGCCAAGAGACACATGAAAGATATTCCACGTTGACTCATCATCAGGGAAAAATGCAGATCAAAACTAGAGTGAGATACCACCTCACACCTGTCAGAACGGCTAGTATCATATCAAACAGACAAGAGATAACAAGTGCTGGCGAGCACGTGGAGAAAGGGAGCCCTGGGGCACTGCTGGTGGGAACTCAAGCTGGTGCAGCCTCTGTGGACAACAGTATGGAGGGTCTTCAGAAAATCAAAACTAGAGCCACCACAAGAATCCAGCAATCCCACTCCTGGGTATTTATCGGGGGAAAATGAAAACACTCATTTGAAAAGATCTCTGTTCCCTCAGGTTTACTGCAGCATTATTTACAGCGGCCAAGACATGGAAACAATGTAATCCATCAGTAAGTGGATAAAGAGGATGCGGTGTACACATATACAACAGAATACTATTCAGCCATAAAAAAAGAATGAAATCTTGCCACTTGTGACAACACAGATGGACCCTGAGGGCATTATGCTAAGTAAAATAAGTCAGAGAAAGACAAATGCCATATGGTCCCACTGGTAGGTGAAATCTGGAAAAAAACAAAAAGACCAGCTCATAGATACAGAGAACAGATCGGCGGCAGGGGGAATGGGGGAAGGGGGTCAAAGGATACAGACTCCCAGGTATAAAATGAACATATGTCCACACAAGGCCTTATACATGAATGTACAAAGCAGCTTTATTTGTAACAGACTGTTTGTGTCCCCCACCCCAATTCATGCACTGAAACCTAACCCCCAATGTGATGGTGTTAGAAGGTGGGGCCTTTGGCTCGTGACTAGGTCATGAGGGTGGAGCCCCTATGAATGGGATCAGTGCCCTCATAAAAAGAGCCCCCACCCTAGCTCCCTTGCTGTTTCTGCTGTGTGAAGACATAGCCTTCATTCCAACTATGTGCATCCTCTGCCCCCAGGAGGTGGGGCATCTCCTCCCATCCCTTAAGTGTGGGCTGGGCAGAGTGACTTCCTTCCAAAGAATACTGTAGAAGACGGGGGAAGGAAAAGAGTAACACTACAGTGGAGAAGCCTGCTGAATACCTCTCAGCCAGGCAACCAAGGTCAATGCCCACAACAGTGACAAGTCCTCGTGAGAGCACATGCCCTTGATAGGTAGACAACGGCCCTTTCCTTTCGTGGTCTTTTTTCCTCGAACACATAGCCCCCAGTCTCATTAGAAAAACATCAGACAAATCCTCATTGAGGAACAGTCTACAGATTATCTGACCAGTACTCATCAAAACCGCAAAGGTCATTAAAGACGAGGAGAAGTCTAAGAAACGGTCACAGCCCAGAGGAGCCCAAGGAGGTGCGGGATCCCCAAGGGACTACGGCGACAAAAAGAAGGGCATGAAGGAAAAACTAAGGGAATCTGAATACTAAAGTAGAGACTTTAGTTAACAATGCATCAGAATTAGTTCACTAATTGTGACAAATGCACCATCCCAATAGAAGATGTTAATAAGCAAAACCGGACGTGATCCCCTGAATTGGATCGTGGAATGAAAATGGGCATTAGTGGGATAATTGGTGAAATCCCAGTAAGAGCCTGGAGTAGGTTAATACAGTGTTGCTTTCGTAGTTGTGACCAACGTGCCAGGTGACATATCACATCAATATCAATCAATGCCAACAGGGGGGGAAACTGGGTGAGAGGTATATGGGAAAAGTAACTGACTTTCCAAACTTTCCCCAAAAGAAAAAGCATATTCAAGAAAAAACAATAAGCTCACAGCTAAATGGGATCATGGCACATAGCAATTGCTCAGCTCATACAGTAATGGGTATTCTTTCCCATTTTTTTTTTCTCTGATCATGGAAATAACACATTCAGCATTTGGCAATGCCTTGGCCCTGAGGTTTAAAAATTCTGAACCATACAAAATGAATACAATAGAAAGCGAAGCTTAACCATGATTCCACTCCCCACTGCTAAGTCAACGTATTAAATTCTGGACTTTCCCCTAAGCCTGTGCAATCACTTATTTTTACATTTTTTATGGACAAGAGATGACACTCTCCATTTACGTAACGTGGTCACTGCGGATACACTGGACTTCTTTCTGCATCAAGGTCACCCCTCCACAGTACTCTTCTGGATGGCTGGGGACTGCTCCACAAGACGGACAGAGCAGCTCAACGATCATTTCCTTAAGACAGACTTGAGGTCATTGCCAATGTTCTCCCAGCCATCCATACCTTTATGAGCACGTGTGAGAATTTCTGCAGGACAGATCCCCGGACACAGAACAGTGCGTGCCAGGGCACCGTACTGCCAAATTACCCTGATTGTCCTCAGAATTGCCTGGTTTGGGGCGCCTGTGCGGCTCAGTCAGTTAAGTGGCTGCCTTTGGCTCAGGTCATGATCTCGGGGTCCTGG
Organism: Leptonychotes weddellii; assembly: GCF_054177405.1. Classification (NCBI taxonomy): domain Eukaryota; kingdom Metazoa; phylum Chordata; class Mammalia; order Carnivora; family Phocidae; genus Leptonychotes; species Leptonychotes weddellii. The sequence continues at coordinate 27,497,522 of NC_138373.1, forward strand.
GATTGAGCCCCACATTGGGCTCCCTGCCCAGTGGGAAGCCTGCTTCTCCTTCTCCCTCTGCTCCTCCCCCCGACTCGTGCTCTCTCTCAAATAAATAAAATCTTAAAAAAAAAAAAAAAGAAAAAGAATTGCCTGGCTCCACAATGCTCAAAGGCAGCGGGGTCTGCCCTTGATCCAGGCAGCTGTGGGTGACCATTGTGACATCACAGGGGCAGGGGAGGGATGGGACACCACCCAGGAAGTCCCTCTGGATTCAGCACTGTTTGAGATGGCAGGAGGCTTGGCGATCAGCGCTGTGTTTCTGGGGCCATCCACACCCAGCAGACCTGGGGCAGCAGGTGGGGAGAGGGTGCGGGACATTTCAAAAATCATACTACGGTACCATGATTTCATGGTTGGAAAATGACAATAAAAGAGGGTTACCCTAAAAGCATCCATGTATCTTTCATGTCTTCATGCAACAAAATAGTAGGGTTCCTTTTATGTACTGGTTACTGTCCATAGGAGGACTTGCTACGGTGAACGAGAGCCGGCTCCTGAGCTCACAGATCTTACATTCCACTTGGAGACAAAGAACACCGTAAGTATCAGTTAGGGGCAAGTGCTACTTTGTTCAGGGTAACATCCAGCTGCTCTAACAAACTCCAACATTTCAGACTCCAAACTAGGGCCAATGGCCCCTCTCCTTCCCAGGGCTTATTTCTGTAGGGATTAGATTTAACGCACGTCTCCTCTGCTAAACCGGAAGGTCTTCTTTGGGTTCCAAGCTTTTCCTCTCCCCCTGCCAAGTCTTCACACCAGTGGACCACCCCCACTTGCCAAGCCTTGGCTCCTCGGAGTGGCCCTTCTCTGACGTCCTTGTTCCTGAGTTTTTCCTGCGAGCCACTCTGCTCGCCATTTCTGGGTGTATTTGTAATCAACCTCACAGTCTTTGGTTTGTTTACTTATTCACTTGCATGCTGTCTGTCCCCACCCAGAATGTACGCTTCTTGGGGGCAAGAACTCCCATCTCTCTTGCCCCTGCTGTATTCCCACTGTCTAGAATTGTGCCTGGCACACAGTAGGTGGTCAATAAAAACCCCAATGAATGAGCCATCCAGCCTGTATGTCTCAAATTTCTCAACTGTAAAACAGTCTATACCAACCCGCCATCTCACCGGGGGCTCCTCTGGGACCACGTGGGTTAGCTTTAAAAAGTAGTTAAGAGTTACAAAATTGGATCTACACACAAATCAATAAATGAAAAGGTACTGCTGAGTCTATATGCCAGGTGAGTAACTCTGAGTAACTCTGTGGACTTGCGCTTCAAGGTCATGGTTTTCCCAACTTGCTGTGGGTTGGGGAGTAGGGTTCTGGAAGCTTCTGGCTGCATCCCCTCGGGCAAAAAGCACTAACTGTTCACTGGCCCCTTTCTTCCTCTGGAGAGCCCAGCTTTATCCCAAAGGGCAGAGTGCTCTTGAAGTAAGGCAAATGATCAGAAGGGAAGTTGCTGGGTGGGGTGTCTGGGAAAGCTCTTTACAGGATAATGACTCCTTTTGCACCCCACCCCCTCCTCTTCTTCCATCCTGCTTGGACAGTAGACAGGGTTGAATTTCCAGCTGGGCTGAGGCTAGCCTTTAGTGTGCCTTTCTTAGAATTAGAAAAGGACTTCCACTGTGAGCAGTCAATTAGAAAACAGCTCCTGTGGGCAGAAGCCTGCCTGTGGGTGCTGGGCCTGGCTTGGCAAGCAGAGCACAGGCTGGGTTTCAGTTCCCACTCAATCCCTTGGCTGGGAGCTTTGAGCAGTACACGAACTGCACGACTGTCCATGGCAGCCCTGATTTTGGACTAAAAGACAACCTTGAGAAGGGAAAGCACTTGCTGAAGCCAGGCCCTTCAGAAGGGTGGAGCCCCTACACCAGCCTTGGAAGACCGTCTTCCTAACTTCTTTTCTTTTTTCTTTTAATAGTTTTAATAATTTATTTTGAAATACTTTCAAAGTTACAGAAAAGTTGCAAAAACCATACAAAGAACTCCCATTCACCCAGGCTGGTCTAGTGTTAACATTCTACTCCGTTTACTCCACTTTGCCCCTCTCCTTCTGCCCTCCCTCCCCCGCTTTCCCTATGTAGATACGTGCTTATGGTTACTGTCCCTTTTCTGAATCGCTTGACAGCGGTTGGCAAAATGATGCCCATCATGCCTAAATACTCGGGCGTGTGTATCCCCAACACAAGGACACGATCCGCCAAAGCACCTCTGACTTCTTAAGTCAAACCTAAAACTCCCATCCAGAAGTCAGTTACATTCAGTTTTTGGTTGTAACTAATCACCTCTAATTCTAACTTCTACTCTCTTTATCCCTAAGACTCACGCAGGGCATGGGAAGGATTGCACAAAGCTCCAAGTGGGCTGGCCCCATCTTGCCCAAGCTTGCCTGTGCTCTCTGTCCCGACCACCGGGGGGGGGTCCCCCTTCGATTCCACACATGTGCCAAGCACCTCTCAGCCTTGGGACTTTTTTTTTTCCAACTGAGGTGAAATTCACATAACAAAATGCACCATTTTAAAATGAACAATTCAGGGACATTTAATAAGTTCACACTCCCACTGCCCCAGAAGGAAGCCCTGTGCCCACTAGGCAGTCACTCCTCATGTCCGTGCTCCTGAGCAGCCACCTGTGGACTGGTGTGTCTACAGACATCTGTCTTCCGGACACTTCATATAAATGGGACCTGTGCTGTGTGCTGCCTCAGAACCTTGCTGCCGCTGTTCCTTCTCCCAACATGCTTTTCCCTCCTCCAACCCTGACTCATCCCTTAGGAATTCACTTCACCAGTGCTTCCTTAGGCAGCTTTGCTAGCGCCTCCCGGAGGTCAAGTCCTCCCCAAGCTCTTAGACCTCAGAAAACCCCGTGAGGGGCCCTTAGCATTTTTCACAATTTCAATTATTCTGTGTGGTTCCTTTGTTCGTATTTCCCATAGTTTGGGTATAAAGCTGATTAGGCAAGAACATGTTGGCCTTATTTATCCCTGGATGCCAGGGCCTAGCCCAGAATCTGGCCCATAGTAGGTGTTCAATAATTTTTTGTTAATTGAGCAACTGAGTGAGTGAGTGAGTGAGAAGCCTTCTTGTCTCCCCAGGGCTGGTGACCTGGGGCGGGTGTCACATGGCCCCACCCTGCTCCCACCAGGGGCCTCCCACACGCCCATATATGGACGCGATCAGGGCAGCTCTGGCCAGGGTGGGCGGGCGGGGGGGTGGGGGATGTCTGTGAGGTCCAGGCCTCTGTGACCTCACAATGCCCAGGGGCCCCCCCCATGTCTATAAGAGGCCCAGGAGTCAGCCCCCGGGCTCACAGCCCACGAAGTTCCACCTCCTCACAGGTTGGCTGGCTCAACCCAGGTGGTCCCCTGCTCTGAGCATCCGGGCCGGTTCCATCCAGCACCATGGCCAGATACAGATGCAGCCGTAGCCATAGCCGGAGCAGATGCCGCCGCCGGAGACGGAGATGCCGCCGCCGAAGGAGACGGTGCTGTCGGAGGCGGAGAAGGAGAGGTGAAGGGGCCGGCACCCTGTGGTTGGGGAGCTGGGGAGGACCTGGGGGGGCAGGGGTCCCGCCGTGCTGAAACTCCCTGTCCCCGCCTGTCCCCCTGCAGCGTGTTACCGCCGCTACACCACGGTGAGGTGTAGGAGAAGATGAACGCACAGAAAACACCGGCCCGCCGCACTCCTGCCCGCACCACTACCAGCCGCCAAGACCCTCCTGCCGCCTCGTGAACATGCCACCAGTTCAATGACATGAACAGGAGCCTGTCAACGAACAATGCCGCCTGTCAATAAATGATGAAAAAATCATTCCTCTCGCCTCTTTGCCTTGAGGGGGCTCGGTGGGAGGGGGGGAGGGCTTGGGGAAGAGGCGACACGCGTGCCAGTGGTCAGTGGATCTCGTTCCGAAAGGAATCTGCCCTCCCACCCCACCCCCATGCCCCCTGCAACCACCCCTTTGTGAGCCCCACCCGGTGGCCACGGGAGGCTGGGTCCTGGGGGCAGCTTGACATGGGCTACAGAAACGGGCTCAGGGCTGGCTTCCCGCCCCCAGAGAACCAAGGAAACTTTTACCAGCTCCAGATAAGCTCCAGGTTTATCTCTATCTCACTTCTCCCCCAAGTGCCCACTTTGGTTTCTCTCTGCTTCCCGTGCTGGTCCTGTGGCAGCCCTCGAGGTTGGTGCATAGTGATGGTGCCTTGCCCCAGGTGAGGGGCAGCGGAGCGAAGCTGAAAATAACCTCCCTGGTTGAGGAAATGGGGTGACTTGTCCATCTCGCCTGCCCACTCCTCCCACGGGATTCGTGGAGGGTTTAAAATCCCAGGGAGCCATGGAGATGGCTCATGAGACTCTTGGACACCTTGAGCCAAGCAGACCTCAAAGAGCCTGTCGATTACAATCATCCCATGGTGGCAGAGCATAGCCCAGGGCAACTCCTCAGTGAGCAGGAGCTCAGTGACCCAATGCCCTAAAGTGACAGGGCTACCTAGCACCTCAGAAACGCCCCTAGGCATGACTTCCCATTTATTGAGCATCCAGGCCTCGAACTAGTCTTGCAACACAGGAATAGAGATGACCCTGTCTCTTCAGGTAAGGACACAGAATGGGACTGAACCTGCTTGCATGACCCCAGTCACTAGGTGGCTTCCTGGACCCGGTCAGATAATGGCAGGATGGCTGGACACACAACCCCCCTGCCCCCCGCCCCATAGCCAGCAAGCTCTAGCCATGGAGATGGGGGTGATCCCTGGGCCTTCATATTAACAGGTGCCATCCTCAAGGGCACTAATAACCACATATGACTGAGGCACTAATAACCGCATATGAATACTAGGGTGGAATTAACAAATTACCACAAACTTCAATGCTTAAAACACAAATTTATTCTTAGTTTTGCAGGTCAGGATTCCAAAATGATTTAAAAATCAAGGTGTGGGCAGGGCTGTGTTTCTGGAGGCTCTGAGGGAGTAGAATTGGTTTGTCTTTCCCAGATCCTTGAGGCCACCTGTGTTCTCTGGCTCATGTCCCCTGTGTGACCACACGGGACCCACTTATCGCACGTAAGGTAACCTCCATGGGGGAGATGCCTCGTTCAGTTGCTCTGATTCTGATTCTGGATTTTAATGGGATCATCAAAGGACAGTGAGGCCCAGGTGACATGAAGATGGCACGTTTGGAGGGCAGCCTCCCATGGGCACAGACTGACGCCTAGCCTGGCTCCTTGTTTGTCACGCAAATTGACAAGGAATTGCAGAAGGAGCTGATGTACGGAAAGTCACTGAACCAATACCTGGCCTACGGTGATGTGCAGAGAACCCATATAAACTCCCAGATCATGGCACAGCCCCAAAGTGGGGAGAAAGCACCAGAAATGACATGGACAAGAGATGTCCTTGCGGCGACACATTTTTCTAGACAAGGCAAGGGTGGCTTGCCCTTCCAGACCCTGCTGGCTGTGAGGGGACTGGCCAGGCCAGGGTGGGGTGGGGACAATGGTGGGGTGGGGCCCCCGAGTCATAGTGGGGGGCCGCCTTTATATACAAGTCCCCAAAGAGCTGCCAGCAAACCAGACCAACATTAACAGCAAGAGCAGGTGGGCAGGCCTCAGCCCTCCTCCCCCACCCCCACGGCCAGCTGCAGACTCCACCTAAGCCACCTGCCCAGCCAGCACCATGGTCCGCTGCCGCGGGAGGAGTCCGAGCGAGCGTCCACAGCAGGGGCAGGGGCAGGGGCAGCAGCAAGAGGGCCAGGAGCAGGAGCAGACAGTGAACCAGGAGGACGTCCCGGTGGAAGGAAGGACCCACAGAGACCGCTATCACTATAGACACAGGCACTGCTCCCGGAGGAGGCGGTACAGGATCCATAGAAAGCAGCGACGCTCCTGCCGGAGGAGGCGGCACCGAAGATGCACCTGCAGGCACGGAAGGCACCACAGAGGTCTGGCCAGTCCCCGCCCCGGACACACCCCGCCCCCCGGGACACCCTCTCCCCGCCACCGAGCCCCATCCCCACGGCCCGGTAACCCGAACTCTTTCCCAAAAGGCTCCAGAAGGGTCAGGAGGAGGAGATACAGAAGGCGGTGCTAAGCCTTCCTGGGCCCATCACAGCCCCGGATGGGAATTAAGGAAAAGTCACCCACCAAAGAACCACCTCACGAGACCACAGACATCCCCCGACGTCAGATGCCGAAGCCCACAACATCTTGACTACAATGAGCAAAAGTCATCTGCCAAATAAAGCTTGAGATAATAATACACTTGGCTGTCAGGGTCTCCTTTACGCAAATGGCACTGATATAAGAGTAAATGAATATGATGAAACTAAATCCCGTACTGTGCTGGTGGGTCACCCTGTGACACTGTGGGTACCTTCCATCACCCAGATTCAGGGTTTCCTGCTGGGCCTCACTATTCTGCCTTAATGAATATTCGGGGGTGCTGGGTAGCTGGGGAAAGTGGGACTTGTGACCGAGGTGGACAGCAGGTCTGGCATGCTCCAGCAAGAACAAGGCCAGCATGGAGGGAACCAAAGCCCCTTGCGGGACGGAGTGAGGCCTTGTGCACAGTCTGAGGCCCTGCATTGCCACAGACTTTTAAGGCCCTGCTCCCTCTGGAGGCTCCAGGACAGAACCCGTTCCTGCCTCTGGAGTGAAGCGCCTCCTAGTTTTCTTAGTGTTCTAATCCCTGCTTCCAGGAGCACACTGCCCTCCCTGTGTGAAATCCCTCTGCCTCTCTTATAGGGACACCTCTGAGCACATTAAGGGCCCACTCAGATAAGCCATGGAGGGTCCTTATTCAGCAGACCACAGCCACCGAGGATTGGGGGCAGAAAATTGGCAGGAAATCCATTTTCCATCCTAAGTGCTCAGGAAAGACTCCTCCCCTCCCATGCTGAAAACTGTGTGGTATGGGCGTGTGTAAAGAGACCTGTGATCCCCAAACAGGAAAGACTTAGTAGGGAGGGTTTTCTTTAGTTTTCTAGGAGCATAGCTTATATATAGAGCACGAGTTTTAAGTATACCCGTGTGGCCTCCCCCACTGGCCCCCTTCCCCGGCCCCAGGTCAAGAAACCAGACATTTCCAGCCCCTCCCTCATGCCAATTCCCCCAAAAGGAGCCACTATTCTGATCCATCTTCACATACTGTCAACAGCTCTCTCTCGGGCTGGGTATTTCTGGAATGTGGGGAGGAGTCTGTGGGCTCTCCTGCTTCTGGAAATTCTATCCCCAACTGTCATCCCAGCTAAAAGGGGGCCTTTTGCCAGCACAAATGAGGCCTGGTGGAGGGGGTAACATGGCAAGGCAAGGGGGCCGGCCTGGAATTCTCTGACCCGGCCTGCAGGTGGTGCGAACTTAGGGGAGCTGCTGGTGGCCGGGATCTGAGTCAGGTGTTGGTCCAGGACTCAGGTATCCAAGGGTGGGGCTGGGGGGCTCCAGGGGCCCCTTTGTGATGTCAGCGCCCTGCCTGCTGTCCTCACAGCCCCTCCACTTTGCCCCCAGTGGCCTTCCTGCCCAGTCTGGAGAGGCAGTCAGAGTGGGCAATGGGTTCCCGTTGTGCCAAGCTCGGCACAGGCCACAGCCGGGGCCACGAATCCTCCATGAAGAAGCTCGTGGCCTGCATGAGTCAGGATAACTTCTCCTTATCGTCCGAGGGTGAGGAAGAGGAGGAGGGAGAGGAGGAGGAGGAGGAAGAAGAGCTCCCGGTGCAGGGGAAGCTGCTGTTGATGGAGTCCGAGCAGCAGGAGGAGGAGAGCGCCGAAGAAGACCCTGTGGCCCAGCAGAACCCCGAGCCCAAGCAGACGCATGCCTGACCCATGATGGTGGCCCAGGAAGAGGGGTCTGCCACTGTTCCAGCGAGAAGAATGTTCAGAAAAGAGTCAATAAAAAGTCTCCAAGGACTTCTGCTCTCCTGTGGTGCCACGAGTTTGTGTGTGTTTCAGGGAGGCTGAAGAGCAGGAGTCTGTGACCCCTGTTCCTGAGGTCCAGCCAGAAGTTCTCATGAGGCTCACCCCCATGAATTCTCAGCCACCCTCCCCTGCTTCGGGGGGCTGGGAAATGTGGTAGCCCGGGCTGGGGACAGTAGCCCGGGTAGTCGGGGGTGGGGCTCAGGGAAAGGGGGAAGATTCGTCTCTGAGTCTGGGCAGATGCAGGGGGGAAGCACCCCATGGGCCGGGGAGCTTGGGAGTTCAGCAGACCTGGGCTCCAATTTCTTTCTGCTAGCTGTGTGACCTTGAGCAAGTCACTATCTGTCTCTGAGCCTCAACCTGCCCCTCCCTGCTACCCCACAGGTTAATTCGTTTGGGAGAAGTGACCGCGGGGGATGGGTGGGATGAGGCCTGGCACACAGAAGTGCTGCTGGGGTCATGGTGGTTACACCTGCCACTCCAGCCCTGATTTGGGGCTCAGAGCACAGGGAGGGGTCTCGAGTCCTCTGCTACTATCCTCACACTCAAGGTGACCACTTGTGCAGCAGCCCCCCCCCCTCCGCCAGAGGCTCACTTCTGCCTTTATCAAGGGGTCCAGCTGCCATGGCCTCATCACAGCAATGGGCAGCGGGAACCCAGACCCAGAACCGGGCCCTGCGTCTGCTTACTCTGGCCTTCGAGAAGCATCAGAATGCATCTGTGGCCCATCCTGCCCTGACTCCCTTGACCCTCCTCTTCCCAAAGGAAAGGACAAATGTGTTCTCCCCCCTTCCCTTGGTCCCCCAAGCACTGATCGGGGCTGCTGGGGAGGCGTTGCAGGGGACACAGTATTTCCACGGGAACCTCAGTTTCTCTGGGAGCTATACGTGAGGGTAAGGAGGGGCCCTGAGTTACTCGAGGGGGAGGCCGCCACTGAGGCCTTCGGCAGGCGGAGGATGGGTGTCGCCTGAAGGAAGGGGCCCTGCTGTGGCTTGGTGGGCTGGTTTGGTCCTTCTGTCTACCTGCCCAGTCATTCGCCAACATCGATGGAGCCCCTGCTGTAAGCCAGGCATGACGGGCCCTGAGAACACTAAAACACAGTCTCTGTCCCACTATGCACTCGAGGGTGGGGATGTGGGGAGTCAGCCATGGAGGGGTGGTGGGAGGGTGGGGGGCAGACGGTAGGGGGGAGAGGGTGGGGAGGAAGTGGGGGAGGGGAGGGGAGGGGAGATGGTCCAGAGACCCAGAAAGGGTCTTCACAGAGTGGCCCAGCAGCGATCTCCCAACCAGCCCCACCGAGCCCACACAAGGCCGAGCCATAGGAACAGAGCCGCACGCGCCTTCCGTAATCCCCACAGGTCCCTTCGTGACCGGGAGGCGGGAACAGAAGGGGCCAGACCTGGATTCAAAACTGGTCACTCAGAGAGTCTGAGCCTCTTTCCCGTTTTTACAATCTAATGATCATACCTACTTCCCAGGGTGCATTCGTTTCTTAGGGGCCCAGCTGGACAATCCAGGATGTTCTCGAGATCTTTAATTTACTTACATCTGCAAAGATCCTTTTTCCAAAAATGCTCACTGTGACAGGGTCCAGGGATTAGGACATGGACATATCTTTGGGGGGCCACCATTCAGCCCACCACACAGGGTTACGGGGAGGCTTGAGGGCAGAGCTGCCTGGGCAGGGTAGGGCCCAGAGGCCAGCCACACAGGAAGTGCTCAGTCAATGAGAGTAGTTTTCACCGTGACTGACGGGAAGTGCTTATTACTGACCTACAACAAAAGCAGATTGTAGCAAAGCCTCACAACAAGGCGCAAAGTTGTGCATGAGCAATGGAGAGAAGTAGAGGCTGGCTGGGGGGAAGGGAGAGGGAGTCCCATGGCAGGCGAGAATAGAAGGTACAGGCCAAGGGGCCAAGAGCTAAGCCCTTGCAAGGGCTTCGGCCAAGGAGTGGGGAGAGGCAGGTGGCTGCAGACGGAGCACCGGACAGCTCTGATGGGGCAAACGCAGGTGTGGGCTTTCTGCTCTGGGAACTGGGAGGTCTGAGCAGGGCCAGGGTGATTCCAATTGTATGGCAGGGCTCCACCAGCAAGGAGGGGAGCAGGGTGGGCAGGCGGGAATCAGGAGAAAGGCAGGCTCTCAGGGGTGTCCTGGGGCTTGCTTGGGCACCTCGGGCTCAGAAGAACACCCCAAAGGAAGGAATGATGTCCCTTTGTTGGATAAGGAAACCAAGCCTTGAAAACCAAAATACTCTACCCAAGAATGGACATCAGTGCAAACTGGGGAGGTGAGTTCACCAGGCAGAGCCCAGGACCACCCATCAGTCTGCCAGGGACTCTCATCCAACCTGCTCAACGTCCGCCGGCCGGCCCACTGCACCGGGGTCAGAGGCGCTCCTAGCTTCCATGCCGTGTGGGGGGAAAAATGAGACGCACTGGGAATGCTTAGACAAAGGGTACTGAGCTCTTTCTGGGGGCTGGCCCCGAGCCAACCGCTGGACATCGCTTCTCTCATTGAAATCATCCAATATCCTAGGAGGGAGGCGTTCATATTGTCTCCGTTGTACAAAGAGGGGAACCGGGACGTGGAGAGGCCAATGCCCAGGTGAGCGACCAGAGGAAAGGAAGCAGCAGATCTGGGATGCAGGCCCAGCTCCATCTGACCCAAGGGTCCCTACTTTTAACCAGCAGATGGGACTCCCCCAGAGTACCCCTGCAAGCGGCCCCACCCTGGGGTGACGGTCAGGGGCAGGGGCTTTGTCCCGGCCTGGCCACATCTGTTACACCCACGTGGTCTGTGCCATCACAATCAGCCCCAACTATATAACTAGGGGCCGTCGGGGCCTCTGTCAAGCTGCGTGTGCTGCAAGAGGAGGAGGAGGTGGCCTCTGCCCCCCAAGTGTGGCCTCCCATGGACACCAAGACACAGAGCCTTCCCAACACCCACACCCAGCCCCATAGCAACTCTTGGCCCCAAAGCCACACTTGCAGCCCGTGCACCTGCAGCTCCCACTGCCACACCTGCAGCCAAACCTGCAGCCGGAGCTGCAGCCGGAGCTGCAGCCGGAGCCGGAGCTGCAGCCGGAGCCCCACTGGCTACCAGAGCCAGATTTCACACCCCAGCCCGCCACCGAGGCACCAGAAACACACCATGCACTCCCACCACTGTTCCCCACGGCCCACCACCCATTCCTGCAGCTACCCCAAAAACAGAAAGAATTTGGAAGGAAAGGTGAACAAGAGGAAGGTGGTCAAGAGGAGACAGCAGGTGTATAAAACAAAGAGGCGGAGCTCAGGTACCTTTCAAGCAGGCGGGGAAGGGCCACGAGGCCGACCCCCAGGCGAGGGGGAGAAGCCTAGGTGGACCCCAGGGTAGCGAGGCGAAGGCTGCGTGACCACAGAGGAAGCACAGGCGAGGGGGATGAAGGAGAAGTTGTACAGAGGATGCACCAATGGACTAGTTCTTGCAATAAATTGGGATGGGTTGATTGGGAGGATGGACAGATTGCAGATTAGCTAGATGGAAGCATGGATGGGTAGATGAGACGCTGGATGGGTAAGTCATTTGTTAAGAAGGTTGGTTGGGAGAGGGATGGGTGACAGGGTTAGGCTTGAGGAGAGGGAGGGATGAAAC
>NC_138373.1:27509583-27529819 GCF_054177405.1 Leptonychotes weddellii
GTTTCATCCCTCCCTCTCCTCAAGCCTAACCCTGTCACCCATCCCTCTCCCAACCAACCTTCTTAACAAATGACTTACCCATCCAGCGTCTCATCTACCCATCCATGCTTCCATCTAGCTAATCTGCAATCTGTCCATCCTCCCAATCAACCCATCCCAATTTATTGCAAGAACTAGTCCATTGGTGCATCCTCTGTACTAGCATATAATAGCCATATAATGCAGAGCAACTGTGGACCTGAGGGAAGAACATTCCGGGCTCAAAGCTAGAGCATGTGCAAAGGCCCCAAGGAGGGAGAAGAGCTTCAGGTGTTTCTGGCATAGGATCTGCAGGTGGTGGGACAGGAGGTGGGGAAGTGCCAGGTGGGGGCCAGGCCATGCAGGGATTTGCATGGGGAGCTTGGCCATTATATTTGGTGCAAGAAGTCACAGAAGGGTCTTAAAATGGGGCAAGTGACAGGGTTCTGTGTGCTTTTAAAGATGGTGTGAGCTGCAGTGTAGAGACTAGATTATAGGACACAGAAGGGACACAAAGAGCCGTTGGCAGGGTGGGGCTTGCAAAGAGGGGATGGTGGCCTGGACTGGAGCACTGAAATCAGGAGAGAACTTCACAGTCTTCTCATCTGTAAAATGGGTGCTCCTGGTGGATGGCTGGGAGGGAGGGCTCAAAGAGGTGGTGGTTGTGAGTGGTATGAAGCCTGGGTGCTCTGCGCCTAGTAGGCACTTTGCAATTAATACGGCATCAAGTACCAGACGGTGGGAATGGTTAGGGTCCCGTGTAAATCGCCTTCCAACCCAGAAGCCTCTTGGGGTCAGACCCAAGTTCCCAGCTGGGGGAACTCAAATCCCCCTGAGACCCCCGTCTTGCCTAACGGGGTAACCTAGCACCGCGCCAGGCACATGGATGCTTGGTGCTCCCTTCTGTTTCATTTGACATTTGGGCTAACAGAACGGGGTGGAACACACGGGGAGGCGGGTGGGTGTGGAAATGATGGGGGTGTCTGCAGAGGAGGGAAAGGGACCAGAGGGGGAGCCTCGGGGGAAGGTGGTCCTTTCATCACATATACATCAACCTGAGACTAATATCCTGCTGGACGTCAATTACGGGGAGTGGATCCAAGTTCCGACGCTCGTGCCCCAGGTGGTAGCAGGAAGTATAGGGTCTCCTGTGAGGGCTCTGCTGTGTGGCCTTAGCAAGGCATTTTCCCTCTCTGTGCCCCCCCTCCCCCTCATCTCCCAAGGTGTCACTGGGCAGGGGGGATTCCCTGAGATGATGCACACGCGAGCGTCCAGCACAAGGCCTGGTGCACAGTCTGCGCTTCCTGGGCCCCTCTCCGCCCCTCACGGCAGGGAAATGTTCCAGGTGGGCACCGCGCACCTGAGAGGATGTGGGGAAGGGCCCAAGCGGGCTGGGGAAATAACCATGTTCGGAGCACCTATGAGGTGCCAGATGCTTTGACATAAATGTTTCCACTGCATCCACACACCTAAGCAGGAGGCAACACTGCTCTGACTTGACAAAGCAGCTGAGACTCAGAGGTGAAAGAGCTCGATAAGGTCGGCTGGAGGGCAGGTCTGAGGTCAGACCTTCATGCTTTGCCCAAAACCACCGGTTTCCTAGTAAAAATGTAAGGCCAAGGGGCACCTGGGTGGCTCAGTCGGTTAACAGCACCTGACTCCTGATTTCAACTCGATCTCAGGGTCATGAGTTCAAGCCCCATGTAGGCTCCATGCCCAGTGTGGAGCCTACTTATGAAAAATAATAAATAAAATAAACAAACAACATACATACATACATAAAGTAAGGGCATAATCTGGCCAGATTATGCCATGATAGTCACTGACACCTCAGGGCAAAAGAGTCTGGGAAGCACATTTTAAGGGAGCAGGTGGAGACAAAGTGTTAGAAGATAAGGTCAAGGACTTTGAGCCCTACTCATCAAAGGGCCTCCCTATTCCCTGGACAGTGTCCTTTGATGATATGATCACTGAAGGCAGGAGATCTTCTACTGTGGAGATAGGATCTCTGTAATAGAGGAAGTCAACTGGGAAGCAGACAGGCTGGGTCGCATGGACCCATCCTTAACCCCACAGCTCCCTGATACCAACGCTCAGGAAAAAGTTGCACAAACACACACAGATAACCACCAGTCACACAGACAAAGAAATCGCCATTCAAGCCCACTCAGACACAGAAAGCTAGGTTTACATGTGGACTCCTAAACAGACAGACAGACACACACACACACACACATGCACGCATGGGCTCTCAAACACGTCCCCTCCCACACTGAAACACACTCCAGCAGGCGCTCACAGGCACACAACCCCCCCTCGTAGTCAGTCACTTGATGACAAGAGGAAAAACATCAAACCACAGATTCATTCTTTCACTTGCTTGGTTTCGGGTGGGGAGGCAATAGTTTGGGGGCAAGTCTGCTGGAAACCCAAATTCAGGAAACATAAACAGATGCTAAATGCAGCCACCGAAAGGCCGTGCAGATTCTGAAGCAACCTGCCTTGCCTTTCTGGTGGAGAGATGTCATTTGGGTGGGATATCGGGAGGGGGGTGAGGGACAGGGAGTGTGGCCTGAGAAATAGCGGGACACAGCCTCTCCTAAGGGGACCCAGCGGTCCTGGGGGAGACGGAAGCAGATCTGGAGATCCTGGGTTGCCATGCCCATCTGAGGAATGATTTAGGAGGAAAAAGAGCTCACACTCCTTAGCCATACAGACCCAGATTCCACTCCCAGCTCCCTGACTCCCCCCACTCGCTGGATGACCCCAGGCCTGTCTCTTAACCTCTCTGAGCCTTACTTGCATCTCACGCTCTGTGAAGAGGTCCAAGGGGCCCCTTGATCTTGATCGCTCCATCCCCTGAACTTAGCAGGGTGCTGGTACATAGGAGGAGCTCGGTGAACAGTTGTTGACTCGATCAAAGAATGAGCAGCCATTAAAGCAACAGCGAGTTTCCAGGTATGTACCCACTGCACGGGCATAAATGGAAACAGGTGGACTACACCAAGTATTGGCGAGGATGCAGGTGAGCAGGTACTGTTGACGTGGCTGCTGAGGGGGTAATCGTGCATGGCCACACTGGCAGGCAATCAGGACGTGTCTACTAACATTTAAAGTGCGCAGAGTGTTGGGGCGCCTGGGTGACTCCATCGGTTAACTCTCGATTTCTGCTCAGGTCATGATCTCGGGGTTGTAGGATTGAACCCCGCATCAGGTTGCATGCTGAGTATGGAGCCCACTTGGGATTCTCCATCTCTTTCTCCCTCTGCCTCCTGGCACCCCCATGCTTGTGCATGCACTCTCTTTCTCTTAAAAAAAAAACAAAAAATATACAAAGTGTTTCTCACACGCTGGCACCAAGAGCCAAAAATTGGAAAACAACCCATGTGCCCATCCATAGGGGATGGCTGTATGAACACACAGGGGTCGGTTGAGGAATACCACCCAGTTTTTTAAAACAGTGGGGGTTGATCGCTCTATCCAGATCACCAGCAGTGAAAAGAGCAAGATGGAGAAAGATGTATCATTTACAGAGGAAAATAGTCTACCCAGAGCAACACTGTATTTTTATGGGGGCAAAGGCAACTATGTGAGTACATGGGAAAAGATCTGGAAGCAAAGAGGCCAAGCTGGTGCCTGCGGTTACATCTGGGGAGGGGAAGTGCTTTCATTGTTTCATACGGAGAAATGAAAAAGTAAATTAAGGAGAAAAAAAAGGAATGAGCGTCCGTGAGGAATCTAGTAGGTGCTCAGCAATGCTTTGTTGACTCCGGAAAGAGCGAGGGGAATGTTGTTTATCAGCTCTGTGCCCACAGAGCAGTCTGGGCTTGCTGGTCCAGGCAATGTGGCCCAGAAGGCGCTCCCCAGAGGGACTCATCGCTGCGGGGTAGGGAAAGGCCAAGGCCAGGGAAAGGCCACGGCCCACACATGGCCTTCCCCCAGCCCAACCTCTGCCTCTAAACCGTTCCTGCTCACCTCAGCCTCCTCTCCGGCCACCCGCCGCTTGGGTCCTCAAACGTGTGTCTCCGGGCCTTTGCCTGTGCTGTGCTCGGCCAAGAGCACACTCCCTTCTTGCCCCTTGGCCAAGACCCACTTGCTCTTTATAATTCAGGTCCGAGGATCACCTCTTCCCAGAGCCTGCTCCCAGGGTCCGGCCGGCTTGGCCGGGGACCTCTTCGGTGCCAACAGACGCTGGGCTTCCCGAGTCCCGGGCCACTGCCGAGCCTCCTGCTGGTTCTGTGTGTGCCCAGAAAGGAGATGCCTCCTCACCCAGAGAACGGGGACCGATCCAAGCTCTCGTCAGGGTGCCTGCCGTTGGCGAGCGGCCCCTGAGCTGAGGACTCATCAGCGGAGCCTGCTGTATGTCGTGTGTCTAGTTTCATAGCTTTTCTGCTCTCTGTCAAACTGCCATGGTTTCTTACTGTCAACGGCTCACACTTAATTTTCCATCTATGGGGTACGGTAGGGTGGGAACCCGATCAGCTTATTAGAATTGTGTGTAAACATAGAATGAATAGCCTCCGAGCGAGGTCCTGAGGGATTTGCTGATGAAAAGGCACTGGGACTGCTGTTGGGGCGCTGGATTAAGTCCACTTGCCTGAAGCCATAGCACTGGTCGGGGTGGTGGGGGGAAGCTGGGCCTGGAACCAGGTCTGTCTGGACTCCACAACCAGTGCTCTTGGAAATCCTCTTTCCTGCCCCTCCGCTGCCCTCCAGAAGCTGGTCAATCTCTACTGCACATAATCTCTGACCCGTCTCTTTCTTCACCTGTCACATGGGGATCATGGGCCTGCTGGAAGGTTCTCATCAAGTCTCCCCAGGCCCAGGAGGATCCATCCTATCTATCGTCACTTTGGAGTCATCACTCCTGGCCATTTGGCCTCTTCTGCCCTAAAGGAGAACTTTCTCCTTAGACTCAAGTGTCCCCGGCGGCACATACCTTCCCCCGGACACACAGTCATTCCTGCTGATGGGACGGGCTGGGCTGGGCTCAGGTTCTACCCTACACAACAAGGCCGCCTCCCCAGACGGAGGCCTCTGAGCGGGACTCGGCCTCCCCAAAACACCTGTTCCAAGGTCCCCTGGTTCCCGGAGCAGCAAGCTGTCCCTCAGAACTGGCTTTGCACCCATTTCAGGGGATAGTGGTGACACCCCGGCGGGTCTGGGACAGCACTGAGGTGTGTCCCAAGGCCTCTACCATGAGTCATTGTGGCTCAAGAACCAGCTGTCTGGAAGGTCAGCAGCCAGAGGGCTCTTTCCATTCCCAATCCTATAGTGTTTCCCACCTCGGGGCTCCCCAGAGGGCTTAAGGACTGTCTCCAGCCCTCCCCACCTCCCAGCAAGGCCCTGCCCGATGGAATAGACCCCCGCCAACCCCTATACCTCACCCCTGCACTCACGCCCTTGCTCTACACCAGCGCTACACGCCTCTCTCTGGTCCTCAGGCATGCCTGCCATTCCCACCACAGGGCCTTTGCACAAGCTGCTCTCTCTGCCTGGAGTCCTCTTCAGCCAGCTTTCAGAAAGACCTCAACTCTACCACCATCCAAAAGGCTTTTTCTGACTGCCTGATCTCACCCCTGCCCAAAACTCTCGTCGCTCCCCTTTCTCCATGTTGATCTCCCCCACAGTACTGACCACAATCTGAAACGATCATGTGAACTCACTGCCTCCTCTACGCTTGAAGACCCCTGAGTTCCCAGCGCCTGGCAGACAGTAGGCACTCGACAAATCCCTACTGAATCAATACTGAAGGAGGGAAATAGGGGATTACCCCCATCTTGCAGAGGAGAAAACTGAGGCACAGAGAAACTAAGAAGCTTGCCCCAGGCTGCATGCTTGTTAAGGGACATATTTAAACTCAGGCCCGCTGACCGCAGACTCCACGCTGTAAGCCCCGCTGCTCGGGGCTCCCCAGAGGCACAGACTCCCACGGGAAGCTCAGCGGCCCCACACGTTAGAGGCAGCCAGGACAGGGGAGCACGGGGACAGTGTACAATTTCAGGATTGCGTGTCCTGGCCAGGAGTGGCTTTTCCCAGCAGAACTTTGCCAAGGAGGACAGAGAAACTGAAAAACTGAGCCCTGTGCGCCAGGATTTTGATTCCCCACGGCTGCTGGCTGGGCTGCTCACTTCTCGGCTGCCCAGTGGGGAGTAGGACCACCTGCATGTCTGGCTGTGGACAGAGGGCGGTCCCAACTGTCCTGTGACAAGTCGCTTGTGCTAAGCCCTTGCTCTGTGCCTGGCACTCTGCTTTGGGCTCTGCATGCACTGCTGCTCGGTAAGGTACAAAACTTCCAGGGACCTTTTTGCAGATGGGGCAAATGGGGCCCAGAGAGGGCAAGCTGCTTGCCTAAGGTCACACAGCTGGGAAGCAGCGGGCATGGAGTCCGCACACAGCCCACTCTTGCCGTGGCTTCCTGCAAGCCTAGTACTTGTCCAGGGAGAGGCAGATGTTCATCAGTCAGCATGTTTCCTTTTTCCTTTTGGCGTCTGGATGTGGTTTCATTCTGAACTCAGGACTTCAGAAAATGAAACCGAAGCCAGAGTAACTGTCACTGTCGGTAGTGAGGAGAACCCATGTGTGCTCAGCGACTTGTGCCTGACTCACCACGGCTTTCACAACCAGGAATTGGTCAGCAGGGAGGAGGGGGCCAGGCCCACTGTACAGGCAAGGTCACGGACACTCGAAGACGGACTCGGAGCCACAAAGGGCGAGGTGGAAGCCTCCTCGAGCTCGTAAATGAGAGGGAAGCCGGCAGAGATGTCCCCACTCTTCCCGAGGTGGGCTCCGGATACAAATGAGTCTCTGATTTCTTTGGCATCTACAGTTTTTTCTAGCAAACACACCAGGATTTGAGATCACCAGGAATTGGGGGGAGGGAGTTTACAGCACAGCGGACAAGGGCGAAAGCTCTAGAGGTCAGATATCCTAGAGAGGAATCTCAGCTCTCTCCCTTCTGAGCTGTGTGCACCCAGGCAAGTGACTCCCCTTCTGAGCCTCAGTTTCTGTACCTGTAAAACGGACAGATTGGATGGTTGTACCAACCCAATGATCTAAGGACTATAAAGCATTTAGCACACAGTCAGCTTAGGCCAATATATCACAGGTATCGGTAAATGCAATGAAGGAGGGGGCTCCACACAGGCATGGATGGGAGTGTGGCAGCAAGGGGGGAGCTGTGAGAAGGCAGCCCCAGTCCCCACGAAAAGGGGTGACTCTCCCATGTAGCCATGGAAGCTATCAACGGGGTTAGTGGGGCATATGGACCAGCAGCTATTTATAGACTTCCCTCTGCCCAGAGGCCTGCCAAGGAGACATGCTGGCAGGAAGACAAATCTTGCAGAAGCCAGCCCAGCCTGCTGGCCTTCCCTGGGCCTGGACCCCCGCCCCCAGCTCCAGTGAGGGGGAAGTGCTACCCTTCCCCACTGCCGGCATCCAGGGGCCTGGCTTATCCCCACAAAACTAGGTCCATGTCTTCTCCGGCCTGTGTTCCTGGGGTTAGGGATTCTAGAATGGGCCGGAGGGATGAGGCCACATGGTTTCGGGCTCCAACACGCGGCCACACTCACAGGTGCCCCCAGAGGAACAACAGCAACAGCAGTAACCTGCTGAACGCTTACGCTCCCCAGGGGCTGCTCTAAGCACTTGACCCATAATCACTCATGTTAATCCCTGCCGCCAGGAAGGAGGCACGATGTTTTTTCCTGTATCACAGAGGAAGAAACCAAGGGAGGGGGCTTAATTACACGCTCAGAGTCATAGGGCTAGAGAGGTGTATGGCTGAACTGGAATCCAGGTAGTCTGGGTCCACGGTCTGGCTTTTCACCACTACTTTATATTTTATTCATCACCCACCACAGGGCACAGCACCCGCAGATGCTCTGGAATGCCCACAGCCCCTGACCACCGGCACACGCATGCCTCTCCATCCTCTGTCCCACCGCCCTGCACACCAATGCACGCACGTACTCGCACGCACACACACTCAACCCAGGACGACGACATCGATGCTGCCAACACGCATCCAGGGAGCTGATGGGGTCCTAAGCAAGGCTGGCTCTGGGCCACCCCCTTATGTTCAAGAGGAAACACAGGCAGCCTGGGGCCAGGGAAGGAAAGCGCCAAGGAGGCGGGCAGGAGGACCTGGCACCCATCTGGACTTCAGACAGAGGCCTGGGCTGCAGCCTGAGAGCAGCCCATAGAGGGCAGTGTGTGCCAGTGTGAGAAGGCTGGCCGAGCCCCCAGCCTGGCCTGTCTTCTGTGTAACCCTGGGTGACCCGGAGACTACCCACTCACTAGCCCCAACCCTTATTTGTTCTTTCTTTCCTTCAAAAATACACGTACCAGCCAGGCACCTAAGGCGTACCTTGCCACGACAGGGTCGTGGGTCACATGCAGGAATGTACAAATTATAGCTGGCACCATCAAGCCCCCATGGTCCCAAGCCAGAGTATGAGTGCCAGGTGGGGTGGACACTTGACCCAGCAGCAGAGGGGGGTGGCGTGGGGGGATGGGGGGGTGGACATGGACTCTATAGGGAAAGGAGGGCAGGCCAGGAAAAGTCAAAGTAGGTTTTTGGAATCATCACATCAATGAACTATCTTTTTGTTGGGCTTCAAAGTGCCTTTGGAGGTGCCCAGCCATTCCTCTCCCCAAAATAATACAGAAGGGCACGCTCGTCCAGAGCTCCCCATCTGCCAGTCGCTGCAGATCACAGCGCTTCCCCCAGGGCCTCAGTTTCTCCAGCTGCTCCCCGGCAGGGAGGGCGAGCCAAGACTGCCGCCGGGACCTTGACGGCCCCGCCCGGTTTCTGAGGAACTCGGATCCGCGGTCGAGGCGCCCTTCTCGCGCCTCCGAAGGGTTCCTCCGAAGCCTGTGGTCAGGCCACCGCTTCCTGGGAAGCCCAAGCCAAGACCAGGGACAGCGACAGGCTAGAAGGGGTGCAGGGGCAGCTGCCTGAGGGTTCGGGGCTGCAGGGGGTGGGGGGCAGGCGGCTGGGGGAGCAGCCCCGAGGGGCCAGGTCCGACGCCGGATCTGCAGGCAGGAGCCCAGATTCGGGCGGGGAGGGGTCTGACTCAAGGAGAGCAAAGGACAGAGATCTACCAGAGACCGGTGCTGAGGCACCTGGCGGGCGGCAGAGAGGGATGTGTCAGGGCCAGTCCAGAATACCCTAAAGGGCTTGGCTGCAGAAATCTGCGACCTAGGGTGGTAGTGGAGGCACAGGTGGGGGCTCCAGGTGCGGAGGGGCCATCCGAGTGATAGCGGGTCCAGGGGCGGGACCAGAGCCCTTAATGGGGGGGGGGTCCTAGGGCGAGTGTGAAGCTGGATCAGTGAAGGGGTGGCCCGGGAAGGGTCCCCAAGTGTGTGGAAAAGGTCGAGCTCGTGCGGCTCGCGCCGCGCGCCACGGCGGAAAAAGAAACCGAAAGTGGCGCGGAAGGGCGGGGCCCGCGGGGGTGGAGCCTGAGGGGGGGCGGGACCGCCACCGCCGGCGGGCCACACCTCCCGGCCAGTTTAAAAGACTGGTGCAGGGGCGGGCGCCGGAGCAGAGCGAGCTGCGGCCGTGGCAGCTGCACGGCTCCCGGTCCCGGAGCATGCGCGAAAGCCGCCCCGGAGCCCCCAGCCGCCCCGCCCGCGGCGCCCCGCGCCCCGCCGCCAGGTGAGCCGGGCACCGGGCAAAGAAGCGGGAGGGAGCGGGCAAAGAAGCGGGAGGGAAGGGGGAAGGACAGGACAGGAGACAGCAAAGGACGGCCGAGTGTCGGGCGGGCCTCGGGGGCTGCGTGATAGGGTCGCGGCCGCCACGCCCCTGGCCCCTGGCGGCCCCACCCTGGCAGTCCCCCGCGCGCGGGGTGCCCGCAGCGCAGCTTTTCTGTCTTTGCCCAAATCGCTCGGACGAGGCGCCAGTCCCCGGCCTGGCCAGCAGGCGGCGGCCGCGGGGCGGCGAGCCGAGGGCCGGGTGGCCGGAGTCGGGGCAGGTTTCTCCCTGCACCTCTCTCCACGCCCCCCTCTTACCCAAACTCCGAGCGAGCCGGCGGCCGGACTCCGCCCCGGCCGGGCCCCCACCCTCCCGGAGGGGCTCCGTGGACGGGGAGGCCCATTTTCTAGGTGAGCCCGCGGAGGCTCCCGGGGGCCGCGCCGACTAGGTCCTGCGCCCTCGGCCCTTTCGGGTCGGCTCCCTCACCTGCCCGGGCCCGCCCCGACTCTCGGCTCACCGCCCGTGTCTCCCCCCAGCGCACCCCCGGACGCTATGGCCCACCCCTCCGGCTGGCCCCGCGTGTAGGATGGTAGCACACAACCAGGTGGCAGCCGACAATGCAATCTCCACGGCAGCAGAGTCCCGACGGCGGCCAGAGCCTTCCTCGTCTTCGTCCTCGCCCTCGTCCTCGGCGGCGCCCGCGGCCCCCGCGCGCCCGCGGCCCTGCCCGGCGGCCCCGGCCCCGGCCCCCGGCGACACGCACTTCCGCACGTTCCGCTCGCACGCCGAATACCGGCGCATCACCCGGGCCAGCGCGCTCCTCGACGCCTGCGGCTTCTACTGGGGGCCCCTGAGCGTGCACGGGGCGCACGAGCGGCTGCGCGCCGAGCCCGTGGGCACCTTCCTGGTGCGCGACAGCCGCCAGCGGAACTGCTTCTTCGCTCTCAGCGTGAAGATGGCCTCGGGCCCCACAAGCATCCGCGTGCACTTCCAGGCCGGCCGCTTCCACCTGGACGGCAGCCGCGAGAGCTTCGACTGCCTCTTCGAGCTGCTGGAGCACTACGTGGCGGCGCCGCGCCGCATGCTCGGGGCCCCGCTGCGCCAGCGCCGCGTGCGGCCGCTGCAGGAGCTGTGTCGCCAGCGCATCGTGGCCACCGTGGGCCGCGAGAACCTGGCGCGCATCCCTCTCAACCCCGTCCTCCGCGATTACTTGAGCTCCTTTCCCTTCCAGATCTGACCGGCCGCGCACGCAGCATTAACTCGGCCGCCTTGGTACTGTTTTGTATTAATAATTATTTCCCTGGAACCACGTGGGTGCCCTCCCCGCCTGGGTTGGAGGGAGTGGGGCGTGGGGGCGAGGCGCGTCCCCCTCTCCGCTGGAGACGAGGCCGCAGACCCCTCTCCATCTCTTGGGGGGGTGCCCCCCTCCTGGTGCTCCCTCTGGGTCCCCCTGGTTGTTGTAGCAGCTTAACTTAACTCTATCTGGGGCCAGGACCTGAATTTATACCTCCTACCTCTTCATGTTTACATATACCCAGTATCTTTGCACAAACCAGGGGTTGGGGGAGGGTCTCTGGCTTTATTTTTCTGCTGTGCAGAATCCTATTTTATATTTTTTACAACCAATTTAGGTAATAAACTTTGTTATGAAAGTTTTTTTTTTTTAAGAAAAAAAAAGGTTTCTAGAGCGTGTGCTTTGCTCAAGGGGTTCCCTTGGTTGTGAACGGGTCCAGGGCAGAGGGGTCCTAAGACTGACCCGTGTGGCTTGAAGGGAGTGGGACGCATGTCCTGGGGGCTGGGGAACCTGCTTGGTTCCACTCGCAGCCCTCCGGGGAAAGGAACAGCCGGTCCAGTTGTGGTATTTTGTGTTGGGTAAAATGGCAGCTGGTGTTTGAGCACTTAAAGTGTGCCAAACCCTCTTCTGTGTTCCACGGATAGCCCTAAAAGCAAGGCTCCTATCCTCATTTTTTTACAGAAGAGAAACCAAGGCAGGGGTCCATTTGCCTGTGGCCACTCCTGAAAACACTGGGGCCTTTTCTGGCCGTCCACCCAGAATCTGTTTGAAATGGATGACAGAGAAGAAACTTCTTTCATTCTGTGATCACAGCACCTTCCAGGAAGAAGGTGGGGGTGGGGTGGGGGCTTGGTTAGGTTTTGGAAGGAGGAGTGGCACATTCTGAAACCAGGCGTGGAGAGAGACAGATTTCAGATGGGATGGGGGTATAGGACTTCATCCTTCCTGCCCTCTTCTCTCGTGTACTTTCTGGTGAACACACCACTTGGAGCCAGAAAAATGCTTTGCGGTCTGTGGTGGCAGGAGGGCCCTGCTAGTGGCTTTGGGCAATTCCCTTTGCCTCTCATGGCCTCAGTGTCTACCTCTAAAATGGGTTTGCTGGAGGAGGTGGTGGCCGTGCATCACGGACGAGGCCAAGCTCTCAGGAGCCGGGGGAGGGGGGGGTGGCTGCAGGGCACTTCGGGGCTGGCCCACATGGCCAGAAAGTGCCCATGACACGGGCTCAGTGGCTACCCCTGAGTCCATGGCCTGACAGATAAGCCATGCCGGCAACCTGGGGCTGGGTGGCCACACCTGGTGAATTGAGTCACTTTCAGGTTTAGGGTGAAACAGCCTCACGGACATGTTGCACTTCATTTTTAGAAGTTGGACTGGCCCTCGGCAGCCTTGGACGTGCTGATGATGGAGTGTCCTAATATTTTTTTTTTTTTTTAAAGATTTTATTTGAGAGAGAGAGAATGAGAGACAGAGAGCACGAGAGGGAAGAGGGCAGAGGGGGAAGCAGACCCCCCGCTGAGCAGGGAGCCAGATGCGGGACTCGATCCCGGGACTCCAGGATCATGACCTGAGCCGAAGGCAGTCGCCCAACCAACTGAGCCACCCAGGCGCCCCGGAGTGTCCTAATATTTAATAATACCTTTCAGGCTTGAAAGTGCAACATAAAATTGATAGAGAACTGGAACAGCCCAGGCCTGTCTTGGGGATTAAATAGGTCCCAGGCCTCAAGGTTAAGGATGGCCGGGAGAGATTTAGGATCTCAGAGAGCTTTGGCAATTGCATCCTTTAAAAGGTGGGGTGGGATGGAAGGTGGTGATGCCTTCTCTCCATGCCTCTAAGGAGCGACTGCTTTTCTCTTCACCACCTCCCTGCCCTTCGTTCACTGCTGTGTGGATCAAGTCCCGTCGTTCTGCTGACTTTCCCTGTCTCACCCCCCACACCCCTCAGCTTGGGTGCCTGGAGAAACAGGGAGAAATCCAAGAAGGCACTGCTTGGGCATCCCGCAGACACAGCGAGCCCTTAACGGTATGGGGGGTCCTGTGCTACCTTGTTTAATCTTCCCAGCCCGCCTGTGAGTTAGAAACCTCTCTCCCACTTTACAGAGAGCAAGACTGAGGCTCACGAGAGGCAAAGTAGGGCACACGATAAGTGGCAAAACCAGATTTTCAAACTTAATGCCGTTTCAGAGGCTGGGTACCACTCGGCAGCCTGGCCTCCCAGCGAGGGCCTAACAGGTAGCTGCTGCCAGCATTTATAAATAGCATGATTATGCAGGGGCCGTTCTAGCCCCTAGCACCTATATGAAAACACTCAATCTTTCCCCCCAGCCTTATGATTTGGGTACTGTTAACATCCCCATTTCACAGATGAGGAAACAGGTCCTCATCTAAAGAGAAACAAATTCGTTTACAATATTTACAGGGCTTTTTCATCCTTCTAAAAAAAAGTTTTAAAAATTACATCCTCACTGCACAAACCCACTCCCCTTATAAAACCGGGAGCGGGATGGCGAAGAATAAAGGCCCCTCTGATCACATTCCCCAGAGCTGGCCCCTTCTCTTTGTGCGTCATTTTTTTTTTTTAATCTATACTAACATATGTACAGTGACCTAAAGTGACCCAAAAGTCCCCGGGAGCCATGCACCACCCCGTGTGACTGCGATCTTGTGCACACACACCTGGCTGCAGAGGAAAAGCATGGGGGGGCGGGTAGCGGGGGGCGGGGAGGATTGGCGGGGGGAGGGGGAGCAGAGAAGCAGTGTGTGCTATGCGGCTTCCCTGGCGGTGCAGATGCTCTCTTAAACCTCAGCTTCATGATTCAGCAGGACTGACGTCAATTTACAAGAATGAAAAGTGAGAGGAGAGTTGGTGCACGGCAGCAGGGGCAGGGTCGGGGGCCCAGGTGCGGCTGAGATACCCTCCCCTCTGAGAGTGGGTGAGCTGGGCATCGTGGGGCAGGCAGAGAGCAGGAAAGCAGCAGCTCTGGGGCCCGATGGGGGAACAGGTGCGGGAATGGCCGCAGACCTGCACCCAAGCCGCCCCTGGGCTGGGGACTCTGATCCCCATTTTTAGAGATGAAGAAATGGAGGCTCAGAGAAGTAGAGCCACTCACTCAGGGTCACACAGCTCCAAAGCGACAGCCAAGACTCACCCCAGGTCCGACCCACTCTAAAGGCAACTGGTTTCTTAAGGAGTGGAGGAGGAATCCTGGGAAAATGCATATTCACAGGTCTCACTTCCACCTGCTCGATCGTCCCAAGCTTATGAGCGGAACTGTTACTGCCCCCCCAAGCCCAGGCAGGAGGAGAGCTGAGCCTCTTGCTGGGGTGGTGCATGGAAGGTGGCAAGACATCAGGGCTCAGTAGGTGATAGCTGAGCTCCATAGAACACACATTCCCCGAGCACCTACTATGTTCCAGGCATTGGTCTGAGCCCAAAGGATCCAGGAATGAATGGTCCCTGCTCTTGTGGCATTAACACCCAGACACCCAGGGCCTCGGACAGTAAATAACACAGGAGGAAACTAAAGGAACAAGAACATTCCAAGTAGTGACAGCACTCGGATTAAAGCTCAACAAGGTGGTCGGACAGTGGGGTGGGACTCTGTTAGAAAGGTCAGGAAGGGTGACACTGAAATCATGCCTGGAATGACAGGAGGAGCCAGCCCAGACACCATATTCCAGGGCCAGGGAACCGCAAGTGCAAAGGCATCTTGGGTTGGGAACCAGTTGAGCCTGCTGCAGAACCTGCAGAACAGAGGCCGGCGGAGCTGGAGGGGACGGAGTGGAGGCAAGTGCAGGAGGGGAGGAGGGATGGGTGGGCAGGGGCCGGAGCCTGGTAGGCCATGGTGACCACGGGGCACTGGCAGTGTGATGGGGAGCCTGGGGTGACCTGATCCATTCTGTGCTGTGACCAGACCCTCTGGCTAAGGCAGGGAAGCCTGGGGAGATGGCCTTAGGCTTCTTGCCTTCTGGGCAGACTTGGAGATGCAGTGGGATGGGGGCGTGGCTTATTCTTAACCAGACCCCTCAGCTCTCACCAATCAGGAGAGGCAGGGACAGCCAGCCACAGGACCTGCCTGGCCAAGCACTGGGACGGAGTGTGGACCAGGTCTGGAGTGGCCAACCCTGGGCAGACATCAGTCAGAAACCCCAAGCCTGGATCTAACAGAGCCCCTGGGCATGGCCCAGTGAGGGGCTTCTTGGAGCAGGGGTCCCGCCGGCCACCTGTGCTGGGCAGAGCCGGCCTCAACTTTGGGGAAGGACGTACAGCACCTGGAAGGAGGTAGCTTGGGTCCTCCACCACCATCATCCAGAGACTCCCCGGGGCTCAACATGCACGTGGCCTGATTCTGGAGGACCTCAAGGTCCCGCAGAGAGTGCAGTCTTCAAGGAAGCCAATTCACACAAGGACAAGGGTGCGAGCGGGCGGTGCTCGCCCTGCCCCTCCCAACCGTGCTCTTGGCCCTGGGGCCTGGCTGTCCGACAGCCTTCATGGGAAATTTGGGTTCCACGCTCTCCACTGACTGCTTCTCCGCAGTACTAACCTCCTCCCCACCCCCCCACACACGTACCCCATGTGGGGTCGGCAGCGCCAAGCCCCTGTCCTCCAATGCTCCCGCCGTGCTCAGGAGGAAGCCCCCCTCCCACAAGGACTCACGAGGCCTGCAGTTGCCCCCCCAACACACGCAGCCCACGTGTCTGGCCTCAGCACTCACCGCTCCCTCCTGCCACCGGGCCTTTGCACACACCAGGCCGCTCCTCGTACGTCGTGGGTGGTGCTTCCCAGCCTGGGCAATGTCGCCCGCGCCCAAGGCCCAAGGGCTCCGAAGGGCTCCCGCACTCAGGGCCGCCACTTGCGGCGCGGGCCCATGACGTCACGGCCCCGCCCTCACCTGCAGGCAGGGGACTCCAAGCAGGCTCTGTGGGCGGCGCCCTCCGCCTCCGCTTGGTCCCAACGCCCCCCTGTGCGTGCCGCGCGCTGGCCGTCTTGGGGCTCCCAGGGCCCTGGCGATAGCCCTGAGGCCCAGAGGGTACATGTCCTAAAGAACTCGGGGACCAGAAAGCACTTCCACCCGATCCCAGTCCACACCGACCCTGGACCGCCCCAACTCACCCAGCCCTTAGGTTCTGAACACTATCTTCCTCACTTGGAAATGACGAATAGCTGTACCCACCCCGGGGGGGGGGGTGAAATTAAGTAAAGGGGTACCGATTAAGGGCTTAATACACCATAGTATCCAATAATTGGGACTGGCCCTCTCTGCTTCTTGATTCTTGCACTTCTGTTGTTGTTGTTTTTTTAAGATTTTATTTATTTATTTGACAGAGAGACACAGTGAGAGAGGGAACACAAGCAGGGGGAGCGGGAGAGGGAGAAGCAGGCTTCCGGCCGAGCAGGGAGCCTGATGTGGGGCTCGATCCCAGGACCCTGGGAAGGCAGGCGCTTAACGACTGAGCCACCCAGGCACCTGCACTTCTACTGTTTTAAAATAATGGCCATTTACTAAGCACCTCCTGGGTGCTAATACTTAGGCCAGGCTGCCTTGCAAAGAGACAGGCTCAGAAAGGCGAAGGGATTGCCCCCGTGAGTGTGTAAATAGCCAAGGCACTCTGACTGCAGGTGCTTGATGCCCAAGCCCATGATCTTATCCACTGCCATGCTCAACAGTTCATATGTCTATGTCTCGTTTCTGCCGCTTAGGACCACCCTGGAGGATGCTCACAGCCACAGAAGCAGCCAGGGCTCAGAGCATCTCACTTGCCTGTCCTTTCCCCACAACACAGGCTGGAGAGGCAAGAGAAGCGGTGGGCTGGTACCGTCTGTGCAAGGCTACGTCCGGATTCAAGCGTCGGAGAATGGCAAGGGCCGCCTGGTCATCAGAAACCCTGACGAGCAGCTCTGGATCAGCCCTGGCAGCTGGTGGGGGGCCATGGATGCAAATGAGGATGAGCAAGGACAGGGATGCTATGAGCCAGATAGCTGGATCCTGTGCAAGAGCAGGCCTGGGAGGGTGACATTCAGGGCTGGCCCCACCTGGGGGCCTGCAGGGGCCTGTGTGGTGAGCCATGTACTCCCTGTCACACCTGGCTGCATCTGGGAAGCGCAGCCAGAAGTATGATGAGGCAGAGGAAGGCAAAGGGCCTGTGTAGGTCAGCCTTGGAGGGCCCCTCCCCACCCACGGTTTGCTCTGGGAGGCAGCTTGGAGGAGCAGAGACAGCCGGGCCCCAGGACCTGCATTTGAGCCCTGCCTCTGTGGACTGTGTGACTTCAGTGACCTCACCCATACAATGAAAATTAGACTCAGACCCCCTCTGCCCTGCTTCACAGGGCCATGAGGATCCATGGTTCAATATAAATGGAAACAAAATGGATCACCACCCAGATAGAGGAATTACAAGAATTCCTTATTGTTTTGCATCACAGAGATGGCCCAGGCGTCTTTGAATCAGCATAGGCATTAAGTCAGGCAAACCTGGTTTTATTCTCAGCTTGCCATTTATGAAGAACACCAGGGGCTCCCAGCTCACCCACATCAGATGCTCACTGCACGCCCCTAGGCATCATTGTATGTCATCCATGCCCATTATCTCATTTAACCCTTGCAAGAGCCCTAGGGAACAGGTGTAATTATTACCATCCTCATTTTGCAGATGAGGCCGTTGAGCACAGAGAGGTTAAATAGAGTGCCCAGGGTCACACAGCAGGCAGGTAGCGGAGGCCAGGGCATTCGAACGCGGGCAGCCCGAGTTTATAACCATTTCCTCATTTGATGCTCCAGGCCAAGCTCCTGGAGCTCCACTTGTATGATCTTTGCCAGACCTATCCAGGTGCCATCTGTTCTGGTATTCAATTATTATCTCCTTCAAATCGAGTCACTTGGTTTCCCTAAGTGAGCTTCTTTACCACACAGGGCAAGCCAGCGAGAGGCAACCCCGGAAAAAATGTAGTGCAGTCCCAACAGCGTTTATGTTCTAGAAAGCGGCATCTTGGTGTCTGGCTCCGCTGTGACGGGTCCGCTCTGTGTTTGGTTGGGAGGGAGGGAGAGAGGGAGGAGGGGGGGTGACAAGTGTCAGACAGGTTCAGAGAGGTGCATAGGGTGTACTAGCAGCCATCTCAGACCTTCTGGACTTCGGCAGGACGATCCCGAGAGGATGCAAAGGGGAACTCGCTGTCTTTATGGTGGGGTGGCGGGCGGGGGGGGTGCGGGGTGGAGGTTCTTTGTTTTATAAAAATGTTCCTGCGTCCCACCGGGAGATCGTCATGCAGAGAGCCTCGGGGACCCCTGTCCCACACCGGGGAGACAGGGTCCGGCCCGACTGCCAGCTGTGTGGCCCGGGCAAGCAATGCTTTCGCTGACTCTGAGTCTTAGTGAAATGGGGTAAACATCTGGATCTCAGAGGGTCCGGAGGCATGAAAGGCAGGGCTATAAATGATTCGGGGCGCAGAGCTCGAGATCAATAAGAGGCAGGAGCCTGCAGGACAGGCTGGCCCCGTGTCAGAGGTGACACGGTGAAACCCCTGCCTGCCCAGCCTGGGCTCTTTGGTGCCATCTGTCTCATCTCTGTCCTCTGGGCTAGCCTGGTGACAGGAAGGGCCGCGGTTCCTGGAAGGTGAGTCAAAGTGAAACTCCCTCAGGTCCAGCCAGGTGGGCAGGTGCGTGGGGCAGGGGGAGGAAGACACACTTGAGCCTTCAGGCAGGCTTCCCCTGTCCTGGATTTGAGATGGGGAAGCTGAGGCTAGTGATGTGGGTGCCAGCCCCCTCTGCAGGCTCTAGGAGGGAGTTGGGTGTGATGGCTCACGTTGCAGACTTGATCACCTCCCACCCCTGGTCACACGCACCCTGAGCTCCCAGTGCCAGTGGGTATTCCTCTGAGCTCCCCCGTATCTAGCACTTTCTAGGCAGGTACCAGTATTGTCTCATTTTACAGACCAGGCAACTGAGGCTAGGAGAGGTTAAGCTCCTTGTCTATGACCTCACAGGCGGTAAAAGTGGTAGAGGCAGTATGTGAGCCAAGTAAGACAATTCCGCAGTACCCCAGGGGCTCCCAACTGCTAGATATTAAAATAGGACCCCTTTCCCATGGGATCTGAGGTCCCTCACCATCTGGCCCCAAGGTACATTTCTAGTCCCACATCGTGCCCTTCACATTCCCCATCTGCTTCCGTCATCCCCAATTTCTCATCATTTCTTAGGCCTTTCGAGCAACCTGAGAAGCCTCTGAGGTTTCTCTTGCTTCCTTTTCACTTGGCAAACTCCTACTCAACCTCCAAAGCCCAGCTCAGTCCTCACCCCGCCCTCCAAGGAATTCCTCCTTGATTCTGCGGAGCCATCACTGCCTTTGTTCCTGCCTCCATTAAAGCCCACATCAGAGTGCTGAGAGGTTTGCTCTGTGTTCTACACCGTAAGTGCCAGGAAGGCGGAGTTTTTTTTGTTTTGTTTTTGTTTTTAAAGATTTTATTTATTTATTTGAGAGAGAGAATGAGAGAGAGAGAGAGCACATGAGAGTGGGGAGGGTCACAGGGAGAAGCAGACTCCCTGCCGAGCAGGGAGCCCGATGCGGGACTCGATCCAGGGACTCCGGGATCATGACCTGAGCCGAAGGCAGTCGCTTAACCGACTGAGCCACCCAGGCGCCCTGAAGGCAGAGTTTTTGTTAGCTGCGTGATACAAGCAAGTTACTTAGCCTCTCTATGCCTCAGTTTCCCCATTATTATCATGGCTATCTCCAGGACTGTTAGGGGAGTCAATGTGTTAATATCTGTAAAGTGTTTAGAAGCATGCCTAGCAGAAACAGAGTTCTCTAGAAACGTAATAACAGTTCCATGGTGAGTACCTATGGCAGGATGAACTGAGGAGCAATGAAGAGAGAAGGGTGTACCAGGGCATGCAGGTGAAGGATGCTCCAGGTACAGGGGGGCCACCCTGGCGCCCCTGGCCCCCCACGGGGCATGTTGGGCACAATACTGGCAAAAATTCTCTTATGTGTTTATTACAATGTGCATTAGGGGGAAAAATGTATCACATCAAACATGAGATGTGATGACTATTATCACCAGAGACAACACTAAAGTAGGTATTTAGATTTTTAAAAAGTCGGGTGAGGGGCATTCGTTTAGAAAATGTGGTAAGCACTGTCTTAGGTGAATGGTGGAGTGTGGGGAATGCAGGACAAATAAAAGAAAATGAGAGAGACAGAGATGGGGAGGGGCCAGAGAGATGGGAGAGGGGC
>NC_138373.1:27529919-27541621 GCF_054177405.1 Leptonychotes weddellii
GACAAAATATGAGAAGGAAAAAAAGGAAAAAGGAAAGAGAACAGAGAGGGCCTAAGAATAAAAGAAAGCACCCTTGGATGGTGAGTGGGTGAAGAAGTCATTAATCCAAGGCACGTAAAAAATAGAGGGCGAACGAAGAAAGGGAAGGCGTTGGTGGCCCGGCAGGGTGTCAGACCCTTAGCCCTGCAGTCCACCCCCCCCAAACTCCCACCCTCACGGCTGCCTGGCTGGGGCCCCGCGGGACCTCTCTGGGCTGCAGGCCTGGTTCAGGCCCCGAAGAGGTGGCTCTGTCTTTGACCCTCGACCCTGGGAAGCCCAGCCTACCACACCCTCCCCTCCCAACCAAGAACCTCAGGCACCTTCTACAGTCCAGCCCAGAAAACTGAAAGTAAAAGCCCGTCCTGAGCTTTGCCCCAGCCTTCCTGTTCCTCTGCTGGTTTCTTAGAAATCAGCTGCCTGGGCGTCCAGATGCCACCCGGACTTCATCCCTCCCCGAAGGCCCCTTCACCCTGGTGGGTGCCACACTACCTCAGAGACAGGGCCAGAGGCCTGTGCCGGAGCAGGGGACCCCCAGGAAGCATGGGGGTCAGGCGTTCACCCCACAAACCTTTATTCACGCCTCCTGAGAGCAGATGACTCTGAGTGGCCCGGAGTTGGGAGAACGACTTAGGGAGAGCTTCAGTGTCCCCGGATTCAGGCCCCAACAGGAAGGTGGCTGCAGGGTTGGTGGAGGACACCCAGAAACCAATCACACCTGGGGCCCAGGAATCATGGGGAGGAGGGTGCGAGACACCAGGGGAGGCTCCCTGGAGAAGATGCTGTCAGAGTCTTCAAGCCTGAGTGGGAAGGGGTTCACCTGGGCGGCCTCCATGGGGGAAGGGCATCTGAGGCAGAGAGAACAGAATATACAAACTGACCTATGTGATTCCCCACAATCCATATAACTGCCCCCAAAGTACTCGTGTGTCTCCATTTTTTGCAGGCGAAGGAACTGAGACTCAGAGAAGTGTAGCGGTTTATCTGCCCAAGACTCCCAGCTGGAGTGGAGGTCCAGATGCAGCCCGTGTGCCTAGCCTCTCCTGAGCGGGACTCCAGGGGTACCTGGGTCCTCACCCTGCCTGTCTCGCCCGGAGCACTCCCTCTGCCCCAGGCCCCCCCCCCCCCAACCGGCTCCCACACACTTCACTGAAATTCTCTCCACTGCTCCGTGGGAGGGAAACTGAGGCCCAGGGAAGGGAAGTGGCCTGCCTAAGTCACACAGCCTACTGTGGGTCAGAGTTAGGATTCAGGCCCAGGTTTGCAGGGCCTCAAAGTGCCGCCTCCTTCTCTGTGAGGCATTGGGGCCCTTACAGAACACACACCTGAGCTGACAGTCTCTGTCCCCACATTCTAAGGAGGTAGAGGGGACAGCAAGTAATAATCTTGGCGGCTGGGAAGTAGGGTCCACATGTGGTGTACTGTGAGCCAGAGGTTTGCTAAGGGAACTGCCCTGCTGGTTCTCTGGGGTCCTGAATGGGCTGTCAGTCACTCACTGGCCGCAGGTGGATGTGGACCAGACCTGGCCCATCGGAGCTCCCCATGCCTGTTAGTAAGCACATGACCCAAGCTGGACCAATCAGACACCCATCTGGGACTTTTCTGCCGAAACAAACAGGAACTCTTTCCCCTAACCTGCCTGCCCCCACCCCCTGCAGCCACTGTGCCCATTGAATCAACAGGGATGAAGAGAAGGAGCAGGAAACAGAGTTCTGATGCATTGTGTGAGCCCTGCATCCAGCCATACCTGAGCTCCACCTCTGCACTTACCTGTTACACAAACCACAGGTTTCCATTTTGGCTTATCTTCATCTTTGTGGCACTTGACACCCAAAGAGTTTGAAGAACAGCCAGGCATAAAGGGTAAGCAGGTGAAATGGAGCCAAGAATCCTAAGAAGAGACAAAACAACCCTCTCGCCTGGAAGAATGAAGACTAGTTTTGCCAGGATCAGGGGCCTGCAGCGATCCCCACTCTCACTGGTGTCCACCCTCCAGGAAAGGTGGGATACAGACACTTTCACACCTCCGGGTCCACGGTTGCTGTGAATAACGGACTTTTTTAACTTTGGAGAAAAAAATTCCACGTTAAAAAAAAATTTCCTTCCCATTTTTTTTTCTTTGAACAGACTATTTTTAGAGCAGGTTGAGGTTCACATTGAAATTGAGTGGAAAGCACAGAGTTTTCATATACCCACCGCCCCCCACCACGCAGTCCTCCCCCACTGCAACATCCCACACCCGTCCACATTCTTTCCTAACTTTCACATCTGTTTCTAAATTTATAAAAGAATCTACCAATAACATTGGTATTAAATACATTATATTTTCTTCCTGATTTCTATAGATTACATATATTTTTCTTAAAAAAAAAAGACAGCATTCTTTATGACCCATATTGTAAACCACTTTTTCCACTTAGCATCTCATGAGCAGCCTTCCAAGTCACGGGTTGACAAGGTAGGGATGATTGTACCCATTTGAACTGTGATGCAAGCAGGGATTGAGGAAGGGGCCCAATATTGACCTCGTGAAGCACATTTCATCAGATGTGCTCAGCTGTCCACTGAGGTTTTGTTCCATTTTCATGGATAGGCAAGCTGCTGTTCAGAGAGGGGACGTTACTCTGGTGGCCAGGGGCGGGGGGGGGTCCCTGGGCAGGGTGGGGAGGGGCCGCTGGTCGGCAGCCACGAAAGTAGGCACCGCAGAGTCTCTGGGAGCTTTATCGTCACAGGTGGGGAGGCTGGCCCTCCTCCAAGGAGTCCTCAGAGGTGACCCAAGTGCTCCAGTCCTCGAGGGAAAGGCTTGTCTCACCCCTGCCTCAGTCAAACTGCTGATCCTGGGGACACCCTGCCAGGATCCATCTGATGCAGAAATGCTCTGTACCTCTGGATCATTCTCACACGTGAGTGCACGCTAAGTAGCTGCTTATGCTGCTACATGCCGGGCAACGCTGGGAGCCGCACACACATGGTCTTAGTTCATCCTTCTTACCACCCTAGAGGGGCAGGGCTGTTATTATCCCCATTTCTCAGATGAGGAAGCTGAGGCCCCGGGGAAAGGGAAATGACTTGCCCAGGGTCACACAGCTAACATGTGGCAAAACCGAAATTAGACGTCAGTGAGTTCTGAGTCCAGACCGAAGCATCCACATCCAGGCTGGGTCCTTGACTTTGTAAACTGTTAACTACACACACACACACACACACACACACATATACGCACACACATGCCAACCGGCTGACTGGTCTTGAGTGGTGTACCCCAGAGCTCCAGCCCCCAGCTACGTCCTTCTTTCCATCTTCCTGGATTCCTTCCTAAGAATCCAGACAACCTGCTTATTGCAAGGAAGGTGAGCCCATCGGGCAACAGCCGGAATCCCAAACAAGTCCTGGATTAAGACGTTAAGCAGGTGCCCAGGTGACATCGAAGACATTAACGGGCAGTCCTCCAATGGGGTAAAAAGAACCAGTTGCCCCAGTACAGGCTGACTTCCAGCCTTAACGCTAGAGATGAGTCCGAGCTTGAGATGAACCGTGAGCACATTCCAGGCTGGCTCACGTGGGCACGAACGGTTTGTCTGCACAGGGCGCACGCTCAGGAATCACGGGTGGCACTGAGCGTGGGTGACAATGAAGAATGCTTACAACCACCCCAGGCGCATGTCTTGTGCTCAAGACATGGGACTTGCTACCAGGTTTGAAAGGGGAGAATGGGTGACACCATTAGCGACCTGTGTGCCGAGACCATCACTGGTGGTGTATTATCTGTAATAGGTGCTGTAGGTACTGCGATGTAACCTGAGGGCTCTTCTTTACTTAGCATTTCTTTTTTTTCTATTTGTTTATTTATTTATTTATTTTGAGAGAAGGAGGGGGGTGGGGCAGAGAGAGAGAGAATCCCAAGCAGGCTCCGTGTCCAGTGCAGAGCCCAACATGGGGCTCAATCTCACAACCCTGAGATCATGACCTGAGCCGAAATCAAGAGTCGGAGACCCAGGGGCGCCTGGGTGGCTCAGTCGTTAAGTGTCTGCCTTCGGCTCAGGTCATGATCCCGGGGTCTTGGGATTGAGCCCCGTCTCGGGCTTCCTGCTCCGTGGGAAGCCTGCCTCTCTGTCTCCCACTCCCCCTGCTTGTGTTCCTGCTCTCTCTAGCTCTCTCTCTGTCAAATAAATAAAATTAAAAAAAAAAAAAAGAGTCAGAGACCCAACCGACGGAGCCACCCAGGCGCCCCCATTTAACATTTATTAAATGCAGGCACGTGCTAAGCATTTCACAGTATCTCGTGCAATTCTTAAAACAGTCTCCCGGGTAGACCCGGTTAGGTGAATCACATGAAATCGCCGTTTTTACAGGTCAAAAGACTAGAGTCCTGGCCATTTCATCGGGTTCCACCTAATCGCATCTTCATTTCGCCTTTAAGTCAGCCCCTACCTGCAGGGCCTGGAGGCTCCCGCCTGTTCAGAGGATTCAGACTCTGTCCTTGGCTCTTCCTCCTCACCCACCTTGTCTTTCTGGCTACCCAGACACCCACCACCCCGCCCTGTTGCGGCAGGGTCTATATTTACAGCGGGGGTTTCTGTGAACTGAGGAAGTGACTTACTCCAGAGTCATCACAACCACCCAGAGATAACCACATCCATGACCCCTGAGTTTCTGACCGGCCCCCTCGCCCCTGCCAAAATGGGATTTCTTCCCCCTTCTGGATCTCCAAGGCCAGTAAGACAAAAAACCGAAATGGGGTGCCCGTGTGCCAAGCGGCCGCGGTCTGGCAGGCAGATGAGACGGGGAGCGGGGGAGGTTTGTGTCCATTTACTGCCAGTAACACCGAGGCGGATCTGTGCCCAGCCCGGCTGCCAGGAGCGGGAGTCAGGGGGGCAGCGGCAGGGGGAGGGGTGGGTTTCTCGCCACCCGGGGGGCCCAGCCTTGTCCAGCTCAGCCCGAGCATCCCGGGGGCTGTCGGAGGGACGCTCCGGATGGGCTGTGCCCGCAGCTCCCGGGGGATGTCGCTGAGCTGCCAGCCCAGCCAGAGGGGCACGGGGGGGGGGAGCAGCAGGGGGGTGTTTCCAGGTAGTCAGACTGAGACAGGGAGGGGGGGCGGCTGCGGGGACAGCGGAGGAGGAAAGGGGCAGCGGGGACCGTCACACACAGCCGGTCTTCTTCGGGGAAGCCGCCAAGTCGGAGTTCCAGGAACTGATAACGCTTGTTGAAACCTCTTTCTTGTGGCCTGGTCGCGTCACATGGCTTGGTGGGGACCAACGTCAGGCAGGGCTGCAGGTCTGGGCTGGCTTGTCCCCTGGCAGAACTGCCATCGTCTGCTCTCCCCAGAGGCTGAGGGATCCCAACAGGGCTTGGGCAGGAAAGCAGGTGTCTACGGGGGGGGGGGCACCCACAACACACACACCTGGCCCAGGTGAGAGCAGGTGTATCGTCCCCAATTCCCCGACCCCTGGCTGCTTTCCTCCCCCTCCTCCCCCCCCCCCACATCCTCCTGGGGCTGGTTCAGCCTTCGATTCTCCATCCGGCAAATGGGCTGAGGATCCCTAGGCCACAGGGTTGCCGTGAAAGCATCCAGCAGGTGCTGAGGAGGAATTTGGAAATTCTCTGCTCCTTGCCCATGAAGGCAAGATGGTGTCTCTCATCCTTCCGAGCAGGGATTCTCCGCCTCAGCACTGTTGACTTTCAGGGCTGGGTCATCCTTTGCTGTGGGGGCTGTCCTGTGTATTGTAGCAGGCCTGGCCTCCACCCACTAGACACCAGTAGTACCCAAAACGACCCCCCCACCCCGGTTGTGACACCAAAAAAAGTCTCCAGATGTGGTCAACTGTTCCCTGAGAGACAGAACCCTGATCTAGATTCACTGCCTGGCACATAGAAGGTCCTAAGAAATTCGTAGGTCTTCAGTCTTGACAGTGGAGCATGTCTGGTTAATTTTTATACCCCACCACCTGGCATCATGCAGGTGCCAAGGGATATTCTGGGAAGCCCTTAGTCCTCCAGTC
The DNA here is from genome assembly GCF_054177405.1 of Leptonychotes weddellii. NCBI lineage: Eukaryota > Metazoa > Chordata > Mammalia > Carnivora > Phocidae > Leptonychotes > Leptonychotes weddellii. The sequence goes on from NC_138373.1 coordinate 27,535,955, forward strand.
TCTAGCAGCCTCTCACCCCACACCCTTAACAAACATACCATCTAAATAAAAAGTGTGCGGGAGGACTTGAACTTGAGGAGGAGAGGCTGAATTGAGGGTGGGGGTCAGGCCTGACACAGGGGACAAAGGGAAGGGCCACATGCCTGTCAGCAAGGCACACCCTTCCCCATGCCCCTGCTTGGTCCTTGGAAACCGGTAGCCCTGCTCCCCACCACACCCCAACCCTACAGGAGGCTGGAGGTCCTCTTCAGAGCAACCGACCTGCCCCGGAGAAGACCTTTTGCATGCTGACTCTAGGATCCTGCAACGCCAGCCAGCCCCTGCCCCATCTCCTGGATGAGACTCACCTGTCCACACGCCCTGCCCACAGGCACGGAGCTTCCATAACCTGTTTTCAGCTTCCTGTGCTTTAACGTGAACTCATAGCCAAGGATGACCGGACACTCAAGGCAGGCTTATAAAATGAAAGAGACCCAACTCAGCAGAGGAAAAAAAATTCCCTAGATAACACACAATGCTAGGGGTTGAGACAATCAGGACAGCAAAAAGCCCTGAGAAATAAAAGACGTTGCATGTGTCTAAGAAAAGAACACGAGGCTTTATAAAGGAACATTGGGATATGGGCGCTGGAGCAGAAGTTTCTGGAAATCAAAAAGATTGAAAATACGAGAGACGAGACAAGAAAATGAGAGGATTACTGCACAAGCTGTCACATCCGACTCCTCGGAGAGGGAACGGAGAAAATGGAGGGAAGAAAGGTCCCAAACAGAAGGACACACGAGCTTCCATGTTGGAATAGCTCAGCAACCAGTACATTCGTATTTTGCTTCTGCAGAACAAATCATCCCAATTCTTAGCATGACAGCAGGAAGAATCCTAAAACAGCGCCATCATCTCCCACGACCCTGGCCCATCCCCAGGACCCCAGGACGTGCATGGGACAGATTCTGCTCCTGTGATTAGGTTACGCTTTAGGGCTCAGCTGACTCTACCGAGTGGGGATAATCCAGCAGGCCTGACTTAATCTGGTGCCGGAAGAGAGGAGGTCAGAGTGTTTGACGCCCGAGGAAGATTCGATGCACTGTTGCTGGAGCAGAGGTGGGGGAGAAGGGACCACGTGTGGAGGGAGCATGGGTCACCCCTAGAGCTGAGAGCAGCCCCTGGCTGATATCCCGCAAGGAAACAGGGACCTCAGTCCTACAACCATGGGGACTGAAGTCTGCCAAAATCCAGAACGAGCTTGGGAGTAGAGATGGGGAGACACCTTCCACCAGCAAGATCAGAATTGGGCTGAGAGGAATACAAAAAACACCCTGAGCCCCCAGGATCTTAGGCTCGAGCAAGAGGGGCCCAGAGCAGGGGCTCAGGGAAGGTCTGGAGCCCCAGTCGATGTGGAAGGGTCTGACGCCTGAGCTGTGAGGAATCCCGTCCTCTCTGGGCTGGTCCAGTCCCTCGGGCTCCCTGCCACCATCTGCTTGCTGCTCAGGAGGCCTTTGTCCACTTGTGTGATCCGTGGTGTCCCATGGCTCTGCTCCAAGTCTCTGCAGCTCTCCCTGTCACGTGCCCCCAGGGGAGGACACATGAGACTCAGCAGAGGTGCCAGGAAGTAGTGCACCCTGAGTCTGGCCCTGGGTCAGGCCCCATCTGGCAGATTCAGGAGCAGAGACGTGCTAGAGGACAGGGACAATCCGAGGCCAGTGCTGGGATGTGAGTGCTGGTCCCGAAGTTCAAGGCCTGGAATCTGCCAGCTTCGAATTAGAGTCCCATCACGGCTCCTGGAGTATGACTGGGAGCAAGTTTCCTTCCCTGAGCTCCTAGATCTCAGCCGGGAAATCGGAGTAACCCCGGCATTTACCTCATAGGGGCATGTATGCGTTCATTCTTTCAACAAACATTGATTGAGCACCTACTACGTGCTGGGCATTCTTCCTGGTTCTGAGTTCTTAGCAGCGACAAAAACAGACCAAGTCTCCTCCCCTTAAGGCCCTCACAGTCTAGCAGGGGGAGACGCAGACCATAACCATTAACCGTGCTAAGGAGTTTGTCAGATGTGGCTGAGTGCTATGGAGTAACAGAATGCTGGCAGGGGGACTAGGAAGTGCCAGGTGTGGGTTGCTATATTATTTGGATGGTCAGGGGAAGCTTTTCTGAGCAGAGAGCTGAAAGAGGTGAGTGAGCTACCTATTTGGATATGGTAAGAGCATTCCAGGCAGAAGCAAGAGCAGGTGCAAAGGCCCTGAGACAGCATGTTCAAGGAAAGAAGCAAGTGTGTCTGGCGCAGTGTGAGTAAGGGGGTGAAGAGGAGATGAGGCCAGAGAGGTGGGGGGTGGTATTAGATCACAGAGGCACTTGTGGAAGGAGTTTGGCTTTTATTCAGTGGGATGGGAGTGTTCTGAGCAGAGCAGCTGCTGGGAGAATCAAATGAGGTGCACATAAAGCACTCAGTAGTATGCCTGGCACGTAGTGGGGGCTCCAAAACTGCTGGCTCTTACTATGACCATTGTTATTATCATTGTTTATTATTATTGTTTTGGTACTAGGCAGCAAATTGGAAACTATTAAAAACTATAGCGATGCAAATTTTCATTGCTTGACAGAGCTTTTAAAATATTTTCAACTTGCTCGCATTAAGCATGAACCTCGCAGAAGGTAGGTTTCATTTCTTCATTTTTGTGGAGCCTAAGGCTCAGAGAGGTTAAGAGACTCACCTGGTGCTGCACAGTGAGAAAGGGTGGTGTCCAGGTCATCAGAACCCAGGGCTTCTGGACCCAGACGGATGGCTGCTGGTTCAACCGCTGGGGCTGAGTCTTGGGTGCTGTGGGCAGGGGGTGGCCCCAGCATGACACGGAAGTGACATGATACTCTCAAGTATCACTGAAGAACCCCCGAGCTCTGACCTGGCCCATTCAGGCAGAGGATGTTCACAGGGACGAGGAGAGGTCCCAGGGCATCGTGGAGGATGCTTTGGTCCAAGCAGCAGGAAGCCTGATGTGAAGTGGCTTAAAGAAGCTGGAGATGCAGGGGCACCTGGATGGCTCAGTCGATTAAGCATCCGACTCTTGGTTTCAGCTCAGGTCGTGATCTTGCAGTCGTGGGATGGAGCCCTGTGTCAAGCTCTGTGCTCATTGTGGAGTCTCCTTCGGATTCTTTCTGTCCCTCTCCCTCTGCCCCTCTCCACTCATTCTCTCTCTCTCAAATAAATAAATCAAATATTTTTTAAAAAAGAAGCTGGAGATATAATATCTTTTTCAGCAGAAAGTCCAGAAGTGGTGGTTGGGGGCTGGTCTCTAGATGGGCTGATTCCGCAGCTCCACCCAGCCACCACAGACCCAGGTCCCTTCCATGTCTCTGCTCCAACATCTCAGCACTGGTTTCATCCTGAGGATGGTCCTAGGATGGCTGATGCACTTCCAGGTGTCACGTCTAGAAGAAAGACAAAAGCCATCTCTCCCTGGGGCTCCCCCTTAGGAGCAAAGAAAGCCCCAGCAGGCTTTCCTCATGTCTCATCGGCTAGAAGCATGTCACCTGCCCATTGCTGAAGCAGCCCCTGGCCTGGGGCTGGAACTTCCTTAAGTGACAAGAAATAAGCCTTGGAAGGTGTGTCCCATCAATGGAAAGAAGTGGCCCCAATTCTCCATCCCTCCCTGTGTTCATGCCTTGGAGGATTTGACCTGGCTGTGCCTCTCATTAAGAAGTCTACACCCCCATCCTCAGGACCCGGCCTGCTTTAGCCCACAGGAAGCAACCCAGGTGACAGAGCGTCACTGTGCCGCATCCTTGCCGAAGTCTCCAGAGGCCTTCTGGCTTCTACCTGCTGGATGGTGAGAGGTCACACGGAGCAGAGAGGGACCGTCCTAGCAGAGGCTGCCCACGCAGACCAGCTCCTACTGGATGCACCAGCCTAGATCAGCCTAGCCCTGCCCAGACCAGAAGAACCACCCAGCTGAGCCACAGACTTGTGAACAATAGTAAATGCATCCTGTTTGCCGCCACTCATTCTGGGAGGCTGGTGTATACAGCAATAGCTCAGTGACACAGGGGACCGGCAGCTTCAGCAGGCGCATGCTCATCGGAGGTGAGGCCTTTTAGAGGACCAGGAAACGTCATCTATTCAATGACCCCATCTTCCTGGGCTGGATGCAAGAAAATCACAGATGGATAAGATCTGGCTTCTGCCTCCAGAAGCCGGACTTGGCAATTGGAGCTTATAGCCCTCCAGTGGCTCTCCACGGCCTGGGGAGCAGGATCTGACCGAGGTGTAGCAGGCTATAAGTTCTGCTCCTGAAGACCAGCCTTCTTCCCTCTCCCTCCTCCCAACCCCCTGCCCCGGGCCTTTGCACCTGCCGCTTTCTCCCTCTGGACTGCTTGGGCCCACCTTGTATGACTTATGAACACCATTGTCCTTGGAAACTCTGCTCACGTGTCTCCTCTCCCAGGAGCCTTCCGAGAACCGCTTCCCACCCAAGTCAAGGGCCCTTGGGGCTCCCACAGTCCCTGGGCTTTCTTTAGCTCTGCTTCCGACACTCTACATTGTGCCTGGATGCCTCACTTCACAGATGTGGAAACTGAGGCCCACAAACGGGCAGTGACTTGCCCATGGCAGGGCAGAGCTGGAGACCAACCCAGGGTTGTCTCAGCTGCGCCCCACCCCTGCAGTGTTCTCAGCACCCAGCCTGCAGGGGACGGGACCTGGTGGCCCAGTCAGGGGCGGGGGGGGGTGTGGAAGGATACCTGCGCTCCCACTCTGGGGGGGGTCCCCTGCTGGGTCGAGATCGCTGGGAGGTTCTTCTCGGAGCTGCCATCCACCAGTGGCCCTGCAAAACAAGATGAGCAGCATCCGCCTTTCCAGATGGGGATGTGAGGTGCAGAGGGAAGATGCTGGCCAAAGTCACCTAGCCAGGAAAGGACAGAGTGAGGACTCAAATGCAGACGGGCCTACGCCTTGCCTCTGGCCTCTAGGCTTCGGGGCTGAGCTATGGGGAGAGAGGGGTATGGAGAGAAAGCTGGGGCGGGCAAGGGGGAGCAGGGGATGTCGGGGAACCACCGAGGCAGGAAGAGGCAGAGTAGAAAGTGAAAGGGGCCAGAGGCCGAGAATAGCTGTGGGTGACAGAAGCGGGGACTGCAGATGCCGCCAGAAAGAGAAACCAAGGCTGGGTCCCAGGGAGGGAGTGGCGTCCATCCACCTCCCCCCGGGGGGGGGTGACCCTGGGCCCCGGGGAGTCCGGGGACGGACGGGTGTCTGCCTGGCTGGGCGGGCCTTGGTGGACGCCCCCACAGCTGTGAAGGGGCGGGAGCTTCACCACTGGCTTTGCGGACTTCTCCTGCCACAGGGAGCTTAGAGGGTCTGCTGGCTGACAAAGCCCGCTGCGGCCGCCGCCTGTGTCCTCCCATCCTCGTCATGGGCTGCCGCGTCCCTGGCAAAGCAGCCTGGGCTCACTCCTGACTCCACCACTGGCTGCTGTGTGATCGTGGGCAAGTCATGGCCCCTCTCTGGGCCTTCGTGCAGTAACTGCTTCAGGGGGCTGTCCTGAGGCTGGGCTGGGTGTGTATGTGGAGAGCACAGGGAACAGCTCAGAGAAAGTGTTCAACAAACACCTTCGCTTGTCTTCTGCATCACTGACATCTATAGTCACACACACACACACACACACACACACACACACACAC
>NC_138373.1:27542121-27558503 GCF_054177405.1 Leptonychotes weddellii
GAGGGAGGGAGGAAGGAGGGAGGGAGGGAGGAAGGAGGGAGGGGGGAGGAAGGGAGGGAGGGAGGGGAGGGGAGAGGAAGTGTTACCTGCATATTTCTAAGTGTGGGACATTCATTCTGTTTCTCTGTATTTTGTGCTTTTTAAAAAAGATTTATTTATTTTAGAGAGCGAGAGAGAGAGCGGGGGAGGGGCAGAGGGAGAGGAAGAGAGAATCTTCAGGCAGATGCCCCAGTGAGCGTGGAGCCCAGTGCGGGACTCCATCTCAGGACCCTGAGACCATGACCTGAGCAGAAATCAAGAGTCAGACGCTCAATCCACTGCGCCCCACAGGTGCCCCTGTATTTGATGTTTCTATCACATTGCCATGCGTCACTTGGATTAATTGAACAAAACCCTGTTTCCATGGAGAGCCAGGAGGGGAGGTGCTTGTAAGCTATGACGGCCTTTTAGCTCAGGAGGGCCCCAAGACCCCCCACCCCGCCCACTGGGAGCCCCAGAGATAGGCCAGGAGGCAGCTGGGACGGTGGGGGAGGCAACAGGAAGCTAGTCAGGACAGGCTGTCCCCAGCTACTGAGAACCTTGTAGCCAGAGGACTCTCTGTTCAGGGCTGAGATCTTCCTGTCCCGGCCCCGCCCTCCCAGGGGAAGTGTCACCAGCATCCAGGGTGGGGACCTCTGCCCTGGCTTGGGGACCTTGTGGCTTCTCTGATCTCTACGAGGACCCCAGTGCCGGCTTGCTTTCCAGGAACGCTTCCTGCAGCAGCGGGCAATGGCTCACAGCCAAGGTCTAGGAGGGCTGTGTGACCTCAGGCAGGCTGCTCACCTCTCTGGCCCTCAGCTTCCTCACCTGCAAAATGAAGAAAATAGGGCCACATGCAGGATTGTCGTACCATCAATTACCTTTTAAAATGTTGTAGTAAAGACACATAACATAAAATTCTCCATTCTGTTTTTTTTTTTTTTAGATTTATTTATGTATTTGAGAGAGAGAGAGAGAGAAGGTGGGAGGGGTAGAGGGAGAGGGAGAGGGAGAGAGAGAATCCTCAGGCAGACGCCTCCGTGAGCGTAGAGCCTGACGCGGGGCTCCATCCCAGGACCCTGAGATCCTGACCTGAGCCAAAACCAAGAGTCCGACCGAGCCACCCAGGCGCCCCTTAAAAATCATTTTCTAAAAGTATTGATGCCTTGGTTGTGGGAATCGTAGGGATAAAATACTCAGGCTACAACACGGATGAGGCTGGAGACGCTCACGCTAAGGGGAAAGACGTCAGACACGGGAGACCACGTGCCGTATGATTCCATTCGTCTGCAGCGTCCAGAAGAGGCAAAGCCATAGAGACAGAAAGCAGAGGGGTGCTTGCCACGGGCTGGGGCTGCGGAGAATGGGAGCTGACCGCTAACGGGTACGGGATTTTATTTGGGGAGATGAAAATGTTCTGGAACTAGCAGAGGGGCTGGTTGGACGAGTCTGAATATGCTAAGTAAGTGCCACTAACCTGCTCACCTTAAAACGGTGAACTTTGGGGCGCCTAGGATGGCACGGTGGGTTCAGCATCCGACTCTGGGTTTCAGCTTTAAAATTGCTGATAGTGGCAGCTAACACCTTCCAGCGGTTCCCAGAGCCCAGGCCCCGGGCCAAGCACTTTCTCAGCGCTAAGCCCCGAAATCCTCACCACGGTCCTGTGACTTCTGGTTCTTATCCCCACCATACCGAGGTGGAAACTGAGGCACAGAAGAGGTTCTGTGGGCTGCCGAGATCGCAGAGCCAGCAAGAGGAAGCTTAGTCTCAGGGAGAAGAGCCCCCAGCCCCCGGCACCCTCCCACCCCACCCCACCCCGGGGCCTCCCTACCCCCCACCCCACCCTGGGGCCCGGAGGGCCATCGTTTGGGGATGTCTCGAAAGGCTGCTCAAGCTTGATTTCAGAAGGATGGAGCGCCAGATCCTCACCCGGCAGCCCACCGCTCACGCCCGGCACGTGTCCCCACACACTGGAGACACGCAGACATATGCACACACACACACACACTCGTACACAAACACCACACGCCATGCGGACACACACACGCACACGCACACGTTTTAGAAAGCAGAGCCCTGCCTGGGACACTCAGCTGGTCGCAGGGGGCAGGTAAAGGGCCGTTGCCCCCAAGCCTGCCCCCCCCCCTCCCCCGTGCTCAGATCTGACCTGGGTGCTGGGGCAACAGTCCCCACGGGCAGCCCCGGCAACTGCCGGTGGGGCCGAGCGTTGGGCGGAAGGCCCCTCCGGCCTGCAGCGCCCCCTCCCCCGTGCCCCGAGCTCTGCCCCCCGGGTTATTTCTCCGCACCCTCACAAGGAGTCGGTGAGGGAGGAGGTGATCGCTGTTTTACGGAGGAGGAAACCCAGGCCCAGCGCAGAAAGCCGCGGGGCCCGCAGTCTCCTGCCCGAGGTGGCATTTGGAGGGTGGCGGTGCCAGGTACTTGCTCCTTTGCTTCCGGACCCCCTCGCCCCCCTGCTCACCTGGTGCGGACAGGGGCCACGTTTCCAAGACTGCCTTGGCCACGGGCTGCCGGTGGGGCCCAGTCAATGGGAGGCAAGGCGGGGGCCGGGAGGGGGCGGGGAGGGAGAAGCAGGCCGTGCCTCCCTCTGTGCGGGCCGGGTGGCACCTCTCGCGGCAAGGGGGACTCCTCTGCGGCACCAGCTCCCGTGGGAAAGTCCCTTCTTTTATTTATGGGTTTTTTTAAGATTTTATTTATTTGACAGAGAGAGAGTGCCCAAGCAGGGGGAGCGGGAGAGGGACAAGCAGGCTCCTCGTTGAGCAGGGAGCTCGATCCCAGGACCCTGGGATCATGACCTGAGCCGAAGGCAGACGCTTAACGACTGAGCCACCCAGGTGCCCCGGAAAGTCCCTTCTTTTAAAACTTCCACTGCTGGGGCGCCTGGGCGGCTAAGTCAGCTGAGCGTCCGACTCTTGGTTTCGGCTCAGGTCATGATCTCAGGGTCGTGAGATCGAGCCCCACATCCAGCTCTGTGCTCCACGTGGAGTCTGCTTGAGATTCTCTCTCTCCCTCTCCCTCTGCTCCTCCCCCTGAGTGTACTCTCTCTCTAAAATAAGTAAATACATACAATCTTAAAAAAATAAATAAAAGTTCCACTGCCGTTCCTACTCCCATGGCGGGGCCCCAGCTCCTGGGCTCCCGGGCACTGTCTCCTTCTCTTCCCCTTTAGGAAAAGGGGTGCTAATCTCTAGTGGCCCCATCATTCATGCGACCATTTTCCTTTGTTTGAAATACTAGTTGTGGGTTCTCTTTTCCTGACTGACCTGTGGCAGGGCAGGGATTTGAACTCAGATCATCAAACCCCTGAGTCTGCGGGCTCAGCCGGGAGGCTGAGCTGCCTCTTACTGGAGCTGTCCTTCCAAGCGAGTCTCCTCCCGCGATGGCCCTAGTGCGGGCCCTCTCTCGGGGCCCCCATTGTCTAGTAGAGCTGAGCTGCAATCCCACCCGCCACCAGCAGGCCCGCAAACCACTTTGACAGAATTTTCTGTTTCGAGAGCTTTCCTCCTGCTGCAGGAAGGAATGCCTTCGTTTGTTTGTTGGTTGGGGGGGTGGGGCGGGGAGGTCATGAATGGCTGGTGAGAACCTCTGGCCAGTCAAGATTCTCGGTGAACAGAATTCCTGGCAAGAATAGAGAGCTGACATTTCCCTCCCTGCCTAAACTACACTGGCAGGGAGAGTGAATGCACAATGTCCAAGTGGCTTTTGCCAAAGACAGCTCCCAGCGGCCCCAGGCAGGGACCTTCTGATCTAACGCGGCGTGTGCTTTAGATCTAGACGTTCCGTATGCTTGAAATTCCATACGGCACATTCTGGAAGGTGTGCCGCTCCCTCCTTCGGCCGACAGCTCCGTGCCCGGCGGAAGGGGAATGTCTGGAGTCAGGAAGACCCAAATTAGCGTCTCAGCTCCTTCAGTCACTGACTGTGAGGTCCTGGGCAAGTTGCCCAGCCTCTCTGAGCATTAGTCTCCTGATCTCTAAAACAGGGATGATAACACCTGCCCTGAGCGATCGTGGAGGGGACGAAATGAGCTGACATGCGTGTTAAGTGCACGACACAGGTAAACCATGCCCCTACTTTTTCTTCCAGGTTTTTATGGCTTATTTCTTCTCCATGAAGTGTGAGGCCTCAGGGAAGTAACTCAGAATGTCTGGAGGTTTCTTTGCTCAAAGGTGACTGGCCCCTTTCTTGGCAGGACTCAAAGGCTGGGTGTCACTGGGGCTGTTGACCGATGTGCAGATGCACAGACTCCTCATGTCTTGGGTTTCGCCACATCACGGCAGCCTCACCTGGTGGTTCAAGGCGCCAAGAGCAGAGTTCTGGCAGACAAGGTGGGAGCTGGGTGGCCTTCCATGACGTAGTCTCAGATGTCACATAGCATCACTTCTGCAGGGATCTCTCAGCTGAAGTCCTCAAGAGGTCACTCCAGGGAAACCTGGGGGGGTCAGTCAGTTAAGCATCTGCCTCTTGATTTCGACTCAGGTCATGATCTCAGGGTCATGAGATCGAGCCCCACATTGGACTCTGCACTGGGCACGGAGCCTGCTTGAGATTCTCTCTCTCTAAACAAACAAAAAACCAAGAGTCCACTCCAGTTCAAGGGGGAAGACATATGGACCTCATATCTCAATCCAGGAAATAGCAAAGACTTTATACCTATGTTTGCAAAGCACCCCATCCTTTGGCTTAGCCATCCCATCCTTGAGTATTACTCCTCCAGGTAGGCGGGGAATCACTCCTGTACATAGGCAGTCACTCTAGCTCTGACTGTAACAGCAAAAGATTAAGAACAACCCCAACAGAGGACTCAGTGGGGGACTGGACAAATGAATCGTGGTCACCCACATGGAATACTGTGCAGTTAAGAAAAATAAAGTCACTCTATGTGCATTAATATGGAACTATTCTGGAGACTTGTTCAGTACGAAAAAAAAAAAAGCAAGGTGCAGGATGATATGTTTGGTAGGCGGCCTCCAGGGGACCCACGATAATTCTTACCTCCTAGTACTCATGCCTGGGTGTGGTTGGTCCTCTCCCACATTAAGTAGGGTGGAGTTGCGTCATTACTAGGATATGGCAGGAATGTGTGTCTTCTGAGGCTAGGTCATAAAAGGTAGTGTGGCTTCCACCTTGCCCCCTTTAGGTTCATTCACCCTTGGGGGAGCCCGCTGCCATGTTGTAAGGACACTCAAGCGTCAGCGCCGTGAGGAACAGAGGCCTCCTGCCACCAGCCACATGGGGGTGCCATCCCAGCAGCAGCTTCTCCAGCCCCGGTCGAGCCTGCGGATGATCACGGCCCTGACGGACCTCTTGACTGCAGCCTCTTGCGAGACTCAGAGCCAGAACCACCCTGCTGGGTTGTTCCCAAATTCCCGACCCTCAGAGGCTGTGAGACAATCAAGGTTTATTGATATTTTAAGCTGCTAGGTTTGGGGGTAACTCATTCTGCAGCAGTGGATAAATAATGCAGTGTGTATGGTGCGCTAACATTGGAATAACCCCTCTAACTCTTCTTAAAGGAAACAGAAACTGGTCTCACGGAGGGAGCTGGGTGGCTGAGGTACGGTGGGGCGGGGGGGACCCATTTGCCCCTTTGGCATTTGAACCATCTTTTCAAAAAGACCAATGGAATGTCAAATAAGTAAATAAAAACGTAGGTAGCCGTCAGAGCAGGGGCTTCGGTTATGAATTCCACAAATCTCTCACAAGCGGCCAGAAGGCCCTGTTGAGTATGTGTGGCTGGACCTACAACCGGGGTTTATGAAGACTGGGAAAGGCTGGCGGTGACAGTCACAGAGGAGCCCCACCCAGGGCCCCAAGGTGTGCCAAGGGCTGTGTCCTGGCCTTACCCCAAGACTCACAGCCAGGCGAGGCCAGGCAGGGGCCCGCTGACCACGGGGCATCGCTTGGAGGCTGGGAGGGTTGAAGGGTGCAGGCAGAGGCTGAGAAGTCCCAAGGTCCGAGCTGTAGTCTGCCCAGAGCTTGGCTCTCTCCCCGCCTGGTGCTGCGAAGAGAGTTTGGATGACAGGCACCCACACACTGTGATCACTCCACAGGGGGGTGGGGTGGAGGGTAGGGGAGACCTGGGGAATTCCCACGTGGGAAATCTGGGCATTGGCCTTGTAGAGCAGAAAGGTGTCAGGAAGCTGCGACCAGACTCTGTATCATGGTATGACTTTGGCTCCCCATCCGCCCAGTGGCCACGCCCCCTGGGTCCCGCGGTGTCCACGGCTGCCTGAGATCAAGGCAGAGATGGGAGGAGGGGTCTTCCTGCCCATCCCAACTCTGAGGATGACAAGAGGCTGCTTCCCTCCGGGGCAAGCGCCTGGGAGGCACCCCCTGCCTTGGATGGGATGGGGGAGTGGCTCAATTGGGTTGCTTTCCTCATGACTCATGCTTTCTGGGACCAGACTTGTCTCCCGGGACGCACTTTCCAGAAAGGCCCCCATCTGGCCCCCTCTACCCTGTGCAGATGTCCGGGCTCAGCTGCATCCAGCCCGGGCCAGGAATAGGCTGGTCAGACCCTGGCTGGGAGGGGGGCCTTGCTGGGACAGGGGCACCTTTTTTTCTGGAGGGTGACAGCTCAGTGCGCTCTTGGCGACATATCAACATATCAACTTGTCCATAAGGAAACTGCCCATGCACCTGCCCCCAGTCAGTGATCCCAGTCCAGCGTGCCCCGTCTGGGGACAGCTGCAGGAGCCAAAGCCTGGACTCAGCCTCTCCTTTCCTCTCGGGCCCCGCCAGGCTGACCAGCAACCATCCTCATGTCGGTTCCCTCGAAGCAGACCCAAGAGGGGGGCTCTGCATGTTCCCAGGAAGGATGTGGGGTGGTGGGGCTGGAAGGAGGCTCAGCAGGGACACGGACCCCACGGAGGGCCTCCCGCTGGACCAGTGAGGGTCACCCTGTGGGGGTTCCGATCAGGGCAGGGGTGGAGTGTTTACACCCCCACAGCCTCCGTCTCAGGAGAGGCATGAGTTCCCGGCTTTTCTGGAGTCCCATGGGTGTCCCATGGGTTCAGGCAAAGCCAGCACCAGCAGTGATCGGCGCTCTGACAAAGAGGGGCAGGTGCTGCGGAGACCAGTCCGGGGAGGCGGGGGTGCGGGGGTGCGGGGATGCGGGGCTGGGGAAGACAGGCGGGGCATCGAGAGCGCCCGTGCCGCTGCCCAGCGTGCTCCCTGTGCCCTCTATTTATTTCTGGAAAATGTTCGCCTCTCCCCTTCCTCCCAGCTGCCCTCATCTTTCATGGGGACACCCAGGAGCCTCCTAACCGGGCCCCCTGTCTCCATCTGGCCCCCACGAACCACTGTCCACAGAGCGGCAGAGAGGACTTGTTAAATGCACATCCTCTCCTCCCAGCCCTCAGAGGCGGCAAACTCAGTTGCCCCCAGGTTTGGGGAGGTGACGTGGAAGAATGCAGCAAGCGGGGGCTGTCCGAGCCCACAGTGCTCCCCAGAGACCCCTTTTGATGGAGGCCAGGGGCAGCCACGGGCGGGGGGCTCCACCAAGCCCCCCCAGGCCTGGACCCGGGCTCCTGACCACTAGCAAGGTAGGACCACCGTGGGCAGTATGATGCGGGGCAGGTTCGAGAAGGCTGCGCTCCCCGGCTGCCGTGGGGAGAGTCGGGGGTGATGTGGGGGGAGGAGCAGGGCCAGGAGACCAGGCCCCAGGCTGTTGTCACGGACAGTCCAGGTGAGAAGCGAAGCAGTTGCAGACAGGTGGACGGACACTGCCAGGAGGCCTGCCAGAGGGATGGGGTGTGGGATGGGGAGCAGCAGCCCCCGAACCTCAGGTGGACACGCAGGCTGGAGGCTCAGCGTCGGGACCATCCCTCCCGGAATGATCCTTACCTTTGCTTCCAGGAGCCCCCGGGGCATTCGGGCCAGCAAGCAGGTGTCCCAGCATCCCAGACTCCCTGGGGGTAGGGGAGGGAGTCAGGCTCTCAACTCTGCCTTGCTCCAGAGCCCATGGTGGGAGGGTGTGAGATTCCTAAGGGTGGAAAGGGGGTTCAGAGGGTGGGGGCTCAAAGATGACCCCATCTTCTGTATCTCCCCACCCCCAGTGTCCCCATGGTGGGAGAGGCCCAGTGGGATATCAGTCACTCTCCATCCTTCATCCACCCTATAGGCCCAATGTCCTAAGTATGTGTGAAAGGTCCATCTGCTTTGCCCCATCCTACCTCCTTCTCTGTGCTGGTTCCTCAGGGAGGCCCCAGGCCACGGGAGCAAAGAGACACTAAAGGGACAACGGCAGCTCTGTGTGGCATGATGGAGGGACATGCAGAGGGTAAGGGGCCCAGAGGAGGCTCTGGTCCTGCTGAGGGCATCCGGGAAGGCTTTCTGGAGGTGGCAATGCTGCACAGAGAAAAATGCCAACCCAGGAAGAGACAGCAGCTTGAGCTAAGCCTTGGAGGCCCAGGAGAGAGCGTGGAAGAAGAGTTCTGGCATTACTTGGGGTAGCCTGAGGCAGGGGTGCCAAGACATGAGGCCACATGGCGGTGGGGGCGGGGAGCAGGGGTCTGATGATGGGCCAGTCTGGGGCTCCCAGATCCGAGGGAGGCTTGATGCCAGGGCAGCGGAGCGACATGGTCCGATGTGACCTTGAGAAGGACCCCTTCCTTGCATAGCGGGACCTCGGGCAGGAGGCCAGGAGGCCAGGCTCGGGCTGGGACCCGAGGCTGCCAAGGCCACGGGCACCGGAAGAGGGATAGTAAGTGGCAAGCAGAAATGTGCCGCTGTTGCCAGGGAGTGGCCAGGTGACACCCAGGCAGGTCCCGGGCCCGGTCTGGTAGCCTCAGTTTCCTTGTGTGTAAATAGAGGCGATTGGGTGTGGCGGGCTCTGGGCCAGGGAAGGGGAGCGGGGAGGCCACCTCTGTCTGCTTCCTGCTCCCCCCCCCAACCAGCTAGGGATTCAGGGACGAACTTGGGGCTCTCACAAAGGCCAACGCAGGTGCGGCTGCCCCAGCTGGCCTCGCATGCAGGCTCCCGCATCCAGGGCTGCCCCAGGAGAAAAAGGGATCTCAGCTATTTACAGCCTCCCCCCCCCCGCCCCCCGGGGGCCAGGTTTCTCAGGACAATCGATGCCATCATTCCGGGAAGCCTGGCCCAGGAGAGGCCCCGATCCGCTCCCCCTGCATTTGCATAGCCACGCTAACAGGAAACAGGACTCATCCGCCCTGGCCAGGCCTGGCCAGTCAGCTCCCGGCTCAGCTCAGATGACCCAGCCTGGGCGGTCGGCACTACCGCCCCCCAGCCCTCAGCTGGCAGAAGCCCCAGCTGGGCGCCCTGGGTGGCAGCCAGACAGGTGGCCGGAGAGGCACACCTGGGTGTCAGACATGGAGACTCCAAGCAGGCCAGCTGCATTTCCCAGGGAAGGAGGAAGGTGCTGTCAACAGCACCAGCTGGGTGCTCCACGGGGGGTCAAAGGGCACCGAGCTATCACTGAGCCATCCCGCTTCCCAGAAGCCATGGGTCAGCTTTCCTCTTGCAGGAAGAGTGCCTGTCGGCTACCTGGCTCCTCTGTGTTCCTTCCCAGCTCTCCCAGCTCCTTTCCCGAAAGACGGCCGGACTTTGAGCAGGAAGCCTATTTCTCAGATGCCCCCTGGAGGTGCCAGGCAAGGCACAGAACTCCGTGCGCTCAGCCGGGCTCAGAAACCAGGGGTTTGGGGGCCAGCCAGGGCTTGGCCTCGTCAGAGCCAGGACGGGGGTGGCTGGGAGCCTTGGGACTGCTGGGCCTCAGTCTCCCCCCCCTGCAACAGGGATACACGGTTGGCAGGATGGAGGACCCCATGGAGAGGCGTCATAGAAAAGCTAGTTACAGCAATTCTAGGGCTCGCATCTGCCTTTCGCTGGCAATGCTCCGGGCCTCTTCATGGCAGCCGCTGAAAGAGAAATCAGACTTCACCATCTGTTGAAGCATGGTGGAGGGGGGGTGGCAGTCCCTGAGACGTTCTGCAGACTGCCCGACGCAGGCTTGGGTTGCGGCTCTGCCACTCGCTGCCTGAGTCACCAAGCAAGCTCCTGAGATTCCTTGAGGCTCCGTTTCCACGGCTGTAGAGTAAGGACTCCATCAGATATGACACTAAAGGCCCTGGTGGGAAGAGAAGTGCAATTCAAGGTGGCCCCACCAAGAGGGTGGTGAGCTCCACTCTGCCACAGCCCCTGAGGGAGGGGCTAGCATTACCGAAATGAACCCCCCACCCCGGACATGGCTGGCTCGGGGGCCCTCAGAGAGATCAGAGTTGAGGGGAGGAGCCTGGAAGCACCAAGTCTTATACAAGGAATCTGCAGGAGGACTGAGGAAGGAAAATGCCTGGCTGGCCGGGAAATCTAGGGAGGCTTCCTGGAGGAGGGGATGTCTGAGCTGGTCTTGAGGACCGACAGGTTTGACAATGAGGGTGGCAAGGGAGGCATGCCAGGCAGAGGAGTCATCCCGGGCACCCGCTGTGCCTCCACCCCCGCCCTAGGCCCTCCCACCCCACAGGGCGTCTGAGCCTCCTCACCTACCCACTGCCACTCTCGCCTTGGGCCCTGGAGTCTTCAGATCCCCATCAATGGGGACACCCTTTTCCCATGACATGGGAGCCACCATCACAGAGAAGGCAGGACAGCTGGATGGCACCACGCCTGGTGGGCTGGGCCCCGTCGTTCCCCATGGGACCCTGCCCTCTGTCCTCCAGGGTCTCCGCTGCCAGCCTTGTAACATCCCATCCTCTGGCCGTTTTTCTAGGAAAACTCTTTCTAAATGAACGAAAGTGTGACGTCATTCTCAAACTCTTGCAACTTGCTTTTTCCTTTAAGTATACACCAGTGACGTTTTCCTAAAGGAAGAAATATTCCAAATCCACCATTTTCATGGGATGGACTGGAACGAACTTAAGCAAGTCTGTAATCCCAGCAAACATTTCTTGAGGCAGCTGAGGTGTGAGCGGGCAAAAGAACAAGAGCCCAGAATCGTTTTGTTCTGAGTTCTGATCCTGACTCCACTTCCTAGAGCTGTGTGACTCTGGACAAATTACTCAACCTCTCTGATTGTTCTTGGCTTCCTGCAAGATGGGGAAAGAGCAGCTTCTGCTCACGCCTTGTGGTGACACTTCCTGGACACCTTGTGTGTGAGGTGCTTAATTAAGCCCAGCGCCCCACAGACGGACAAGAGATGACCCATTCGTGGTGTCTGGGGGTGGCGGGGGCGATGGCGATGGTCTGACTTGAGCCAGCCCTGAATTCACCATCTGGGGTGGTGAAGGGTTCGCTTGTGACCACAGCAAGGAAGAGGCAGAGGGAGAAACTGCTCCGGGCTGCCTCCTCCCCTCCACACCCCTTCCAAAGAATGCCCCTGAATCTTCTTGAGGTTGGCTGGTCTCCAAATTCCCAGAACCCTCTGGGGCTGTTTGACCCACAGGCTGATGACATGTATGCCTCTGCCCCACGAGTCCCAGCATCCTAGAAAGTCATCCTTGGACGAGAAAGCCACACTCAGGTCGGCCTGAAGCGCCACCCCACCTTCACGGGCCCCTTCCTTTGCTTTGGCACTGTCCTCTCTCTCTCTCTCTCTCCCCTTTGCATGTGCAAATGAATGCCCCACGATGGCTCTGCAGACCCCTCTAGTGAGGGTCACCACTGGGGACCCAGGGGCCCCCGGATGGGTGGGCAGATGGATGGAGGCACAATCGCCCCACTCCCAAGGGGGCGCCCAGCGAGAGGGCAAGAAAGCCCCAGCCTCAGGCTCTAGCTGCTCAAATCCCCAGCACCAAAGATCCCTGCGGGGATGGCCAGACGCAGCCTCATGTCCCCAGAGTCCTTGCCACAAGCCTCCTTATTTCTGCCTCTCATCCCCAAGCGCTCCCTGAGGATCTCCCGGGCCCCGGGAAGCCGTGCTGCCTGCCCCAACCCCCTCCAGCCCCCTCTCCCAGCTGCTCAGCTGCTCCCAGCCTCAGTTTCCTGCAAAATGCCAACAGTGAGGCTATCAGACAGAATGACACTCGCGATGGTTGGTCGTGCAGGTGGGAATCAGGTGGACAAGGTCATGGGCGGCCACCCTCGGCCCGCCTCCTGGTAGGGGCAAGAGGACTAGAGGAGGAGAGGAACAGTGCCCTTGGCACGGTGCACCTGACTCCATAAATGTTCGCGGTCACTGCTATTATTTATTGTGGTGGGTGGGGCTGGCTGCAAGGTGGGATCTCAGCCCCCCGAAGCTCAGCCCGAGCACAGGGGACAGGAGGACCACCCCTGCTCCACCCCCCTCTCCCCACCCCCCGGGATCTCTAAGCTCCCCAGCAGCCCTGGGCCGGGGTCCAAGGCCCCCCTCCTGGGGCAGGACACTCTTTGCTGAGTCGTTGATACAGAGTTCTCCCGAAAAGCCCTGATTCATTAACCGCCAGGCCCAGGAGCGGGTGGGAGGGGCATGGTGAGTTGAAGGCCCCCAGGCAGCCTTCGCAGGGCGGTGGCTCAGGGATAATCCTGCTCGGCCCCTTGGTGTTTTATCCGTGTCGGGAGTGATTAAGTGGGGAGTCACGGTGTGTGCCATGCGCCCTGGCAAGTCATCATCGCCTGGCCTCTGACCTCCTTCTGACTCGGGGCGGCCTCTCTTTGCCTCCCTGGGGGGGCCAGGCCCCTGCTGGGCGGGGCTGGCCAGGCTGTGCCTTTCATTCATGGCTTCATTTTTCTCATCCGTCCATTCACTGAGTTAGATCAATCACGGTGGCTCATTCAGGCGACTCATCAGCTGGGCCAGCCATTCATTCATTAGTGGTAAGCCCAGCAACCCTTCTGTGGGCCGCGCTCCCCGCCGCTGTCTGTAGTCCTCCCAGGGCCCAGGAGGGGGGCTGTCCTTGCCCCCTTCCTAGGGACAGGAAAGTGGAGGCCGCTGTCCCTTCTTGAGCCATGCTCTCCCCTCCCCTCACCCTGGACCGGGGACCCCTGCTCTGCAAAAGCTGGAGGGCAGCCCCATGCTGCATGGAAAGGTAAGCCGTGTCTGGATCAGCCTTGCCCCAGACTGTGACACCTGAGGGCAGGGACCCGGTTGGCCCCCGTGTCCCCGGGCCCATCATACGCTTCTTCACGCTCAGCTCTTGGAGACTGGCCTCATGAAGGCCAACCAACCCTCGAGGCTATGTAAGACCCCTAGACCTGCGTGTTCCCTACCCCCCCCCCCACAATCCCCCAGGAAGGCCAGCACCTTCCCTCCAGCTCTTGGAGAACTTCCAGAGACTTCCAGGGTTCCCATCGTCTCCTCATCCCCTGGACCCAGGCGGAAAAACTCAGCCCTTCCGTCAAAGCCTCAGAACAAACCCCACACTCCCACGAGGCATTTGGGAGAAGTGCCGGTTTCCCAGGATTGGGGGGTGGGTAGTCAGGGAAGGTGTGGGGGCAGCCGCAGCAATATCTGTGGTTTCAGACGGACAGTCCCTGGCGGATGGCAGATAGAGACCCCCCGGTGAGGGTCCTGCCGGGTGGGATTTCTTCGGGGCTAAGAGTCTGCGTGAGTTCATCTTCTGCAGGGACATTCGGGGTGTGTGCTACTCTCAGGATGGGAAGTCTCCCCCACCGGGGCCGGCCGAGTCTGCTTTGGCTGCTGGTCCAGGGGCTTCACAAGGGGGAGACGGGTTTTTCTACTGCTGCTGCCTTGGCTTGAGATGGCAGCAAAGCGGGGCGCTGCCGATCCGGGCCCCGGACCGCCTGCCCCGCCCCGCCCCTGCCCTTCCTGTCTTGGACTCGCAGTTTCTCACCCGAGACTCCTTCCCTCCCGTGTGGCTGCGTCCCCAGGCCGGTGGGCAAAGTGAAGCCCCCTTTCATGGAGGGGGTGTTCTTCGGGGTCCTGCTCTCGTGCTGGTCCCCTGTTCCTGTCCCCCTGCACATTCTGTTCCAATGGCCAGGTCCCCGGGCGTCAGATGGGCAGAAACAGAGCCCACTTTACATCACGTGCAGTTTACCTGGAATTCCTTCTTTCTTGCTGGGTCCCGGGGATTTCCTTTTCTTTCTTTTGAGCTTATCCTCCTAACCACCCTCCCCGCAGGGCTTCCCATAGCCGCCTGGGGGTAAAACCTGGGTTCCTTGAAACAGCCCTGCCAGCCCCACACTGGACTTCATGTGATTTGCACAATTCCAGGAAGGAAGTATGGCTGGGCCCATGAATCAGATGCGGACACTGAGGCACAGAAGGGCAGAAGGAGCTCTGCCTGGTGTGGCGGGGAGGGGGGGAACGGGGCCCTGGGGTCCGCACCTCCTACTCCACCCACGTCCTGGGTGCCAGCCACAGGAGCCCTGCCCGAGGCCACCTGACCACCCCCTCCCTCCCCAGAAGCAGACACGTGGCAGGACCTGCCAGGATCCACTGGCCCGTGTGCCCAGCAGGTAAACACAGGGTGTGATCCTTCCTTCTAGGAACGGGCTGCCCGGAGACTTCCTTCAAAGAAGTGGGCGAAGTCCTGCCCATCACGGCCACCCCCCTGGGCTGGGCCATTCCCTGGGCCAGCGAGGACGTGCGGTCAGGGGGTGAGATCCTGGGCTCTGAAGTCAGAAGCACTGGGTCCCGGGCCCTACTCTGCCCTGAGCAGCTCAGGGGCCCTCAGGCTGGTGACCGTCCCTCTCCGGCCCTCGGCTTGCCCATCCGTGCAATGGGGCGGATTACAGCTCGCACGCGGTGGGGTGTGGCTGGAGTGAGAGGCCCTGTGGGTGTCCTTACGCCAGCCTCTCTGGGCCTCGGCTTCCTCCTCGGTGACACGGGGGAACAGCGGGGCTCCTCATAGGCTCGGGAGGAGAGAAGGAGCCACTGCGTGCAAAACGCTCGGAGCAGGGCCGGGCTGTGGGGCGGCTGCGGGGCTAACCGGGACTGGGGTCACGCCCTGGATGTGCCAACAGCCGGCAATTTCGTAACCAGTCCGGCTGCTGGCAGAGACCCTTCTCTTGGCACTTTACCAGCCTCTTCTGGTGCAAATGCGGTCCCTTTCGGGGTAACTCTTCCAAAGACTCTCATCTTGTGCTTGCTCCTCGTTCTGTCCCTTTCCCCAGGCGGTGCCGACCCGGAGGGAGGGCACCTTCTGCATCTCCGGCGGTCCCTGGGTCCCCGCCCAGCCCCGGGAGCCCTGGACTGGCATCTGTCCATCTGGGCAGCAGGCTGCTCAGGTCTGGGGGTCCCCTGGGGTGTGGGAGACATGCCCGGTTCTCCTCTCCTCCCGGGTGCGGGTCAGTGTGCTCCTGGGCCCTGCTGTGGCTCGTGGAATGTGAGTAGGTGTCACCTGTCGCCTCCGAGCTGACACACAGAGCTGCCCCGGGAAGCTCCCTCAAGCTCGTGTGGGTCTCATGGCCACGTCCACCTCCAGGATGTTCCACCGAGAAGCAGGATGCCCAGCTCCTCTTGCTTTCAGCTGGGTGCCCTCCACCCTGTCCGGGTTTCCACGGCCCACACCCATCCTCCCCTCCTGGGCTGAGCCAGGGTGGTCTTGCTTTTTTCACCTGGCAGCCACGAATCTGATCTCCTTTCTATGCGTTCTCTTTCCTTTTCAAGGTTCCACATATAAGTGAGATCACACGGTATTTGTCTTGCTCTGTCTGACTTCTCTCACTGAGCACAAGACTCTCACGGTTCATCTGCGTTATCACAAATGGAGGATTTCCTTCTTTTTTTTTTAATGGCCGGGTGTAGATACCACATTTTCTTTACCCGCTGACCCACTGGGGTCGCTCGGGCTGCTCCCGTGTCTTGTGAATGATGCTGCAATGAACCCAGGGATGCAGATACCGCTCGGACACAGCGATTCCCTTCTCTTTGGATAAACACCCAGAAGTGGGATTGCTGGATCCCATGGGTAGTTGTCTTTTTCATATTTTGAGGACGCGCCATATTCTTCTCCGCAGCGCCTGCACTGGCTTGCATCCCCACCACGGGGCACCAGCACCTGTCTCCGGTCTTCATGAGGGCAGTCATGCTGACAGGTGTGAGGGGCGATCCTGTTGTGGTGAACAAATTGACTTTAAACCCGACACTTTGCAAAAGCAGTGGTAAAGGAAGAGGACATTTCACGATATCGCACCAAGTGGAACACTAGGCTGGCTGGCCACACGTCTCGAGGAAGTGTAAGTGCAGTGAAAATCAAAGAAAATAGTCACTTCTGGCTTCAGAGGTGGCCTGTTGAAGGTAAGGGGGGGTGCTTCTTTCTTTTTCAAAAAGGGGAGATCAGGGGCGCCTGGGTGGCTCAGCTGTTAAGCGTCCACCTTCAGCTCATGTCATGATCCCAGGGTCCTGCTCAGCGGGGAGCCTGCTTCTCCCTCTTCCACTCCCCCTGCTTGTGTTCCTGCTCTCACTGTGTCTCTCTCTGTCAAATAAATAAATAAAATCTTTAAAAAAAAAA
>NC_138373.1:27559003-27625980 GCF_054177405.1 Leptonychotes weddellii
AGGCAGCAGTGAGGGGCCCTGCACAGGCAGCTGGCGTCTGTGGCCACCTGGAGCACTGCATGTAAGTATGGGGCGGGGGGTGGGGGTGGGGGTGGGGGTGTGTGTGTGTGATGGAGTTGCCCCGCCCGTGCCTGTGGGGGAAACAGCTTTGGCCCCTGGCTGAGGCGGGACTGAATCCACTACTGAGCTTTGAGCAAGGTCGGGGGAGGGTGGGGGGGGGAGGGGGAAGAAAAGAAAAAGAGAACCCAGCTGATTTCTCAGTTGCTTTTTGCAAAATCTGCTGCTCAACCCTCGTGGCCTAACGCAGGGGCCCCCCCGCACAGACTGGGCTGGAGAACACCCCCCCCACCCCACTGGGTGGTCCGCGGAGAAGGACGGCGCTTCCAGGCTGCCCAAGGTCGAGGGCAGGGGATGCGGGCCCCAGCCCAGGTGAGGTCGCAGGGGAATGGAAGAACAGGCTTCGGGGAAGCTGGGGAGATGGCCGCTTGGAGGGGGTGGCACAGGCCTGGTCCCCCGAGGCCCCGCGAGGTCCCCCGAGGCACGGGAAGGCGGCGGCGGGGCGTGTGGGCCGCGCAGGCTAGCGGACGAGACCTGCCTGAGTCGCCTGCGGGAGGTGCCGTGTCAGCTGCCGTTGGAAGCACTAAACCCAGTGGCCGCCGTGACTGTCGGCCTCCGACAGGCTGAACACTCGCCGGCGTCCTTTCCTGCCATTCCTGACTAGAGGCAAACACAGCGACAGGTCAGAGAAAGCCTTCAACCGCGCGACAGAGAAAGGGGGCCCGGAGAGGGGCGCGGAGCGGTGACGGACGCCCGGCCTGGACGAGAGCTCCAGGGGAGCGGGGCGCCATCACCACGGCGAGGGGCCCAACCGTGTGCCCACTCATGGGGCTCACTCGAGGGACAAGACAGCGACGGCTCAGTCCTGTTGGAAAGACTGGGGGTGGTTGGCCATGCGTGGTGTCTGTTGGCGAGAAACGTCCAGGGACAGAGGGACAGAGCAGCCGGGCAGATCCACACGTGAACCAGCAGCGAGCACGAGGGCCCTGCTTCCCTGGGACCGTCCGAGGAGGGAAGGCTGTGGGGCCGGGGGACGGGAGCCCAGCGGGCTAGAGAAACAAGCAGATTTCCGCCCCCCAACCGATGAGGCCCCGAGCTTCCTGATGTCACCACACTAAAGCCAACAGCACAGCTCGGGGAGCTCTGGGCAAGCCCTGGACCCCTCCCCAGCCACACTCCAGAAGACACTCGGCGGCTCTGCACCTTTGGAGACCAAGGCCGAGCCACAGCAGGAAGGCCTGAGACCAGGTGCCGAGCAGCCAAGGGGGTTTCTAATCGGCTGAAACAAAAATGTTAGGAGCATCTCCCTGGGAAGGAAGGAACCATACTCTCGGACATAACCTTGAAGTTCGAGCCAAGCTGAAAATTAATGCCACAGAACACAACGTGAATATAACCTAATGCAGCGCGGGGCTATGTGCTTAAAAGTCGTTACGATGGTGCATCGTGTGGTATGTGTATTTCACCAAGATAAAAAAAAAATTAATGCCATGGAGAAAACTGGGGAGAAAAGAACATGCCTTGCTCGGGGTTTCTGTCCTTCAAGTCCCGCCTGACCGGTAACCGAGTTCAGTGACACGCGGGTCAGTCCTGGGCTGTCTGGCTCCCAGTGGGCCGGAAAGGGACCAAGTGCTGGGGAGAAGGTCATGTGTTCCCAGGGGGCAGATGAGGATGGGGAGAGCAGGACCCTGCCCCTGCCAGGCCTCAACACGGGGCTTCCAAGGGCCAAACCCTTCCTTCTTCCTATAAAACCTTGGGGTAAGGTCAAAGCGCTCATTCCACGGGCCCTAAAAACGGACGACGGAAAGAGCAGGCTGGACTTCACGCTGACTTCATTTTTTAACAAACGATTGTCTTTTCTCCTCGAAGCAGCTCACGCGAACGTGTGTGTGACACAACAGAGCCGGTCACAGAGCTCGATCCTGAGGAGCTCTCTTATCTGAGCCCCACACAGGGCATGTGGCTGCAAGCGTGTGCACTGGGTGTGTGTGAGCGTGCATCTGCCCGTGTGTACGTGCGTGTGACGGGATGTAACCCAGAAAGCTTTTCTAAAGTATTCCTACCGGCCCTACATTTGGTTCCAAATTGGGTCTATTTTCTCTTTCCCGCCATAGGTTCTCTGCAATTTCAGCTTCTCAAAACTATCAAGTGTTTAAGGAAAAAAACGCCTGCTAATTCCAACTCTATAATTTTCTCAGTGAAGAGCAAGCTGAGGCCTATCAGGCCGGCTGCACTGGACGAGTGGGCAACAAGATGCCAGGTCCCAGGAGGCTGCCCAGGGCACCGGTCTCCCCAGGAAGGCTTGAGGGTCTCACTGCACTTTCTATAAAGGACAAGGGGAACAGGTCAACTCACGCATCAGCTGTTACAACTGGACAATAATTCCCTCGGCACAGCCTTAACAGGTGAATAAGTAACCATGAAAATAAAATACCCTTGCTCCCAACTCCTTCTAGCTGGTTTCTCTGGTTACCAGGGAATTCAGTTGTGACCTGGTAACCAGGTGTCTCTTGGCCCTGATTTGAGGTCCAGCACTTGCAAAAAAGCCACTCGCAAGCATCCACACTCTGTCCCTGGCATGAGGAGGAGACTCAGAAGCAGGTTCTCCCAGCACAGAGGGCAAACCAGTGACCCTCTGGGCGGGTCCCTTCCTGCTGTGGTGAGGGGCCCTCTGCCAGCGCTGGGCCACGGGCTTAGGCCCCCATGGGCACATGCGCTGTTCCTCAAAAACAGGCCGCCCCTTGGGGTCTGTATTTGGAAGGGCAGCATTTATGGGTAGACCCCAGGGAAAGAGGGAAAAGAAACCAACTTGTCTCCTGCCAGAGGTTGGGCTCATCCTGGAGGGGGTGGGGGGGCTGTGTGAGACCTAAGGCCACCCTCCTCACAGACCGCTGTCCTCATTAACCCCTCAGCCTTCGGCTGCTGCCTCTGGGAGTCTGCCGGCCCCTCCTACTGCTGTTCCGTGCTGCCCAAGCCCCCTGCACCTTTCCTTTGTCACAGTTCTCAACTGGACACTTATGTGCGGTCATCTGGTAGACCCTGGCCTCCCCTGCTAGCCTGTGCATTCCTTTGTCACCTTCTATCCCCAGTGCCGGCACATAGCAGGGACTCAACAAAAACCTGTTTGGTTAGAAAATGTTAATGCAGTGGAGATAGGGCCCCAAGGCCAGCAGAGATGAGATGCAGAGAGAGGCCAGACGTGAGGGCCACCCTTGGAGGGACCCTAGTGAGATCAGGTCTGACATCCACAAAACCTGAGTCACTCCGACTCAAGGTCCCGTGGGCAGCTGAGAAAAAAATCTGTATTTGGGATAAAAAGGGCTTCCTGCAAACCCAGGCAGAGAACTTGAGGTCCCCTCGGCTGGACAGAGGGTGGGGGTGGGAAATAACTAAGTATCAAAAGAGTTTTACGCCCTCATTTGGGGATGACCCCATTTGGGCTGGCAGAGGAGATGGGGCCCTCTGGGGTCCACTGTATTGCTGACTTCGGGGGACCAGCAGGCTTCTCCCACAGGGGCCACACGGCTCAGCCCTGGTTGACTGGGGCAGCACAGTTGCCAGGGTCTCTATGCATGGGCTGTGGCTTTTCGTGTGGTTTCTAGAGCAAGCACACACACTGGAAGGAGAAATGCACGCACTCCATGGGCTGTCCCCCAATGGAGATCTGAACCTGAGGTCCAGGGCTCTGCAGCGCCCCACGGAGGCACCGGAAACAGACTTAGGAACTGCAGGGATATTCTGCGGGGTGATTTCGGAAGGCAGACCATGGGTTCTAGAATTACTAAGGCTGGGGCCCGTGTGTGGGCTCCTCGGCTTCCTGGCTGCACTGTCGTGGCCAAGCCGTGGGATCCTTCTGAGCCCCCGTGTTTTCAACTGTACAGCGTGAGGTGGAGGGTGGCAAGTCTCAGTGAGGGGGTGTCTGTCCAGTGTTTGTGAGCACAGTGCCCAGCACACGGGGGGATTAGGAGGTACACCTGCTGGGCCTCGATGGAGCGGGTACACAGCACACAGCACATGTGCTTGGAGAAGGGTGTGCAGTGGGTGCCTGGGCCCCATCTATGGCTAGGATAGTGTAAGGCTCACCCTTGGCTCTCAGAGATATCCTTGGATAATTCCGGGGTTCAAAGCCGCAGAGTCACGGAAAGCTGGGCCTGTCTCGTCCCCTGACGGATGGCATCTCTCGTCTGCTTCCCCGACCAAACACCTGCCCGTGCAAAGTGTGGCTTCGAGAGCAGAGAAGCCAGCGGAGCTAATTCTGGCTGCAAGGGGCCTGGCAGCGGCTCTCCCCACGGGGAACTTCCTGGACTCAGAGACCCTGGAAGTACAGGGCTAGGAATGCCTCGGATTCAGCACTGTGTCCTCCAAAACCACTTGGGAGGACAAGTGGCCCCTTGACTGGGCCGCAGCTGTCTTCTGCTGTCCCGGCTGGGTGGGCTGCAGGGAGAGGCCCCGGCCTGTCCTGCTG
Source organism: Leptonychotes weddellii (assembly GCF_054177405.1). Lineage (NCBI taxonomy): Eukaryota > Metazoa > Chordata > Mammalia > Carnivora > Phocidae > Leptonychotes > Leptonychotes weddellii. The sequence goes on from NC_138373.1 coordinate 27,563,526, forward strand.
CTCAGTTGGCCCTGCAGGATGCCGCCGCCGGCTGACTATGCCCAGATCCCGCAGGCGGAGCTTCTGCCCATTAGAAGTCTGAACACCGGGCCACCGCTCTGGGCCGACATCAACCCAGGAACGTGGCCAAAGAGCATCCATCCTGACAACACCTCCCTTGCAGCCTCAGCTTCCTGTCCAGCACAGCCTGGGGAGACAGCAGGCGCGTGGCGGCACCATCTGGGGAGGCCTGCCCTTATGAGGAACACGGAAACCTCCTGTGCTGTGCTGTGGATGGGACCCAGGAGGCTGGAGCCTGGCCTGGAAGGTGGCCATTGAGAGGCCGAGTGAATGGTGGCCCTCCCAAGACCTGCCACCCCAGCCTGTGACTCCGGTCGCCAGGCCCCTGTGACAGGGAGCAGCGCGTGGGTTCCGATGCTCTCTCTTTCCAGGGATCAGGAGCTGGGTCCTCAGTTGAGAGTGAAGGGCAGGCTGCCTGACAGGCTGGCCTTCGTCAGGGGGTGAGTTACTTCAGTGTCTGCAGAGACTTGGACAGGCAGGCTGGGCCACAAGCTTTTACTGTCAGGCAGCATAAAAAATGGGGCCTCGCACACTCGCCTCCACAGGCCTGCCGGGGATGCACGGAACGGGGGCAGACACCCAGGAGAGCCTGACCATCACTTATCAACTGGCGCTGCCTGGCTACCTGACAGGCTGACAGCCCCTGCATTTCTCAGATGAGAACACAGGTCACTGGCACCGTGCGGGGGATGGTGGCGGTAGGGACGGAGGGGCTGAGGGAGGCCAAGAGAAAAGAAATGCGCCTCCTGGGGACCCTGAGCCTCTGGGGGAAGGTGCAGAGCCGAAGTCCCAGGGGCCGCGCTCACGTGAACATCTGCAAACACAGACCTGATTTTGACGATTGTGGGTCTTGGCTGGTTTCAGTTTTAGGCAAAGAAGTACACAGCTTGTTTGTTCGCTTAGCTGTTGTCTGTGCCTTCTTAAACATGAAAGAAAGGCGTACACAGCTCCATCGGGAAGAGACCTTCACCCCAAATGCGATCGTAAGTCTAAGTGTGTTTGGGTGCACACGACACAGACACAGAAGCGTGCACATGCAGGCTGCACGTGGGCGCACACACAAGCCCGTGAACACACAACCCTGCCCTTCGGTCCCCAGAGCCAGCGTGAGATCAGGCTGCAGAGGAAGGTGGAGGGCTCTTCCTGGCTTCTGGAGAAAGCGCCGTCTGAATGTCCCGCTGTGGGCCTGGGACCGGCAGCAACACCTGCAGCCAATCTCAGATGGGGCTCAGAAACAGCTCAGACAAGGCGGCCACCTCCCCCCAAGCTGGGGCGGGGAGGGGACGGGGGGAGGAGCAGGTGCTGAGTGGAAGAAGGTCTAAGTGAGGTGGCGTGAGGGTGACCCTGCCGCCTGGGCCTCAGGGATGTCAATAGTAGCTGGAGGTAATGGATGCTGGTGGGAGGAGGGGGCTGCAGGCAGCAGGCAAGACCAGGCGGGGTTAACCCTTCGCTGGGGAATGTGGGAGCTGACAATCCTGGAGAGGTGCGTACATCGAAGGAGATCGTGGGCTCCAGTGCTGAGAGAACAGGAGCCGGGGGCCCTTAGTCTCCTGGCACGTGGCTTTTATCATGACCCCCCCAATCCACCGCCTGACAAGAGTTTGGTCAGGTGCCCTGAGATAGGATAGGTGAGAGCTCTGGATGGGATCTTGAAGGAACAGCGAAGGACACCGAGGGTCCCCAAATGAGGGGGTCTCCCAAATCAGAACAGACCCATGGAGTCTTGCTGCTGGGGCGTGAAGCTTCATGCACCCCCCAAGCCCCTCTCCAGCATCCCTGCTTGGGCCCTGCTCCATCTGGCTGCATTGTGCAGCCAAGGAGTTCAGGAAAAAAGCCTGGTGCCTTGCCTCTGGGATCTCACTGGGCACAGTGAGGTGCCCACGTGTGAGGGGCTCATGGTGGCTGAGAACACAGGGGGTTGCCACTCATCTCACTGTAGCCCCCCTGCTCACGGGGTCTGCCCGTGCAACGCCTGCCCTTGTCTGAGGCCCAGGAAGGCGAGACAGGACTCTAGCTCATCCCGAAAGACTCCCAAAGGGTGTACCCCTGGTCACAGACGTCTGGACTGCACACATTTACAGAGAAAACTGGTATGTTATGAAGGAAAGAACAAATTAGCATGGACACAAGGCTTTTGCCAGGTTCACACACTCTGGTCTGGGAGACCCCTCCTCGTGGAGGTGATAATGGGGCAGATGCAGGCTCGGCAGCCGTCCATCCCCTCCAGCCCTGCAGTCAGGGAAGGTCTTTCTCGGCGGGGGGCCAGCCTGCAAAAAGAGTGACTCCTCCCCTGCGGGGAGCTAGACCAGCCATCACATCAGAAGGACCGCAGAACCCCAGGCGGCGGCGGCAAGGATGAGCTGGGGGTCAGTGGTCTCAGCACGGAGGGATCACAGAGCTCCCCAAAGTCGCTGCCCCGCCACCCCCCCCCCGCCCGCACCACATCACGCGGCCAATACCTGATGGGCTCTGGGTGGCAGAAGGGGTGGATGATGAGCTGGTACCTCCAGAGTCGCAGTGGCTGGTGCTCGCACTGCCGCTGGGGCTCCCGCCGCCGGCAGATGGCGAGGACAGGGATGGCAAGCTGTGCTGGTTTATGCACTGGGCCACGGCAAAGCCTGCAAGGTAAGTGGTGAGGTGACCAAGCGGGAAGAAACAAGCTGGCCTAGCAGGAGGGGGTGCCACACCCCCCGATTTCGTGGGAGATGCCACAGGGCAAGCCGCACCTCAAAGAGGGGCCTGGGGGACCTTAACCTAAAGGCTACACCCCCCAACCCAACCCAGCCCCTTGAAGAGTCCCCAGCCGACCTCTCTGGCCATGGGCCTAACCTGGACACACTTCAAAGCTGTTTCAAGGAAGAGGGTGCAGCCGGCCATAGAGCCGAGGGCCGTGAGCCATTCATCAGAGTGCCTGACGCTGGCTCAGCGACGTGGGCTGGCTGTGGTCTTGAAGGGGACACGCAGTCTGGGGGCTTCAGAGGCATCCTGGTGGGACTCGGGACAGCCTCACAGCAAAATCTTGGGGCCTTCGGTAATGTGCCCGAGTTGTCAAAGGCAGGGCACTGGGCGGGAGAGGAGGAGCCCCTGAGACTCTCCCTGCCACAGGTTTTGCTCAGCTCTGGTGAAGAGCTCCCAATTGCAGAGTTCCACACGGCCCTTGGAGCAATTCTGGCTTCAGAGATGGGGACCGCACATTTGCGAGGCCCGTGGCCTTCCCGCACCAGGGAGTGAGGGAGCTGGGACACTCGGACTTGGGCAAGCTCTGCTCCCCATGCAGAAACACCAGAACGCGTGCCTAGCACCACCCCCCTGCTAGCTGGGAGTGTCATCACTAGGTTCTTGTCACTGCACTGTACTGGGGGTACAGTGGGACACAGGGCTTTGCACACAGGGAGCCCCTTTCCTGCAGACCATGGCTTTCTGTCCTTTCCACGGCCTGCTTTCCTAAAGGGCCATAGCTTCTGATTTGATTTCATTCACTAAATGCAGGAAAGCTCCCATGGAGCAAAAGTCTTGTTGATGATCCCAGGGGGCTATGTGGACCGTGGTGGCTTCTGCATCAGCCCCCACAAGCTGGGCAGGACCATGGTCAAGGTGCTCTGTGAAGCATGATGCTTCTGCCCTGTAATTCTGAAGTGGCACCAAACTGGAGTGGGGACTGGGCGGGGTGGGGGGGGAACATGTCCTCCTTCTAGCTGAGAGTGGGGATCCCAACCCTCCCAGCCAATCACATCAAACCTCTCCACTCCCTGAGCACACTCACCCAGCCAGCCCCAAACCTCATTCATGCCACCTGCACTGGCTGAACTTCACACAGTCCAGCTCCCATGGACACTTCTTCCAGAAGGTTCCCTAGGCTCTGACCTTGCTTTTTGCAGAATTCAGGAAGGCGACAGGGTGGTGGGCAGTGGTCAGCAAACTATGGCCCAGTGTTTTGTAAATGAAGTTTGACTGGAACACAGCCATGGCCCTTTGCTTGCATACAGAGTCAGCGGCTGTTGAGAGCACTGAGCAGTTGCTTCATGGCCCGCGAAGCCTGAAATATTTTACTCTCTGGCCCTCGACCGAAGCAGCACACTGAGCCTGGGTTCTGGCACCAGGAAAGCTTGGGTTCTATCCCTGGTCTGCTCACTTACCAGCCCGTGGGGCAAGTCCCTGCACTGTCCTGAGCCCCTTTCCCTTCACCGACCGGTGGGCAAACATGGGCCTGGCTGGGGGTGGGGACCTGCTGCTTCATTCCCCCCCACCCCGCAACGTTAGGACTAGTGGGGCCCCGTACCTGGCCACTGCGGAGGGGCTATTTTGTATTAATGTTTGTGTGAAGTTATTTTTGTCTAAGGATTAGCTCCTTAAAAGCCAGGTCTTTATTGTTGTATTCTCTTTTATTTATTTTTTTATTATTATTAATTTTTTTTAGTAGCGTTGACGCACAATGTGACATTAGTTTAAGGCCTCCCACTTAGTGATTTGTCAAGTTTATACATTGTGCTGTGTTCCCAAGTGTAGCTCCCATCTGTCCCATTACAACACTATTACAATATTACTGACTATATTCTTTATGCTTTGCTTTCTATTCCTGTGATTTCCTCATTCCGTAACTGGAGGCCTGTACCTCCCTCATCCCCCTCCCCTCGGGCAAGCGGGGTCTTTATTTATACCCCGAGCCAAGCCCTCCTGGTTTTGCAATGTGAGGCCTTGTGGGAGCGTGGTGGGTAAATTCACCAGCTTCTCTTTTGTGGAGGGCAGTACTCCCCTCCCCCAGCTACCGCGAACAGACATTTGCTTGCAGGGAGAATAGCAGGACTGACGTGCTGGAGTTCCCAAGAAGAGGCGTTATGTGATCTACTGTGTGTATCTGTGGCGGAAGGGGGAGGCTCAGATTAGCTACGGCAAACACCAAGGCAAATCTGAACGCCGGTCGGGAAGATTCCCAGGGGGCGATCAGCTGCAGAACCATAGCCCCGGCTTTGTGGCTGCTTACTTAATCACTTCAAGTGGTAAACCCCCAAGTTTACAAGTTGTTAACTTGACTTGAAAATGAATCACGCCTTAACAAATCAAAATGTCAAGATGGCTTTTCCCCAAGCTGCTTATTTATCAGAGCAATGAACACGGGCCGCCGAGTGTGGTAAGAGGGTTGGGACTAAGACTTTTATGTCTCCGACAATGCCCCAGCCAGGACAGACGGATGGCGTAGCCGTCACCCCCTTCTCGTATGACACAAGTCCTCTCCGTCAGGCTCTTTAGAGCCCCGGTTTATTGCTCTAAGACCTCTGGGGCCGGGCGTGTGCGGTAGATGAGAGGCTGAGAGGCTAGAGTGCCTTCATTTTGGGAATGGATGAGGGTCAAGCCTCATACCTTTCGTTTGTGCTGAGAAATAAATAGAGAAAAAAATCACCAACTTGCGATACCACCTGTTCGCAGGGCCTAGCTGAGCAGAGACAAAGCAGCACATCTTCCCCTTGCTGGCTGCCGCTAGAACCTCCCCCTCTTCTTTGCCCCCCCCCTTTTGTACTCCTCTCCCCTCCCCCACGGCACTGGGGACCCAGAAAGGCTCAGCTCAGTGATGTTTTTTCTTTTTTTTGCCAGGTGTCCAGACTCTTCCTGTCATTTCAAGGGGCTCCTTCCCAAAATGAGGTGGCAACCACTGTGAGAGCCGGTCTGACAAGTCAGAAGGCCAGGAGGGCTCTGGAAAGAACTTAGAAATGCCTGTGGACAGAGCACCGGCTCTTGCTTCATCCCGGCCAGGCAGTTCCTGATGAACTAGCTTCGGTGGAGGTGCCAAGGGGCTTTCTGGGCACGAGTCAAACACACATGGACTGCCAAGTATTTGCAAACACAGACGAGCCGGAGATCGTGGGACAAGGGCACAAAGAGGCCTCCCTGAGATCTTCTCCAGCAGATAAAATTCTTGACTCTCCCCAAGTATGTGTCAAAAACAGCCCGTGAAATGTGTATCAAAGGCCATACGATTTTCACACCATCTGAGTCCACGTCTAGAACTTTATGCTGTGGAAGGCACTGTGGACAGATCCCCAGAGCAAACGATACCAATGTTCAAAAGCACTGGTATGTGTATGTACCAGGGAGCTGGAAGGCCAACATGCTCAGTGGTCGGCGGAAGGCCAAATGAATTCGAATAAGTCTAGGTGGTGAAATCCTCTGCTGGGGTTAAAAATGCTGGTGAGAGAGAAGATTAAGTGCGGAGGAAAACGCTCGAGGCAGTAAGCGAAAAAAGATTAGAAAAAGCATGTCCCACATGTTCCTACTGTCGTAAAAAAAGAAAGAAAGAAAAGAAAAAAAACATCAGGCTCTGCTTCCCTCCTTGCGTGGAGCAGAGCAGAGTGCAGGGATCCAAGCTAAAGTCATGGGAGAACCAGGTGGTTTTATTACGTGAGTTTTCGTTTTAGTTTTTGTGCTTGTCTGAATTTTTTCAAGATTCCTACGATGATTATTATTTTGTACCGGGGGCATGAGCTGGGGTACGAGCTGGACAGGCTCAAGCTCCCGGGTCCCTAACACACCCCTAGGATCCGTTCTGGCCTCCAGAGCCCTCTCCTCTGGGCCCACTAAGAGCCTCGCCAAAGCTGGGGCCCAGTGGGTGCTCCTGAAGCAGGCAGGCCCACACCGACGGCGAGCCCCATCCCCTGCTTTCCAGGAGCGTGGGTTTCACAGGGGCAGCCCAGGGTCTTCCTGCTGCCCTCTGGCCCCGTTTTGCCAGTTATTCTGGGAAGATGAACTCATGAGTAACTCTGGCATGTGTCAAGCACAGAAATACCACAAAAAGGTCAGCCTTCTATTTTAGGCCCCCTGATAGAGGGAGCACTGTGCTGGGAGTCAGAACCCCAAGTTTGGGTCCAAGCTCTGCCCAAATGGCTTTGTGACCTTGGACAAGCCTCTTCTCCTCTACAGGCCTCTACATCTTGATGTGGAAAAACAAGACCGTTAGTGAGAATCTCTTGGCTTCCATGGCCAATAGTTCTCTTTTTACCTACAAATCTGAATTTGATTTGAATCCTCTGACCTTTTTGGGAGGGAGCCAGAGGAGAAATGTACCTTGAGTACACTTTGTACACAGCCCTTCTCTCGGACAGAATGCCCACTAAAGCTTTCCCCACGAGAACCAGGTTGCTGTGTGAGTCAGGGTCCAGAGCTGGTCGGCAGGAGCCCAGGGGCTCACAGATGTGTTTTGCTTCGTTCACACCACGTTTGTGGGCCATTTGTTTTCGGAACCCCATTTACACACTGGGAGATTTTGTATCCAAATCTGGACTTCTGGCTTCTTAAAACATAGAAGGATCTGGCATCACTGGGCCCCACTCCCACACGGCAGCAACTAGAGAGGGAGGCAACTGATTCTCTCCCCTCCCCACCCTGACTTGCCTTGCGCTCCCATGTCGTCCAGTTGTTAATCTCTACTTATGCTTAGATTCTTGGTCAAATCCCCAGACTCAGGGAAGTTCCCAACCCCAGAGACCTTTTGTGTCATCTCCCTCCTCAAACCCTACTCCCTAGAATCACCAGTGGGGCATTTCGAGATGGGGCTGCCTGTATCCAGCAGCCCAGGAAACGCTTGCTCTGCCTCAGCTGGGCTGTTCCCTGGGTTTGGAATTCTCGTCTGCCTCTTTTCTGCCTCCATAAATCCCTTCCCCATTCTCGAAGGCTCATGCAGCTCAGGGCCAGCTTGGGCAAGAGTTTCTGCAACCAGGGGGTGACCTCTTCTTGCCTCTGTGCTCCAGGAGCCTGTCAGCTGTAGGGGAGTTGGCCTCCCCATGTAGGGCATAGGAAACTTCACTGCCAATGATGCTTTGGTGGTCTGTACAACAACTCTCCTCACTTTTAACAGCTAACACCTGGGATCCTCTGGGGTTGAGAGGGTTCTGGACCGTGTTTCTGAAACTGAGCTGTCTCCCAATACCCATTTTCCCCTTTGTCTAGTTACAGGCCCTGGCAGCTAGGCATGGCCATGTGGCTAACTTGTAGACAAGGACATAGAAATCAAAGTGTCATGTTGGGTTTCCAGGAAGGCTTCTTAAAAGGAAAGAGGTATGCCTTCCTTCATTGTGCTTCCTGAAACATGGATGTGATGCCTGGAACTCCAGCAGCTATCTTGGACCACATGAGTCAGGTATTAGGGATGGCAGAGCATGGAGCAGGTAGAGGCTTGGCTCCCTGATGCTTTGTGGAGCACCTGACAACCTTCATTCAGGCTTCCTCTACTAGAGAGGGAAATGAACATCTCTTTGGGGTTTTCCTTTACTGTGTAGTTGAAACTGACCTTAACCGACAGTCACAAAAATGCTTTGTTAAAGCAGGAATGTGAGCTGAGCTCTGTGGGGACAGGGACTGGCAGGTCTCCAGAGCTGGTGTAGGGAAAGCTGCCCTGCACTTTCTGGGGGAATTCTAGATAGGGTGGAGTGCGGAGAAAGAAGGAAAGGGGTAACTGGGGAGAGGCGGCCTTCCTCACCCCCCACCCCCAAATCTTCAGGAAATTCTCCTTCAACTCTTTCCTTGTGTGGTGCAAGTGGTTTTAGGGGGAAACCAGGGAAGGGACTGAGTTTCCGTCTGGGTTCCCACCAGGCCACCCAGAGATGATGTACGAGGGCCAAGACCTGAAAACGGTGGGGACCACGAGAGACCAGAGGGTGGGAAGGCTTGCCTGTGTGTGGGAGAACTGGGGGGCTTGACCCAAAGGTTTCCTAAATCTCAGAGCGGCAGGGAGGCCTGAGCTGACCTCTGTGCTCTGCCCAGAGCTTGTGCTGTGTGGCACGCTGTAATTCCTCTGAGGACGTCGGTTCCAGGAAGGATGTGACGTGGCTTAGATTTTAAATCGCAAACCCAAGTGCCACAGGTACTGAGAACTGACAGCCACCAAAACACAAACAAAATGACCAGAGTCCAACAATGAAATGCGGGTGGAAACTGAAAAACCACAGCAGAACAACCTCCGGTGATGGGAAACTGCCATCACCGTTTGGCTCTGTGCTTCCTGGGAGCCAAGACCTCAAGGAAAATGGTCCTGGTTGACCTCACTCTCGTGACACACTGTCCCTACACCCTCCTGGAAGATGCAGCTGCCTGCCTGGAGAGCCGCTGCCTGAGAGCAAGGCCCTTCGTGTGGCCACCGTTGCCGGTTCTGCAAGACAAGCTGGATATCCGGATTTTATGTAAAACCTCCTGATTTTTTAAATTGTTGACAATTTCATTCACATTCCACTTTCTGAACAAGAAGCAGGCCACCCCAGGCAGGTCAAACCCAGTGCATCTCCTGTCTGCGTGGGCCACGAGCACGTGGCCTCTGCTCTGGGCGGAGACCAGGGTGTCGCGTCCCAACCTCGTGGCTGAGCACTGGACGTGCGGCTTCAAGTATGTGACTCTGAGCTGCTTCGGTCTCCTGTGGCTGTGCTTCAGGGAAGCCCAGTTTTTAAGAGCCCTCTTTTAGGCAAAAGCTCTAAGATGTCGAGGCGAGAGCTGCCTGTCTTAGCAAAAACCAACATTCATTTGTGCTCCTTCCATACCAAAAAGCGTAAGACAAAGCCCAGGCATTTCCGACACTCTCCAGCATGAGTGCCGCCCGTGGGGCGAGGGTGCCCTGCCTGAGCTTGCCTTGTGTTGGCAAATTCACAGCGCCCACTGCAGCTCAGGTTTTCACGATGCAGTGTTCGTGCTTTCTCTCCACCCCTCGCGCTGCTGGGAAACAGTCAGAAAATCAATATGCCTCGTGACCTCAGGCACAGAACCAAAGACAGCAAGTGCGGCCGCGGCCTAATTTCTCCCCTCAATGGCTCCTTCCCCGGCTCTTCCCTTTCCCCTCCCAGGGCAGTCGGCCAGGTCCCGGGGTGGGAGGAGGGTCAGTGGGACTGAGTCTGGAGCCTCAGCCTGCAGAGGGGGCGGGAGGGTTGGGACTGACTGCAGCCTACGGGGTCTATGGGCCATACGGAGCTTTCTCAACCATGCTCTGGACTCAAGAGGCTGACTCTGAAGCCTGCCCACCCTCCCCCCCCACCACCCAGCAAGATGACACCGATGCCCAAGGGTGGTGGGGGCCAGAGGCCATGGAGCTGGCGGCCATACCAGAAAAGCCGAATTACCCACCAACTCTTCAAAGAGCATGTGCATGGGGGCCTGAAGAGGCAGGCTTCAGATTCAAACAGTGCACCCACAATGGGCCAGGCCAGGCCTGGGTGCTCACCCAGGACTCCTCCAAGGAATTCACACAAAAATGAAAGAATCTACCAACATAGGTGCAGGGTTCAGAGCCCTGCAGGCGAGCAGGACCCCTGGGGGTCTCCCACAGTCCCTTTACCTACTGCTAGGGTTCCGAGGTTCGGGTGAAGGTGGAAGGCTCTGGAATCTGCACAGGGACCCTTCCAGTTTCCGTTTCTTTCTTTTTTTTTTTTTTAAATATTTTATTTATTTATTTGACAGAGAGATAGAGAGAGGGCACAAGTAGAGTGGCAGGCAGAGGGAGAGGGAGAAGCAGGCTCTCCGCTGAGCAGGGAGCTGGATGTGGGGCTCAATCCCAGGACCCCAGGATCATGACCTGAGCCGAAGGCAGCCGCTTAACCGACTGAGCCACCCAGGCACCCCCCAGTTTCCCTTTCTGGTGAGCCACACATGAGGAACTGTTTCAGGGGGTGTGCACAAAACTCTGGGCTTTAGGGGCCATCTATGGGCTTCCCCCGCAAGTGGCCGTTGGAAGCCATTTGATTTTCTTCATGTGCACTTCCTGTCCAGTCCAGGGGGGGCAAATCAGGCACTTGTGAAAGGGGCATTTCTAATGCCTCCCTTGGCCACACCTGGGCAACCTCCCCACAGGCAACCCCTAGATCACTGACTGGCTGCACCTCAAAATGCTTAAAGGCTTTTATTTCTGGTTGCTTTTAAAGGGGTAACATGTCCAACATACAAAAATAGCTGGGAACTTGCAGAATCTCTTAGCCTATAGCTCTTTATCCATGGACAAATCCTCTTGGATTTTAAGGACTATACTTGAAAACCTGCAGAAGAGAAAAAATGGTCTTTCAGTATCTTGCTTTCTTTTTGGGCCATCTCTGTCCCAGCTTTGCCCCTCCAAGTGTTCCTGCTCCTAGGTGAGGCCTGCCTGAATGGGCTGCCACCCAGGGGGAGCGCCAAGGCCTCCGTGTCCCTGTGGCCACAGGGGTGCAGCCGAGCTGGGCGGCGTGCACAGCAGCACCCTGCCGTCCCGGCGCCTTCTGCCACCCTGAACACGGGTACCTCTCCAGGCCGCAGAGGCTCAGCGGCGTGTGGGGGTCACGGGTGGACTAGGTCTCTGAGGATCGCTTCTGGTGGCATCACCTCGCTCTGCCGGGACTTGGGCATCATTCCCAAGGCCCGGGCCCCTGCCTTGCCCAGCCCCTGCCCTTTCCACTGGTATTACCGTCTGTACATTAGTAAGCACAGAGCTCCACAACAGTCTCTCAGCAAAGGCACTAGAAAGCTCAGCAGTGGCCATCTCGGCTGCCTCTCTACTGAGGCAGGAAACAGGGCTGAAAGAGCAGCGAGAGGGAGGCGGGTTAGACAGGCTGTCAGGGCAGAGAGTCACTGACCCCTGACTCCTGTCGTCCCAGCACCCAAGGGGGCAGAATCTGGGACCCCTGGCCCCAGGCTGGGGTGGGTCAGCTACAGCCTTGCTTGCAAAAGGACACCCCCCACCCCCCGAGGCTCTCACCAGCCTTTGGATCGCCTGGTCCTTTCTGGAGAGTTTCTCATCTCACCAGCCCAGCTCTGTGCCCGCCTTGTGTGTTCTCCCAAGTGGCGGTGCGCAGAGGGGCCAGGGAAATCAGTTCTGATCTTCTGCAGAAGGCATGTGCCCTAGGCACACACTGAATCTGCTCCCAAAGCAGAGCCACGCACCCGTGGTGCAGGTTGGGTTTGCTTGTGTTTGCCCGGACTCAGGCCCTGCAGAGTGGGGTGGTTAACTTCTGTAGCTGGGCCACGTCGCCGAAGCCTCTCCTACCGTGTGTTTTAACAGACTGGGGTCAGGCCAGACCAACAGATGATGACATTCTATGACACATCATCTACAAAAAGAACTGGAGATACTATCTAGAACTATGTGAGTCAGATAGAATCAGGGAGTGTGTGCAGAGCCGCACAAAGATCACGATGGATGCTGGCCCAGAACAAGTTTCATTAAAAGACCCAGCTGAGGTCCTCGAAGAGACAGGACTTTGTCACTTTTTGTCATGGCAGCCTTGTGATACACAGGCAATCAGGCAGTTGTAAGCATGGCTGTGTCATCTGTAAGGGAGGAGGCCTGAGAAGGGCACATGCGTGGCTCTGGGCCTGTAGTTCCCACTCTGGGCACAGGGGACAGGGGTGAAGAAAGCGCCAGGGGTCTGGCCACCCCACGTGGGCACGTGACCGCCAGGGAACCATTCACGCTGCAAGCCAGTGTGCACTCGCGTGTCAAGGGGGTGACCACGGCACCCCTCGCAGGGCAGTGAGGCCCGAGGGAGGTGGTATAGTTGAAGTGTTCAGTTAGCGCTATTTTAATTATTTAACTGGCATGTGTGGTCCCTGGAACTTGGGTCCATTGAGGCAAGAACTGGGGATTTTCATTTTTATATATCTTTACACATGGGGGCATGTGGCAGAAGAAATGGCTCAGCGCCACGCAAAGCAAGATTCTTTCTCGTGTGATTGCTTATGACTGAAGGTCTTAGGAGTTAATAGAGACAAATATCTAAGTTTAAGGGATTTACATGCAAACAGTATATGAACGGCGCCTGGGTGGCTCAGTCAGGTAAGCATCCAACTCTTGATCTCAGCAGTCGTGAGTTCAAGCTCTGCCTTGGGTTCCACCCTGGGTGTGGAGCATACTACAAAACAAAACAAAACAGAATACGAGAAGGAGGTGCTCTTGTTATCTGTTACGTTTGGCTCAAGAATGTGTTCTATTACGGGCGCCTGGGTGGCTCAGTCGTTAAGCATCTGCCTTCGGCTCCGGTCATGATCCCAGGGTCCTGGGATCGAGCCCCACGTCGGGCTCCCTGCTCCCTGGGAAGCCTGCTTCTCCCTCTCCCACTCCCCCTGCTTGTGTTCCCTCTCTCGCTGTGTCTCTCTCTGTCAAATAAATAAATAAAATAAAATAAAAATCTAAAAAAAAAAAAGAAGGTGTTCTATTAGTTTCTTGGCTAGGGGGTTGAATGTACTGGGTGAAACCAATGAAAGCGTCCTTCTTAAAGACGGGCACTGGGATAGACTCATGGAGGAAGGGAGGCGACAGCCAGCTGTACATCCAAACAAGTGGCTCTCCCTAGGTCTCCCTTCCTCTGTCCCCGCCGCTTCCTGTGTGTGTCTGTATGTACCTCCGCAAGTCTGTGCACACACACAAGTGCTCCCCTCTCCAAGGGGAGAGATTCGTCTTTTTGTTTCCAGAAGGCAAGTGCTTCAACAAAGTGCTTGGAAATGATCTCGGCACTGAAGGAGGTATGTGTCTTCTTGATGGAAACCCCCCCCACCCCCCCCTCCCCGACCCCCGCAACAAGGGGGCTTGCGAGGCCTCGGAGGGGCTTCTCAGATGGGTCCCGGTGCCCTCCGTTTTCCCTTTGTGCTTCTTGCAAATGCTAAGCTAATGTGTTCGATGCTGAAATCACCCGGCTGTTCTGCGTTTGTAGTTTTCACTTATTATGTTTTTTTAGTATTATTAATATTTCATCATAAAAGTATTGATTTCCTTTAACTAAGAGACTTTAAAGTTTGCTGCATCCTTAAGCATGATTTTATTATGTCTTGGGGCCAAATGTTTTTTCCTCCCCCCCCAAAGGAATGCTTTTCCTTTTATATAATGTGTGTCAAGAAGAAAAAAGGAATTGATTCACAGAATTCTGCCTTATAGGCAACTTTTAAGGAATGTATCTAGTAGGAAGACTGGATAGACCTCTCCTAAATGTGACCACGGGATCTCACTGTTAAGCCTTTTCCTCTCTTAGGGGTAAGAGCCAAAGCACAAAATTTATATTAAAATATGAGACAGCTAAAAAAAAAAAATTTTTGAGACAGCTCTAAGAGAAGCCAATATGGGACAATCAAGACAACTCCAGACAAGACCTTGAAGCTTAAAAACTCCTCGCAAGCGCCCCGGGATTCATCAAAGCCTTGGTTTTCACACTGTCTTCCCTCCTCCTTTCAGAAAGCCAACAGAAAGCAAGAAGACATACTGCTGGGTTGGGGTTGCCTCGAAGAGGCTCTGCTTCCCTCCCTCTCCGAAGCACCGGGGTCAGAGGCCAGTCGCATAGACAGGCCAAGGGCGCCTGGTCCAGGAAAGTAACTGGCAAACCAAATGAATTGCTCTGAAATGTTTAAATATTGAACATCCTTTTTCTCCTTCCTCTACATTTATTATTAACTTGGACCAACATCACTGTGTACGTTGACTTCATTTCTTCCCAAGAATCCATGACCCAATGGACAATGCTCGGGGACGGCAGGTGGGGGCGGGGTTGAGATTTAGGGTTTTTTTCTTTCATACCCTTGCTGGAAATCCTTTACGGTCAGCTTGTTTTTAGAGCCATGAATTCCTGGAAACGTCTCAGCCTTTCAATGACCCCTGGCGCCCGAATGCAGATGATTAGCGCCCCAAATATTGACAGACTGGACTTTTTCCCCCCTTCCCAACAAGGGAGCAGCGTCGGCGCGAGGCAGCACGAAAAGATGCCGTGGCCACCGGGCCAGGGAGGTTGTGCAAATGTCATTCAGACAGGCGCTCTGTTGTTTGGGACTGTGGTTCCCTCAGCTTTGCCCAGGTAGAAACAATGCCCGTGGTGCCAATGTCAGAAAAAAACAAAACAAAACAAAAACCAACAAGAAATCTGTCTACAGCTACCAGATGTCCTCTGCTCAGTTATGAGACACAGGGAGGAGGCTGGTGGTGACCCTGCTCTGACACACGAGGCACATCAGATGTCAGCAGCCTGGGCCAGCAGCCAGCAAACTCAGAGCCGGGCCCAGTGTCACTCCTTGTGAAGAGGAACCTTCAGGGTTGGAAACATAAACCTAAAATCTTTCCAGAAAACAAGGCAGCACCGTTTCTTGGGAACAAGTAAGGGGGGCCAGGGTGGACCATCCATCATGCCCAGGCAGAAAGCGGCCGCCCTCCTGTCCAAAGGATGCTCCTTTGGATCTGCCAGCTGGGTAAGCTGGTGGTAAGTGTTCGTTTTTTTCCTGGGCTTTTATCTGTTCAAGGGAAATTGTCCCAAATGACCGGCCTCCAGCTTCCACTTTCTTTTAAAAGACAGTACTACATTGGAGATCGATGTTTTCCCCTGAAATGCTGGCTAAATTTATCCTTCCCTGCATCCTGCTCTCTGGTCTCTGCACTAAGCTGGCGAGCAGTGCGGGCCTGGCCTTGCTGAGGGAAGCGTCCGTCTTGCAACATTCGCTCCTCGCTGGGAGGGTGCAAGCACCGGGCCCCGGCTAGTCCTTTTGTTCACCAAGTGCACCAAATCCCCAGTTCTCTTCCAGATTCCTCTGTCGCCTCATTCTCTTAAGTCTCTGTGAGTGAGGCCCTGGCTGTCCGAGCTCTTTACCAGGCCCCAGCTCTCGTTATCTGCCCTGAAACAAGCCATCAGGTTGGCTGGCTTTGAACGGCTCTTGAGAACCCCCTCCCTGGCCAGCCCCTGCTCACCCCCCCGCCCCGAAAGTGGCTGAGTGCTCATTATTTGATTGCCTTTCCAAGTAGTGGGATGATGTAGCTGCCGTGGGCTTCATGGACTGAACTAAACCAGAGAACTTACTTCTGTCTCCTTGTCTGGCTTGGCAAGCTGCCCTGTGAGTGAAATTTCACTGATTGATTTAATGCCTGATACCCAGAAAGCCCAGGATTTCTGAAATCTTTATTCGTATATGCGGTTGCAAGAGAACAGGCCCTAAACAGACACTTTGAGCTACGGCTTCTATTTTGCTGTTAACCTGTGGACTCTCTTTTTGGCAGGAATGAGAGATAAAATAAAAATGAGGCCGGAGAGAAAGAAAGCATGTGCCCCTGCTGCCGGGCCCGTGGGGAGGAATTCTGCCTTGAAGCACCAAGCAGGCTGGCATTTCTGGAGGGCCCCACTGGATCAAAGTGTGGGTTTCAGGTGTGGTCAGCTGGATATCCCCCACCCCGCTCTGCTTTCTGGGAAGCAACCTGGCAAGGTGCTATCAAGAGCCTTAGATATGGGCATTCTTGCTGATCCTAAGAAATGGTTTCCAAAGGAATAACTGGACTCACGGAGAAAGATTTCTTTGTAAGGATGCTCCTCATAGGCGAGGCATATAGTGCAGTGGGAGCAACCGTAAGTTGCCAGTAGAAGTGGCCTAGCAAAGTAAATTTCGGTGAAACTTCAGACTGTTAAGAGTTGAATCGTGTCTCCCCCAAATTCTAACGCTGAAGTAACCTCCTAGTACCTCAGCACGTAACTTCATTTGGAAACAAGGTCATTCTTCAGATGGAACTGGTTGAGATGAGGTCATTGGGGGTGGGGGCCCTAATCCAGTGTCAGTGGTGTCCTTATCTAAAGGGGAGATGAGGACACCAAGGCGTGCGGTGTGTGGGGGGGTTCCCAAGTGACGATGAAGGCACAGATCAGGGTGACGCTTGGACAAGCCCAGGAACCACAAGACTGCCGGCAAACCACCAGATACTGGGAGAGAGGCATGGCTCCTCCCGACCTCCTTCAGAAAGAGCCAACCCTGCCTACACCAGCTTCCAGAACCCCGAGACAGTACATTCCTGTTGTGCAGGCCACTATGTCCCCGGCACTTTGTGACGGCAGCCGTGAGAAGCCAATACTCAGACCATGGACTGCTATGCAGCTACTGGTAATGTCGTGTAGGAAGAGGTATTTGGCCGCACAGGGATGGGCTTCTGACGACAGCAATGTCGTTCAAAGCGAAACCCCACAGCCCAGCAGCTCTGAGCTTGGGCTGCACCTGTACGCAGAGAGGTGCATCATCCAAGGACGTCCACTGCCGTGCTGTCAGTGAACACCTAGAACGACCAAATGCCCAGCCCAAGACACCAGGCACCCACACTATGGAATACCGCATAGCCACGAAAAGGAATGAGCGAAATCTGTACCCCTTAACACGGAAAGATTTTTATTCACAGTGGCGTCTGAAAATCAAGCTGCAGAAGGATATTCAGAATTAGAATTCTGTGTAGGTTAAAAAGGTGGGGGGGGGGAGGAGCCAAAACCATAAGACAATTACAGATCCTAAACCCTTGAGGCTAGACGTGTTTTAGAATTTAGAGTCTTTAAGGCTGAAAAGGCCATGTGGCACACATACATATATTAAGGCACACCCTCAGCTGGTCTCTGGCAGCTAAAACCCAAAATATTGCATTTCTGCAGGAAAAAAAAACCACCCACATATATTCACAATAAATGGCATCTGCAACTCTTATAAATAGCCTACAAATAGCTCAAGGCAGGTTCTGCCACCACGTGAGTTATGAAAAATCTTTTAATTTTCAGTGCTGTTTGGATTTCAGAATTGCAGAGAAGGGGCTATGGCCCCTTCCTGTCTGTTAGTTATGGGCACATGGACAGAACGCAATGGCACACAGAAGGATCTGGAAGGAGAGAAGCCAAACCGTGGGATGTCTGGGGAGGGGTGAGAATAGGGAAGAGTACTCAAAGGGGACTTAAGTCCCATTTGTGATGCTTTTTTTTTTTAAGTTTTTACTTTTTTAATTTTAACTTTTACTTTTTTAAATCAACTCATGTATTTCTTGGGTAGCTAAAAATTACGGAAAAAAAGAGAAAAAAGAGAAGACACAGATGAGAAGAAAGCAGAAATATTAACAACGCTTTTCTCTGGGGTGGGAGGACTGTAGTGATTTTTTTTTCTTGGACCTTTACAGTTTCTATTGGTAAGCTTCTATATTCGGTTATGAGCGCACACAGATGAACAGAGCGGGCCTGCAGTGATGGCGGGACAGCTGACTGGTGACCAGTCCCGTCCCTCCCTGTCATGGGCAGCTCATCCCCCAGGGCCCTAGCGACCTTGCAGCGTGGCTCCCGGACTCGCTGCCACCACCGCCCCGGGGTTGCTCCGGCTCCCAGACTCTGTGCGCCTCCATCACCATGAGATATGGTCCCTTCCCGGGGCGCTGCTCACACACTGGCCACTTTGATTCATCATCTCTCTTACTCTCTCTGTCCTTTATTTTTCTGCCCTTGTTGGCCTTTGACTGCTTTTCGGGAGTTTATCATATTGAACTTTTATCCCTTTCCAGGAAACCCTATTCTTTTTTTCTTCCCTTTCACAATTAATAAATAATCGTGAGAGCACTTCTTTGGACAGAAGGACATCCCGCCTCCTAAACAGAAAGGCTGAAGTGTTTCATTTGCGCTCCTCTGGGCCTGTGAAGGGCACATGACCTGTCCCAGAGAAAGAGCATTCTGGTCTGTCGCCGCGCTGTGGGGGAGGGTGCCGAGGTGTTCTCATTGTGGGAGCTGCTCTGGCCCCCCAGGACCAGGACCGCTGTGCTTTCCCAGCTCTCTTCTAGGGAGGGGCCAGGCAGGATGGGTGCTGGCTAGGGGTACTGAGCGCTGGGGTACGGACAGGGAAACAGAAGTACAGTGTGGGCTTCGGAGACGGACAGACGGGTTCAAATCCGGCCTGCTGCTGTTGGCCTGTGGTGCCTTGAGCTTCCGTTTCCCTGGGTGAAATACGGAGGAAGTAATCCCTACCTCACGCACAAGCGCGCCTAGGATGGGGTTTGTTGGTATGTAGCAAGTGGCCGATAAACAGCAGCAGGCACTGCTAAGCGGTAGCTCCAGCCACAGCTCTGAGCATTTCTCTCCAGACAACCTTTACCAGCTTTGACCACGCAAGAAGAGGAGCACCACTGGCTCTAATCGTCTCCAAGAAATAACACGGAGCCCTCAGGATCACATTTTTTTAAAGTCACTGGAGTGAGCTGGATAGAGTGGCTGACGTTATCACCTAACCTGCACCAGGAAGGGACTCCTGGAGCAACGAACAGGTGTTGTTCACCTGTTTTCTGTCTCAAATCCACAACACAAATTGCTTGCCACTTCAGAGGTTTTCAACAAATGCTCAAAGCAGTGATTTTAATACCTTTCTTTCCCAGAAGCCTTGCTTCTGAGGTCAGACCACAATCAACAGAGATTTCTGGAAAGGTATGAAATGCAAACTTATCTCATAATTTACAGGAAAGGAAAGGGAACAGGAGACTATTTTACCAGTAAGAACAGAGTCTTTTCTTCAAAGTCAAAAAATAAATGGAAAAAAGGCAAATTTTAGGGAAGAGGAAGTGTGCCAGGTAAGTCTGCATTGCATCAAGGTTTCCAGATTATTCCTGTGTTGAGGGTTCCAACTTTTTTTTCCACATCTGGACTGCTTTAAGGAAAATGCTGCATAAATTTGACTATTTTATGATCAAAATAGGATACAAATGAGATAATCTGGTCTTTAGAAAAAGAAAAAGATGACAGCTTTGTGACAGCCTGACTAGTTCAGAAGTGTTTTTAAACATATAACAGCTTTCACGGCATCTGGGTGGCTCAGCTGGTTATGCGTCTGTCTTTGTCTCAGGTCATGATTCTGGGGTCCTGGGACTGAGCCCCACATTGGGCTCTCTGCTAGGCAAGGAGTCTGCTTCTCCCTCTCCCTCCGTACCTCCCCCTGCTCACGCTCTCTCTCTCTCTTTCTAATAAATAAGTAAAATCTTTAAAAAAAATACAACAGCTTTCTCAAGATATACTTCACATACTGTATAATCTACGGATTTAAAAGGTTACAATCCGATGGTTTTTACTTTATTCACAGAATTGTGCATCCATTCACTACCATCAATTTTTGAACACTTTTGACCCCCTTCTAACCAGTTGTGACTGTAACTTGCAGCAGGGGCTACAAACACATTTATCCCCAATTATACTAATAAGTCTATAACCCGGCCTTTTAAAAACCCTCCCACTCCAGTTTCTGCCATTTGTTCTCTTGCATGTGGCATAAAACCTTGTGTTCTTCACATCAGGCCTGAGCCTACGAACTTCTACTCCAAAAGAATTCATCAGAAACATGTCCTGGGTCAAGCTCTTCCTTCCATGCTCTTTGCTCACACGGGAAGAGACCTGGGTCATTGCTGGGAATGCCTGCTGAACCCCTTCCTAGGAAACAGGACTGGGCTCTGCACCCCACTTAGCTGGCCAGGGCAGAAAGTGACAACAAAGGGGAATTCTGTGCACCAGCTGGTGGCAGGCTATCACCTGGACAGCAATGTTTTCATTCCTTGGGGATCTGGGCAGCCTGTGGGCCCAGGAATCAATGGCTCTCCCGTCTGTGTGGACTCCTTTCTGGGATGGATTCCTGCCCAGCCTGGCTCCTCCATTTCCTCCCAGGCCAACAACCCTTCCTCAGAGATGCTTTCCTGCACTGCCTGTCCAGGTCAGATCCCTCTGTTGCATACTATCCCAGCTCTCAGCTGTTTCCTCCAGGGCCCTGATCAGGGTTGACATCTACGGCATCCACAGTACCTGGGAGCTCCAAAGGGACTAGTCAGTTCAGCATACACCCTGAGTCCACAGTGAACAAGGTCTAACACATAAAGGGGGTATTGAAGATCTGTTGGTTCCATCCATCCACCAATTTCTCTCTCTTCCTCTATATCCATCCACCCACCCACTCACCCACCCATCCACCCACCCATTCAGCCATCCATCCATTCATCCATCCATCTACCTACTCACCCATCCAATACCTTCCAAGCACTATCTACATGGTATACCCCCCAGTGCAGCTCCAGGAGCTGGGCATTTAGCAGAAAACAAAACACAGAGTCTGCTCTCTTGGAGCTTATAGTTCAATAATGGGCTGGGAAGGACGGGGTGTGGGGTGGGCAGACAATGAAGAAATAGAAAATGTTGGGAGGAAAGGAGTGCTATGAAGAGAACTGAGCAGGGCAGCGGTGTCTGGAGTGCCGGGGGTGGGGCAGGGCCGTGAGTTACATGTGAGGGTCAGAAAGAGCCCCGAGACAGGGAGCTCTGACGAACAACTCTAAGGCAGTGAAGACAGCCACACAGGTACCTGAGATGAGAGCGCTCAGTGCAGGGGCTGGAAGACGGGCACGCTGGGCCACGACAAGGCTCAGCTGGGGGCTCCTGTGGCTGCCCTGGAGTTGGCCAGGGGAACAGTGGGGAGATGTGAGGTCTTGAGGGTCTAGACTGTGTGGGATCTTGGGGGCCACTGTAAGGAATCTGGCTTTCATTGTGAGTGAAAGGGGAGCCAGCGATGGAAGGATTGAAGCAGAAGACACACATGATCTGACTTACACTTTTAGCTATGGTGCTGGGAACAGACTGAAGAGGTCTGGGCGTGCGGGGTGGGGAGGTGGGCAGAGGTTGGCAGGGTGATCAGGATGATTCTGAAGGCCAAGGTCAGGAGTCAGCAAACAATATCCTGCAGGCCAAATCCCAAATCCCACAGTGGGGCTGTTTACTGGATGGGGCCATGCCTGCTCATTTACATATCATCAGGGGCTCTCTGGCTGCAATGGGAGAGTCAGATTGGGACAAGTAGCACGGGGCCAGTAAAGCCTAAAATATTGACTACCGGGCCCTTTAAGGTAAGTGAGCCAATCCCAGCCTAGGAGATGGGGTACAGTGGTGGGGGGGACTGGATCCTAACCACGTTTTGCAGGTGCACTAAACAGTCCTGGTGAGCTTTAGGCCCTGGAGAGGACTAGTGCTTGGGTCTCCAGCTGCTCTATGTGAGAGCTGGTTTTCAGCTGCTGCTTCTTTCCAACCAAGTGTAGGTCATCAGATCCCATGGGCGGCCCAGCCTGGGGCCGGCCCCTGTGAATGACGCTGTCTTCCTGCTGCCAGGCTGGTGTGTGGTCAGTTTAGAGGGCAGCCTTTAGCACCCGTGCCCTCCTGCCCCAATTTGAAGCCCATGAGCAGCCCCCGTGGGCTCCTCGACAAAGTCCAAGATAGTCAACCCTGCACGAGAGGTCATTCCCACATGCCCTCATCTCCTGCTGTCTCCTGCCCCACACATCTCAGGCTGCTTGCAGGACCCACATGCATACCATGGTTTTCATAGCCCAGAGCCTGCCATCATCTGCCCAGGACGCACCCTGTTTAACCTGGCCCATCCATCAAGACCTTCTTCTAGAGCCCTCCTCGCCCTCCGGTTCTGGTTGGGCTGACGTCCCTGTCCTGGGCTCCCACACCATTACAGTAAGGATCAAACTGTGTAGCGATAGTGCGTTAGGTGTGGTCTTCCCTAGGACACCATGAACTCCTGGAAGGCAAGGCCCATCCAGAACCTTCTACTCCCTGGTTCTTGGCAGAGTGTGGTGTAGAGCTGTGCCCATGACAGGTGTCCTGAAAGCATGTTGAGCACTGGTCTCTCCTGAAACTGGGCCCAGGGCACCAGATAGATTTGCTCCCAAACCCTGAATGTCCCAGTACTCCAAACTCACTAAGAAGCAGCTGCTCTGATGGAGGAGAGAGCCCATCTGAGCATGACCCCAGCCCACCAAGCTGTCCATCCATCTCTGGGCTACAGTTGACAGGGCTGGTCACATCAGATTTATGGAGAAGGGACCTCAATCATGCTGGGCCCCATGCTGCACAAGCCAACGGTAGGAGCGCAGTGAAGATTTGTGGATTAAAGAAATGACAATCAGCCCACAGCATCTGACCCTAGTGGTCACCCAGACCCTCTTGTTAAGCCATCTAAGAGAAATTCAGTGAGATCTCTTCATCTCTAATAGTGTCCTCAAGACTGGATGGCCTTTAGAATGAGCCAGGGAGCTTCAAAAAACACCAATGACCCTCTCCTCACTCTGATTTAACTGGCACTGGGCTTTCCAAATTCTCTCAAGGCGATTCTAGAAATGCGTAGCCAGAGCTGAGGGCCACACGCAGGGTTATGCTGGTTCAGCCCAGGGCCTCAGGCTGGAGAAGATCTTGCATGGGCTGGGACTCCATGTTTCTAAAAGGCTGTGCCTCTGCCCCCAGGAAACCATGAGGACAGGTCCCGTGGGATTCTCTGGCTGAGTGAAGGGGTTCTAGTTGACTGACTTTCTGACCACCCAGTTGGCCATCTCACAGAAGTCGTGGGGGTACTGGACTATAGAAGGAC
Source organism: Leptonychotes weddellii (assembly GCF_054177405.1). Classification (NCBI taxonomy): domain Eukaryota; kingdom Metazoa; phylum Chordata; class Mammalia; order Carnivora; family Phocidae; genus Leptonychotes; species Leptonychotes weddellii. Next base: position 27,586,713 of record NC_138373.1, read on the forward strand.
AGGTCCACCTGCTCACAGGAGCAAGGAGCTGGCTCAAAGGCCTGCCCAAGCTGAGCAGGCCCTATCACCTCTGGCAACAGGCGAATGAGGCCACTCTCCAGCCTGAAGTCAGAGGAAAACCCCCAGACACTGCCTGGCGCACTCAGCCCCTCTGCTCCTTGGGGATGGCACTGCTGTGCTTTGTTTGGATGGAGTCCCGACCAAGGCTCAGGGATGTGCTTACTCTGAGGTGGATGAAGTGGGGTCAGGGGTCAGTCGCCCGAGGGGTTTGTTGGAAAAAAGCCATGCGCCAGGGATAGGAGACACTTGCAAAGTGCAGTTTGGGGCTTCTAGCTGTTTGCAAATTAGAGGTCAATAAGAAGTAATTACCATCCCATGGGCTTGTTAGTTATGGGGTGCTGATTCTTCCAGCAGACCTCTGAGCCATATCAGTAATAACAGAGGACAGGGAATAAAAGTAAAAATAACACAGAGAGGGAGGCTGGCAAGAGCAGGAGTCGGGGTCAGGCAGAGGTAGGATGGAACACTGGAGTCGCTGACTTGCTGTGTAAGTCTAGGTAAGTTCCTTAACCACCCTGGGCCTCAGGAAACTTCAACTGCAAAATGAGCAGAGGTCTGCCTCTCCCCAGGCAGGTTCAGAAGGTGAGATAATGAATCCATGGAACATGCTTGGTACAGAGCTGGAAGCACAGAAGATGGCCCATCGAGGGGAGCAATATCACTGTCACAGTGACAGGGAGCCTGCCCCATGTCACAGTGATGAGGACCCGGGGGAGCCTGCCCCCTGTCACAGGAACGGGGAGCCTGGCCCCTCACTCCGTGCTCAGCTTCCCTGCCTGGAACACCTTGTCACCTCCCACCCAGTCTGCTCCGATGAGTCCTCCTGTATCAGCCCATACCACCTACGCAGGGAAGCCTCCCTGATCCCCACTGGAGAAGACCAGGTTCCCTGTTATTAGCTAATCATTTGCCGGTACACTTATATGAATAATGCTGTTATTTTTCCAAGATTGCAAGCTCCATGTGGCAGGGCCATGAGTGTCTGGCTTGCTCATGGCTGTCACCTCAAACCCAACCCAGCACCTGTGGCTCAACAGATGCTCAATACACGTATGCTAAACAAAGGACTTCCACAGAAGCCCATCTGTGTAGAGCCATGACGGCAATGAGCTGAAGAACTCCCCAACCTCACATCACTGAAGAGCTTAACTACATATTAGGCCAGCCCTAGAACCTTCCAGAAAGTTTCTAAATTCACCCCTGACCAGCAGACCTTAAATCTCCACAGCAGAGGCTCTGGTGCTCAGCGGGCACACAAGCGTTCCCCACTGCAGGTCAGCGCTTTATTATTATTTTTTTTTTGTAAAAAGAATTCTGGCTGAGAGCCAGCCCAGACTGCAAAAAGTAGGAGAAAAAGCTGTTGATACATCACACCTATTGGGCAGATGTCAATTGGCCTGGGGAAGCCTAGACAACCACTTAGTGCCACCTGCCATGCACAGGCATCTCGGGCCTGATTTATCAGCGCGCTCTGACAGGCGTGCTCAGAAACCTCTTCTCGGCCCAGGAGCGAAGCCGGGCTCAGGAACCACGTGTGAGGGGCTGCAGTTGAGATCATGGTGTCCCAGCTACCAAATGCGGCTCCCCCAGGGCAAGGCTAGGAATGTCCTCAGGTGCCCAGCCCTGAGGAGGACCCCAGGACACGGAACTGAGCAGACTGTGGGGGTGAGGGGGCAGAGGAGGGGATTTCAGCAGCACCACCAACCACTGTGTGACCTGGGGCAAGTTACTCAACCTCTCTGGGCCTCAGACTCCTCCACTGTTAAGTAGGGGTAGTAACAGGGCCTTCCTCCCCAGGCTGTTGTGACCTGGATGTGGAGACACCTAGCCGGATGCTGGCGACGGAAGGCTCTTCAGGAAACCCTCTTCAGTGGTAGGTGAGCCATTCAGCCATTCTGACAGAGTGCAAAGCACCCCGGGGCTTCCTGGAGGTACAACCTGGCTGGTCACCTGACCTCCAGGGCCTCAGCTTCCCCCGGCTCCCCGCCATGGCATTATGAGAGTGTGAATGGGAAGTGCTTTGCTGAGCCTGAGGTGCTACATGGGGATGTAGGGGGGACAGCGCCATCCTCAGGAGCACATCTGTCACAACCAGGCAAGCTGCTCCCAAACCCATCACTGACCAAGGAGTCACCCACCCTGCCCCGGCTCTCAGCTTCTGGCGGACCCCGCTGGCCCCCCCGCCACTGCTGTCTCCAATGCACTCCCCACCCGGCGGCCACAAGGAGCTCAGAGAAACACGGATCAGCTCTGTAGTCCCCGGCTTGAAATCCAGAGAGTTCGGATGAAATCCCCATCTCCCCCCAGCCTGCCACTCCCACCTGAGCAATCTTCTCCTCTACCCACCCCCTCTGACCCCCTGCATGCCAGTAGCCCTGGCAGGCCTCTAGGTGGCTTGCCTGTGTGCAATTGCTCCCCCACCCCATGACTTCTGGCACAGCGGACACCCCGTTTCTGTGTCTGCTTCTGCCACACGGGCTGCCAGCCGTACAGGGGCCAGGAACAGAGCTGCGGGATGTGCTTGGTGCGCACCTGCCAGAAGAATGCACAGTGGCTGAGGGGGCAATGGCTTTGGTGGCTCTGGCAGGGCGGGTGCCCGGAGGTCCCCTTGACTGGCAGAGCCTGAGAGCACCAGCGAGAACACTTGTGAGTGGACTGGGGGAGCTGGGCCAGCTGCCCTGCAAGGGGCTAGAGTCCCGGCCATGAGGCCAGAAGCCCTGGCCTACCACCCCCGACGTCAACCTGGGCAGGCTGCTCTAGCCCTCTGGGCCCTGGCTCCCTCCTCTTCAACATCAGAGACTGTTACTTATGGGGCTGTTGTGAGGCCCCTTACAGGGTGCTGGCCCCGGGCTAAGCTCCTGCCCTCGGGAGGGAGGCTCTATTCTACAGAAGAAACTGAGGCTCAGGGGTCTTCCAGAACTTCCTGACAGCACACAGCAGTCAATGGGTAGGTGCCGAACAAGCTAGGGGGGCTAACTCCAGGGCATGTGCCCCTACCCTCCTCTCGGCGAGAGCTCCCTGGCAGGGCTGTCTGTCACGCGGTGTAGAGAGCGTGGGGGCATACTTGTGGCATATGGCAGATGCCCGAATGTTGCTAGCTTTTAAGCTGCTTGAGGCTGTGGGTGTCCCAGGAGGCATGAAGGGCCCCTCTGCTGACCCAGTAGGGACACAAGGCGGTACAGGGTGTTTTCTGCATCTGCTTTCTGCTGAGGTGGAGGCAAGAGGTCAGAGAGGGGACAAGGAACACGCCGTGCCTCCGCCGCGCAGGCACTGTTTCAGGATGCCAGAACGCTGCTCTGAGCTGTGGGATGTTTTCCTTGGGCATCAGGCTGGAAATCTGTTTTTTGTTTTTTTTTTTTAAAAAACATTTTTCCAGAATGCCCAAGATTTTATAAATGTCAACTATCTCAGAACATCCTGCAGGATACTAAGGGTAGGGGTGGGGGGCTCATTCCATCAACACTGACTCTTCCAGTCACTGGACTGACGCCAGGATTTACGAGGACCCCACCTGAGAGGCTGGAGTTTGCATCATCCCCAGCACCTGAGGCCCAACTGTCAGCCTGTGAAGTCAACATACTCAGAAAGCCACAACAAAGGGCGACTTGAGCTCAGAAGCTCCAGAGAACCTTTAAGTCAACTTAGCAAGAAAGGAAAGAACCCGGAGCAAGAGATAGCCTTTTTCTCAAGAAGCAGGTAGAAGCATTACAAAGGGCAGGAGTTCGAAACTAGACTCAGTATCTCTGGGACCCTGGGTAGGGGCTCTGCATGTGAGTCTCGCTTGTCCCAGCTGCAAAAGCGGGGTTAGTGACACGACAGTTTTTACACATTTCTCTCTATTTTTATATAAAATAACTCGCTTAGTGCCTAGCAAGCACACAGCATGCATTCAATAAATCAATAAATGGGAATTTCATCCCGGAGCCTTACAAAGTCTGTGAAGTTAGAAGTATACCACATATGGTATGCACCTGAATTTTTACCAAACCTGCACATATTTTCAGAGGAGTCATTGCAAATCACCTGCCAAACTTAGTATTTCATGCAGTTGAAGCATCTAATGCCCAAATCATGGGGTGATTTCAGGGACTTGAGTTCATGGCAGGCAACAATGGAGACAAAGTAAAACAATTCATTGGCCTCGATTTGCTGGGCTTTGGGATATCTTTTTGCAATTACTCTGGGGCTCAAGGAACAGGCTGTTTAAGTGTGAAGAGATGTCACAAGACAGCCATCCCTGCCACACTGGGATAATATTGACTTTCGGCCCTCTGGGAATCTGAGATGTTGAACAAATAATACTCTGTGTTTCTGGAGAAAAGCACATTCATACAAAATGCCATGGCCGGACAGCCACAAATAAAGGAAGCTGTACTGAGTCATGGGATGCTGGCTAGAGAGAGAGAGAAGAACCGAAGAAAGTCCTAACCCCAGCAGAGATGCCGGGAGGTAGGAGGAGAGCCCATGGGGGGAGCCATCATGCCATCATGCTCCGTCTGCGACAAGCCAAGCAGAGGGCAGGCCAGCCCTTGGAGGCCCCGCACCCACTCCACTGGAAAGTTGCAGTCACCACAGCTCCTGAAGGCCTCCTGGACAGAACAATATCCCCAAGTAACGAGGATTTTGCTGGCTCACAAGTTGGGATCGTCAAAATGCCCTTGCTTGGAGACATGCACACAGAAGGTCCAGACAGAAAGTGAGACTCTTTGATAGCTTGCCTTAAACTAGCCCTGGGAGCCTCTCTCTCCCTCCACCCACATACTTCATTGGCCACCAAGTCCTGTTAGGGCCGCAGCCCTAGATATTTCTGGCCTCGCTTCATGGTTACTTGCTCCAGGGAAATCCTTGCGCAACGGTGCGCAGAGCGCTTGTTATTTAAGGACAAAAAATTGGCCCCAACCTGAATGTCTGTCAATGGGGGCCTGGCTAGATAAACAGGGGTTTGCCCACACGACGGACTGCTCAGCAGCAATAAAAATGAAAGCAGGCACTCTTATGAACTAACAGGAAAAAAAAAACCCAAGGCGTACTGTTGAGTGAAAACAGTGATGGTTTGTGTGGAAAAAACACAAAGGCCTTGCGACACTGTAGTACTAGCAGAGGACGCACATACACAGGGAAAGGTATAGAAGGAGGCGTGCCAAGCTGAGGGAGGGAGGGCAGGGCTTCTACTGGTTTCCATGCTCCTGGCTCATGCTATTGGATGGAATACAATAGTTCACAGGATTCCCAAAGCACACCTGATTCCCAGGTGTTCTGCCCCCCAACATGGGTTCATGGAGTGGGCCAGGTGCTTCCCTTCCCGGAGCTCAGGTTTCCTGGTCCGCCCACTGAGGAGTGGCATGGGCCTCCCAGGGCTGTCGCGTGGTTGCTCGGGAACTGTCCAGCTCAGGCAGACGTGAAGTAAGTGCTTGTGGTCAGTACCTCGGGGAGCGGGCCTGTGCTGGGCTTTGGCCAGAGATCTCTGCTCTTCTCTGGCCCTGGCTCTGCCTCTAGAAGCTATGGGGCCTCAGGCACATCCCAGAACGACAATCCTCATGGCCCTTTGGCAGGAGGTAAATTCTGCCCTAGTGTTTTATCAGCACCCGATGAAAAGTCTTTCTAAATGAGCAAATCTGTGCAATGGTGGTGTGTCTTTGTTATTTACAGCAGAAGGAGCTGCTGGATGATTAACTTTGTGCAAACTGATTTAACACGTAGAAAGGGAACCTATTATTTAGGGTCCCCAAGGTCAGCCCTGACTAATAACAATGACAATAAAAAATACCGAGAGCCTAACCTTCGCTGCACACTGCACACGCATGAGGCGTCCTGCTAGGCACTTATGTGAATTAACTCCTATCACGCTCACGACAGCCTAATGAGGTGGGTGACATTTTCATCCCCGCTTTTTTTTTTTCTTTTGAATTGTGGTAAAATACACATAACCTAAAATTTACCATCTTAACTATTTTTTGTGTACAGTTCAGTAGTGTTAAGCACATTCACATTTTTTCTATGAATAAACACGCACAGGGGGCGAACCAACTGGCCCAAGGCCACGTAATGAGTCTAAGGTGGGGCCAGGACTTGAAGCTGAACTGTCTGCTCCAGGGCTGTGCTAAGCCGCCTGCTTCTGCTGACTCTCACCTGGGCAAATGCTGTTGCTGAGAAAAGAAACCTGAGACGGAGGAGTGGCAAGATCAATGGAAGAGGACACTGAATTTGCTTCATGGGCACCTCAGGGTGGAGAGATTCAGCGCATCCTATCTTCTCTTGGTGCTCTTCCTTTTCTCCTCACTGCCCTGCAATACCTGTGCTGGACCTGTCCTAGGAAGGCCGACAGGACCGAGAGCCGACAGGAGCCGCATCTGCAGGGTGGGCACGGGCGTGTGCGCACACACCGGCACGCAGCCGTGCTGCTTGCTCCGACACGTGCCCGCCCGTTCTGGGCTGCCAGAAAGGCTGCCCCCGGGGGCCCGCCTGAGCCAACAGAACATTCCCAAGTGCAGCCAAGGTCGAAGGGCAGAGTGAAGCTGGGGTCTGGTCTCTTCTCATGCCCTCCAGCAAAGGCTCCCCGCTTTCTTGTCCATGAGCAACCCGGGCAGTGTTCCCTGCTCTCTGACATGCTCCACAAGGCTCCCGGGCACACAGGCGCTTTGAGAGTTTAAGGTGGGTAATGACCCCGAAAAGTGAAGCAACACTCAATTCTTTGGAACTCTTTCCTCCTCTCCGTCTCCGCCCCCCGAGAAAGGCTCATGGGACCTGAAGGCTGCCTCTGCCTGTGTGCTCTGTTTCGCAAGAGCATTCCTCAGACACCGAGTGCCTGTGTGTCAACTGGGATAGAGTCCAAATCTGGGGGCACGTTCCAGGTGAGGGAATCTTAAGGGCCCTGATTCAGGAACGTGGTTCCTTGTGGGCTGTGTGCTCCCAGCTGGACAGCGTGCTCACTCGCCTTCTTTGTGGCTGCCCTGGGGGCTCCAAGAAGAGGCGTGGAAAGCAGGGACCCCCAGGACTCAGCTCAGGGATGATTTTTGCGTGGAACCTGATCCCCACATCCCCGACCCAACCGCTCAAAGGCTATTCTCTTAGACACGACTGCCAGAAAGCTTTGAAGAGAGCTCTAATCCTGCTGCTTTTGCACTGGCAAGATTTCTAAGTCTCATTTCTGCTTTTTGGTCTTCATGGACCAGGAATGAATCTCTACAAGGATGGGCCTTCATGTGCTCTACCCAGTCTGGAAGTGGTGGTTGCGGGGGTGGCGGGGGGGTGGAGGGGGGAGAAGGGTGTCTTTCCGTGTGGCTGCTTTGCAGGCAAGCTGGGGTTTAGTGTGTGTGAGTGTGATGCGTGGAAGACGGGAACGGGGAATGCTGTGTCTAAGCCAGGGCCACCTGAAGGCCCCCTCTTTAACGAGGGTCTGTCTCGCCAACCTCTGACAATCAGAGGTCGGTGGTAGAGCCGTCAGGGCTTGGCCACCACCAATGCCAGCCTTGAGGCGAGAGGGGGATTTAGAGATATGGCTCTCAGCCTGCCCTGTGTGAGCCCTGCAGCCTTGGTCCAAGCCTTGGCTTCCCATATGTAGATCAGGACAAGCGCTCCCAGCTCCCAGCATTGTCCAGAGCATAGAATCAATGCATACCGAGCACCTGGCACAGTTCATTCTTCTGGTCAAACTCTATCCCGCGCTCCCAGAAGCAGATGATGTTTTCTCTCTGACACACCCCCACTTTTGGAGCCAACAACGTGGTTTGGCCTGATCCTAGTGAGGCCTCAGGTGGCTGGCTGTGGGCAGGCCTTTATTTCTAAAATCAGAAAAGGAGAATTCCCTTCAGATGTGTCAAAGCGGAGTCAGGAACCGAGAGGCAGGTGGGTGCTGGAGGCAGCAGAAGGGCAGGCCGACCTGAGTGCACAGCCTCTCTGCAGGAGGGGCATCTGGTATGACCTTGGGCAGCTTGTTTCCTCAAAGGCACAAAAGGAAAATGGCAAAACCTCCTTTCTGAGGGTTGCTGGATCAAATGAGAAAATTGCATAAAGTGCTTAGCAGCTCAATACGTCTTGCTTAAAAATAAGTAAATAAATAAAGGCCTCAGGGTCAGAATCAAGTTTCTCTAAGTCACTGACCCAGTGGCTAGAGTCTCTGGCCGGGGAGCTGAAGGCTGGGAGGGGTGGCTAAGGGGGAGCGGGGCGTTGAGGAGATTGGAGGAAGGTGGCAGGGAGCTTCTCCTTCCGGCGGGACCCCAGAAAGGCCATTCTTCTTGCCTTGGGGAGCTGGCAGGAGGGAAGTGGCTCCAGTGTTATAATCAGAAACAAGACAAATAATGGGCCTAAAAATTTAGTTTCTGGGAAACACTGTCACGAGATGACATTAGCACCTAGTACGTGATCCCAGGAGAGAAGTTAGGACTGAGGTCTATGAATTAAACATTGATTTTTTTTTGGCTGTCAGTCCCAGGCTTCATGGTCAGCTCAGCTGGCTCTGAGAACACTGTAATCTTCGCATTCTTCCTCAGTTACTCAGCTGCCAAGGGTTGGCCCTGGAACCGCACTGCCTTTCCACAGAACTATTAAGTGTTCTGGGTCAGTGACTGATAGGGCCAGTTTGTTTGCCTTTGATAAAGATAACACTTGTGGAAAGCACAGCACTCCCTCTGTGCTCAGGGATTTACATGTTTGCTCAGAGACAGATGGTGCCCTGGACCCAGTAGGACATGGAGTCATGGGACAAGAAGAGAGGAAAGCAGAGCTTGGCCCTTGCGGGATGAAGTCTGACTCTCCAGTTGGCATCCTGAGCCAACTGGTGCAGGTGCCAGAGCCGGGTCTGAGCAAGACAGCAACACCCCTGCAGCCGGAGTTTACAGGCTGCTGGGGAAATGAGACACTGAGCAATTCATCCCGCCCAGACTGCATCTAGCAATCCACGTCCCTAACCCGCCTTCGACAGTCACTGAGCACCTGCTCGCTAAGTGTCAGCAGGGGAGGGCAAGACAAAGAGAAACCCCAAGGCCTTCCACACGAGTGCAGGGCAAGCGACACAGACGACATATGGGTCAACTTTAGCTAATGGCAAGGGCTCTGAAGACTGTGGGAAAACCATCCCACTCGGATGTAGATATTCCAAAGAACTGGGAGCAGGTGTTCAAATAAAAACTTCCACATGCACACTCATAGCAGCGCTGTAAGCGCTTGCCCAAAGGTGAAAACCAGCCATGTGGCCATCAGTGGGTGAAAGAATGGATGAATGAGATGTGGTCCATCCACACAGTGTCTAGCTCTGACACATGCTACAACGTGGAGGAACCTCGAACACGTGACGCTAAGTGAACGAAGCCAGACACAAAAGGCTACACGACGTAGGACATATGTGAAACGTCCAGAACGGGTTAAGTCCATCGAGACAGAATACAGAGCAGTGGTTGCCGGGGGCTGGGGAAGGGCGAATGGTGAGCGACCGTTCGATGGGAACAGGCTTTTATTTGGGGGGTGATGAAGGTATTGTGGAACTAGCAGAGGTGGTGGTGGCACAAGACTGCAAATGTACTAAACGCCACAGAACTGTATCTTTTCAAAAGGTTTTATGTGAATTTCACCTCAATTAAACAAAACCAGCTGCTGCACAGAGAGGGCCTGGGGGGTGTCGGGGCCCCCAGCAGAGGCCCCCCTGGGCAGGTATCTGAGCAGAGTCCTAAATGCTGAGAAGGAACCAGCCACATGGAGGGCTCCAAGCAGAAGTCTGGATTAGAATTGGGAAGGACGGGGGGTGGGGGGCTGAGCAAGAGGGACCGTGGAGTTCTGTCCACCTCCATGTCACCATGACCTGCCAGGTGAACACCTGTGAGCAGCCTCTGGGCCAGGAGGAGTCAGAGTGGGGGTTAAGGCTGCCCTGGAAGGCTGAAGCCCTGGCCCTCTGACTGGAGGCTGCTGCCCATGCCTCCCACCCCCCCACCAGGGGCACTTCCAGGAATGGCTTCTGCTCAGGGGTGGGCCAGTCCACTTGGTGTTTATGGAAAGATGCCTCGGTGGTCTAGTTTTGGACACCCCGCCTCCCTTGGCAGATTCCGGCAATCAGCTGTCACCTTGGGTTGGTGGGACAGGTCCCTCGAGGGCACAAACCATGGAAGGCTGCATCTCAAAGGCCAACTCTAGAGCTGGTCGTGCCTGTGCACCTGGACACGCTGTCTGCTGATGACCCAGCCGCCCCAGCCAGGCATGCACCCAAGCCTCTACCCTCGTGGAGTAAAACTTTCTGCAGGGGAAAGAGCCATGAACATGAAATCAGCCAATACAAAGAATTTGTGATTTCTCTCCAAGCCCAATGGAAAAAGAAAAATACACCAAAGTGGCTAGTCACCTAAGAGCCCTGATTTATATTCTACTTTAGTATCTCTTCCAAGGAAATGGAAGGTACATTTTCATCAAATATAATCATTTACAGCTTGTAAAGGGGGGACAAACTGCTCTGTGATGGCCACCTGGGCTACAGATGAAACGGAAGATATGTCATAACACAGCTAGTCCCTCTAGCAGTCACCCCGAGGCAGGTGGCCAGAACTGTCTTCTCTACTGGGGATTATCCCCTAGGCGGGGGTGAGGGTCCCACACAGCCTGGGGTTTTGCAGCCGTGTGGCCTAGGGTGAGGGACACAGAGCAAGACCATTCCCAAAGTTGGGGGGAGGGAAGCGACAGGGTTGCACTCACGGGCTGTGGATGCCATAGCATCAGAGGCCAATCTAGGCCGTGCTTCTGATGACCCCCTCTGGCCCCACTGTTTGGTTTTTGAAAACTTTCAAGGTGAGGGTGAGGAAATTCATGAGGTGCAACCAACTGAAATCTATCACGTGAGTGCACTTGCCTGCCCCGGATGCACAACTTGTTCACTCTGGTGACAGAAATGAAGCAGAAGAATGCTTAAGATCTTCTGGGGTCTCCATTCTCTGGTGTCCCTTCCCTAGTCCAAGGGCCATGGACTAAACAACCCGAGGTCTAGAGCCCCAGAGAGAACTTCGTCTTCCTGGTGTTCACGCAGGAAGAAGGCATTAGTGGGATCTGCTCTAAGGCTGTGCAAAGCCCAGGTGTGGGCTCATTCTTCATCCAATAAATACTGAATGAAGGCACAGTGCTAGGTGCTGAGGTACAGCAATAAACAGGACAGACCAGGTGTCCATGGAAGTGACCTTCTCCGTGCGGAAGAAAGACCGCAGCCTGGTACCCAAACATATCATCCAGGTAAAGAACTGCAGAGAAAATAAACCAGGCTAATGGGATGGAGGAAGGAGGGATGGATCAGGAAAGGCCTCTCGGAGGAGGCGGCATGCAGACTGAGGCCTGTGCAGTAGGAAGAGGCAGCCACACACAGATCTGGGGAAGAACATCCAATGAGGAGGCCCTAAAGCAGGAGAGAGGCCAGTGACTTGGAGGAATGGTTCTAAACCATAGTCTGGAGAACCTTGGGGCCCTCCCAGGGTCAGAACTACTCACATAAAAATAATAACAAGAACTACTCACACAAAAATAAGACAGCATTTTCCTTTTACATTCACTCTCCCAGGAGTATACGGGGGAGCTTTCCAGAGGCCACACAGTGTATGCTATGACAACAGATTAAAAGCAGAAGCAGATGTAGGAGTCCAGCTGCCTTCTATTAAGCCAGATATTACAGAGATTTGCAAAAATATAAAACATGAAGTTTGTGTTTTGTTTTTTTTTTGCTTTGGAAAACAGTTATTGTTCATTAAAAACTATGTTATTTATATTTACATGTGATAGGTGTATTTTTATTTAAAAAATAAATATGTAAATAGTTAAAGCATTTCTCAGTTTTAATTTGTCCTACCTGAAATATTAATAAATATAATCCATATAAACTCTACCTCTTTGGGACCCTTGATACTTTTCTTAAGGGTCTAAAGGGGATCCTGAAGCCAAAACTTTGAGAAGCACTGACTCAGAGGAGCAGCAGGGGCTGGTACGGCTGGGGTATGGGATGGAAGGAAGTGGTGGGGGGGCTGCATCTGAGGGGCCAGCTGGGGCCAATCTCATAACAACCACACAAGACCGAGTGAGAGATTCAGATTTTGTTCCAAGTGCAATGGGAAGCTGCTAGAGGGTTGCAGAGAGGGGCATGATGTGATCTATGTTCTAGAAAGATCCCTCTGCCCAAAGGGAAGAGGTGAGGCTGGATGCCTGAGAACACTGAAGAAGCTCCTGCATGATCTAGGGCGAGGGCTGGTGGCCAGGACAGGGAGAAAAGTTGGGATGTACTCTGGAGGCAGAGGAGGCCAGTGGGGATGGGACGGGAAAGAGGAGGATCAAGGATGATTCCAGATGCTGGGTGGCTGTGGGGCAGGCTACAGAGATAGCAGGTGGTGAGGAAGGGCAGGGCGGGGAGAGCTCCCCTCCCTCTGTCTGAGTCACGCTGAGGCTCACGGATTTCACTTCCTCTCCAATACAGGCCATTTCGGGAAGGCAGCAAGGCCTCTCTCCCCAAGGGCCCAGAGCAGTCACCCTTGGGGGCACAATTGGGGTGAATGGCCCACTCTCCACCCCACAGCTGAGCGGCACTTCCAGGGGCTGTCAGGGGCGAGAGACAGGGAAGGGGCAGATGGCCAGTTTCGGCAGCTACCTTTGCCCTGCCACAGTCTCAAATGGCTCAACCTCAAATACCCCAACCCTGGGACCAGCAACAGGAGAGAGGCATTCCAGCTATGCCAGCATCCCTGCCAGGCAGGCCCAGGCCATGGTAGACAGGACCATACCCCCAGCACTGGATGACCTCACTTTTCCCCCGGAGCCCAGGCAGGGTGGGAGAAGTTAGCAATCACGCATTGTAAAGCCTTCTGCAAACAGAGAGATGATTATGCAGATGCCGAAGAATGTGACATTTGGCTCTAACTATTTATTTACACTTGCCTTGTTCCAAAAAGGATGGAACGGAAATAAGGCCGGGGTTTTTCTCCTTAACCCATTCATTCCTGAGATGAAACCCTAATGACCCTAAAGAAATGATTTCTTAATATAATGTCTGATGTCAGTTATATCTCAATTACAAAAATCACAAGGCAGTGCTTATAGAAATGTTATAAAAATTATAACTGTGTGTAAAAAAAAAAAAAAAAGAACGAATGAAAGAAAATGGAATGATTTCTTACCAAGCCAATCTTTATTTAACCCAGACTCGTGGCCATCATTTATATTTACTTAGCAACCATCCCTACAGAACGTGAAGAAACCTGGACAATTTTTAACAGAGAATCCTCCAGGGGCGCCTGGGTAGCTCAGTCGGTTAAGCGTCCGACTCTTGGTTTCGTCTCAGGTCATGATCTTGTGAGATCAAGCCCGGCGTTGGGCTCCATGCTCAGTGCAGAGTCTGCCTGACATTCGCCCTCCCTCTCTCTCTGCCCCTGCCCACCCCTCAAATAAATAATCTTAAAAAAAAAAAAATCGTCCAGACCCTGGAGTAGGCACAAATCATCTCCTATTTCATAGCTGAAAATGGAGGTGGTGCCACAATCGTTCTTATAGACCAAGACTGGTTTCAAGGATGGAAACAGTCACAGACTAGTGGGTGGCAGTGTGAACAGGTACACTTTTCCAGAGCGCACGTTGGGACTACATATGTCACGAAGAGAAGCCTCCCCTTCGACTCGGCAGACCAACTGCTGAGAATTTATCCCACAGACACTCAAGATTTGCAACAGTTATATCAAGGCCCCAAGGATGTTCTCTATGACACTGGAAGAGCAAAACACTGGAAATGACCCAAATGTCCATCAATGCAACACGATATAAAAGATTTTCTGGTCCAGCCATACAATAAAATACCATACAAGAGTTAATTATTAATTAGCATGAAGTCAATCTATATGCATTGACATGTAACACTGAATTAAGTGGGGGGTAAAAAGGCAAGGTGCAGAATTACATATATGGTATGACCCCATGTGTAAAAACTGACAAGAAAAAACATACATGGCATAAAATGAACATTTCTAAAATGATAAGCAAGGAACTGGTAACAGTGATTCCTTCTGGGGCAAAGCTGACTCATTTCTCATTTTATCATGTCCTGCTTGGGTTTTAAAATATCATATACTTACAGTATATATATTTCTAAAATAAATTAATGAAATCAAAGAACGAATATAGGATAAATCAGAGTGGAAGGAAAAGGACCCTGATTTTGGACAGGTCCTTACGGCCGCACTTTAAATCAACAGCTGTTCTTAAATCGATAACTGCTTTCAAAAACATTTTGCAACGTATCAATTGAAGTTCGAAACCCCAAACGCTTGCAGGGGACAGCCTGGACAACTTTCAGAAGTTTTGTAATCAAGGGCAAGGTTCTCTTTCGAGGGATCGGGGTGCACATGGATTGACTTAAGGTAGACGCACCAGAACAGGAAGGGGAGAGCCCGCCGGCCCTTTTGGAGAAGCAAGCTGCCCTTGAACTTTCTCTTTGTGTTTCTTTTTTTGGGAGGGGGGTGGTTTCAAGATGAGCACTGGAGAGAGTGGGCAGAGGTGCCCCCAGCTCCTGGATGCAAGACCCTGGCACAGCCCGTGGGGAGCTCTCACTTCTTCAGGGGCTCTAAGAGGAACCATGCATACTGTCTCTCTAGTCATCCTACATGGAGAAGGAAACCACTCCCCCACAACCTCATTACTAGCAATCTAAGTATTTCCAAGAAATTTCCAAGAAACTTCTTAGTCTTAATTCTGAGAAGTTCCTCCACATTCCCAGAAAATCTCTGGAAAACCAAACCCAGGCAGCAGAATACCAAAGAGAAAGCCAAGATTTATTTCTAGGGCTTGTGTTTCATCCTGTGCCATACTTTGATGAATCCTAAGAAATGGGTGCTTCCAGCCGAACGGACTCTGAGAGGCGCAGGGAAGCTCGCTCGCACAGGCTCCACAGAGAGCAAGCCCTGGAGCCCAGGCGGGGACGAGAGGCGGCGCGGGGTGGGGGCGGCTTACCTGGCACCTTGTCCACTGACGCGAACACAGAGCGCTGCACCGTGGGGTCGCTGCTGCCCCGGCGGCACTGGTCGTAGAAACGGAAAGGCAGGTGCTGGGTAGAAGAGGAGGAGCCAAGTCTGAACCCCAGGACTTCGGTCGTCGGCTGGATCGGGAGGTCCAGGAGGGCTACGTTCAAACAACACCGTGGTTCATGCTCATCGCGTGGGCCACGGGTACAGGTGGCGGGCTCTGGGTTGGGGGGGTGCGGCACGCGCAGCCAGAGTGGCCGCAGCTCTACCAGGCATATCACTCGGACAGTGCCAAGCAGGCAGCCAGCAGCCTCAGGCTGGGGAGACCCAGGTGACCCCAAAGGTTCCGCCTGAGCTCAAAACACAGTTGGTGCCTGGCGAGGGATTCAGAGATGGATGCCGGCCAGTCTCCGCTCTGGATCCTTGGCTTCCGCACGCAAAAGACCCTTGCCAGGCTTCACCGTGGGTGTCATTTCAGACCCCAAAGCAAACGGGGCCAATTCTGCCCTGCAAGTTCCCATATGTACATGCGCATGGGGAAGAGTGTGTGAGGGCGAACCTACCCGCGTGTGTGTGTGTGTATTTATGAGCGTGTGCTTATCTGTCACACTTGCCGTCTTCCCTGGCATAAACCAATCTCATGATATAGCAATTTGGAGGAGCTTTTTAAAATCAATTTAAGGAATACCCAAGGCGTTAGTTCGAACAGCCACTTTATGGCATAACTCTCAATTTTCAAATGAAATATCTACCCTTCGTGCCAGCAGTGAGAAATTGCTTTACATTAAAAACAACAACAACAACAACAACAAACCTTCTGAAAATAAATCTTCAGAGAAAGGACTGAATGATTTAAGTCACTTTGCACATTACAAAATGCTTCTGTAATGATTTCATAGGCCAAGTTTCAGCTAAGTGAGAAATGAAACAGGGACTGCCTGGGACGCAGGCCTGGGCAAATCAACAGGGCAGGCACGGCAAAGAACCGAATCTGTCATGTCCAGAGGACCCAGCCCACCAAGTGTTTATTTTTCGGTAATCCCTTTAGAAGGCGCCCCTCCTCCCCAAGCCGGCTGGAAATCCTCCCAGCAACCACACCAGAATGACCATCGGTGCTTGGACTGAAAGGCGTTGGTGTCTGGAGAAAGACTATTTATAATTTGAGCAGCTAGACAGAATGCCTTTCCCTGGGGGAATGCCGTGCTGTCAGCCCTGATGAATGGAACGCCCTTGTTTCAGTGCCTTGATTTCTAAGAAAGCTCGAGCCTTCCTGCAAGGGGCAGCATTAGGCCTCCTCACAAATTCACCACAGTGCCTGTGACGCGTACACCGACTTCCGAGTTTAGTGCTGGGTCATTGTGGCCCCCTCACCAAGCAGGGCTGCCTCTCACGAGAGCTGGAGGGAGAGGGGGAAGGGATGAGCTTTAGAGTCAGAAGTTCTGCATTTGGGTTCTGCCAACTCGCTGCTTGTGTGACTCTGGGCAAGTCACTGAGCCTCAGTTTACTCTTCGGAGAAATGGGCAAAACAGACCCTATTAATCTTAAGGTTAAGGATCAAAGGCAGAAGAGGAATGTCCAAGCATTTTTAAGTATAAGCTAGAAGATCCTGTGTGCCGGAGAACAGCTGTCCCACACGGATACTTGACTGCTCATGGCCTCTTGCTTGGTTAGGGAGGATTCTCCTTCCCTTCCATGCAGCCCTAGAAACTCTCTAGAAATCGAACACCTGGGGAATGGGGAATTCTGAGCAGATTCTCTGTCCTTTCACCAGAACACAATGAACTCCTAAACCATAGGTGTCCTCTTCTAGAGGTCCATGTGAGAGCCCGAGGGCTCCAAGGACAGCCACCAGAGCTGGCCACTCACCGGCTATCCTCTGCATCTTCATGCGCCTTGCCTGGATGCGGCCCTTGGCCAGGCGCTGCTTGGCAATGATGCAGCGGATGTGGTCCGAGAACACGAAGGTGGCCTGGAGGATCGGGAAGGGCTTGGAGTGGGGGCTGGACGCAGGCTTGTGGATGGTGATGTTCAGGGCGCGGCTGTCATCTTCCACGCCGGTCACCTGCATGTCCTATAGAAGAGGCCAAAGAAAGGGTGGTCGTGAGGTTTAGGAGGAGGGCAGCGGCTTGGAAGCTGTGGGGTCTACATCTTATCAAGAAAGGAGTTCCCCAGGGCACCTGGGTGGCTCAGTTGGTAAAGCGACTGCCTTCGGCTCAGGTCATGATCTGGAGTGCCAGGATCGAGTCCCGCATCGGGCACCCTGCTCAGCGGGGAGTCTGCTTCTCCCTCTGACCCTCCCCCCTCTCATGTGCACTCTCTCTCTCAAATAAAAAAAAAAATTTAAAAAAGAAAAAAAAAAGGAGTTCCCCAAATTCACCTTGGCTTTTGCTCTGAAGGAGCAGCCTCCCAAGCCTGAGTCAAGGATGGGCCCACACCAGACCAGGCCTTTCGGAGAGGACAGGCAAAGGGAGTCCATGCTGGCTGTGAGGGCTGGGACCCTACTCACGAGGACCTGAGTAAGCTAGTGAATAAATGGGTGCCCCAGCCTCATCAAGGGGCCATGGGGGCTCGGGCGCCTGGGTGGCTCAGTTGGTTAAGCGACTGCCTTCGGCTCAGGTCATGATCCTGGAGTCCCGGGATCGAGTCCCGCATCGGGCTCCCTGCTCAGCAGGGAGTCTGCTTCTCCCTCTGACCCTCCCCCCTCTCATGCTCTCTGTCTCTCATTCTCTCTCTCACAAATAAATAAAATCTTAAAAAAAAAAAAAAAGGGGCCATGGGGGCTCAAACAGTCAGACTCCAGCAGTTCTGACTTCTGAGAAATGACAGATAACAAACCAAAATGCCTATGGCCATCTGATGTGATCTTAGATATATTCACGCATCTTCTGACCAGCTTCTTCCTGGCTTCTCTTAAGGGGGCATCCCTGGCACCCATTTGTATGTGTCTGAAGAATTCCTGGTCCCTAAAGGAAAATGCTAGCCCCGAGAAAGGGATAGGGAGGACCATTTATCAGGCATGTGAAGAAAGCTGCATTTCAAAGGTGCGGAAGAAAGCTCGCGCACAGCAAGTGTGCTAAGGACGGATCCCCTCTAAAACCTCAGAGTGGATTCTGTGCAAAGAATCTGCTTCCCACAAAAGTTTGAGGTGACGCAGGATAAAGGCATGAGACAGGAGGCAGACGCGAAAGTCGGACATGCTACAGGAGCTGGGGAAAATGCTAAGAAGGCTCCCCAAGTGAGATGGTTGCTGTTTGTAGGCGTTAAATCTGGCACAGACTCTTTGGAAAGAATATCTGCCTCGGAATGTTGCGGTCGGGGATTAGATGAGATATTAACACATTTAAAGCGGAGAACCTGGCACACAGAAATGGCCTGACAAATAAACAGTAACTACTGGAAGGCGACCAAAAGGAAAGGTTTATGTGCCTTTCATTGTCTGATGGAGGACATGTATTAATCCTTTGAGGGAGAAAAACACTTCCCTGACACTAAATTCTAAAGGAAATTGATCCTAACTCTAGATAAATAAGAAGCACTAAGTCATCTAATGGACAACCTCTTACACGGGAGTCCTTTTTTTAAGTGAAAGATTCTTCATATAGTTTCTCACATCACCCTCTGTAAAAGACATTTTTTAAGTGGAAAGATCTGGAAAAAGAGGAGCTTGGGGAAATAGCATCTTCAAACACGTGGGCGGCTCCCTAAGAGAGTGGGATGCTGCCAGAAGGTCACACTGTGCAGAGGTGGACATGGGTCGGCCTAAGCAAGACCTTGCCAGCAACCAGAGACCACCCAGCAAGGAAATGGGCTGCCTCAGAGCAGGGCACCCCTCAGGCCGGGGAGAGTTGGCTGGACGCTCAGGGACTGGGGGTCCTGACAGGGGACAGGAGCTGGAAGGCTGTCTTCAGCACTTCTGGTTCTTCACTCCCTTCAGTTGATGAGCTGGCCTAAGTCACCCATCAGACAGGCACACATTGAGAAAACCCAAGTCCCAACTTGGTGTTTGGCAGTTTAGAGCCCATCTCTGCTTTCTAGAAAGGGGGTGAGGACAAGGGGACTCTCGTGCATTGCCGGTAGCAACAATCACTTGAGAGAGGAATTTGGCAGCATCTATGAACACCAAAAATAGGCACACCCCAACTTCTTGATAGCCGCCAAGGGAAACCCTTGCTCAGGAAGGAAGGACGGTTCTGTTCATGGCAGCACTGTTTGTAAATGGCCACAGCCACAGGGAACTAGCTAACTATGCCTTGTATGGTCACGCAGCAGTTAAAAGAATACTAGTAAGTCTGCATATACTAACATGGTCAGCTCTAAGACATCTATTGAATGAAAAAAAAGAGTTTAGAACACGTTCAGTGTGACACCATAAAACACACACACACCCCCCCTCTCAAATATGTGTATACAATGTTTATAAAGAGTACATGTAGTTGTATTTATATGTGTATTTGGCAGAGCACCAGCTCTGGAAGGACCATACTGACAATGCAGGAGAAAGTTTAAGAATTGAGGGTTTGGGTCAAAGAATACTTGACCCTTGTCTGTGCAGTATTTCAACTTTTTTTCAATGACAGTCTGTTCACGTATTCCTTGTATCCTCAGAAATTAACTGTAGAGATGATTCTTGTGTGTGTGTATGTTCGTACAGCCAATCAAGAAGAGCTTCCAGAGTCCTCAGCTGTCATACCTGCAGGAGGCCTGCAAACTTGACGACGCCCCAGCCAAGCCTGGACACATCGGGCTCCACTAAGCTCATCTGGTAAATATCGACAGCCAGGAAGCGCTGGACCATGCCGCCGTCCTTGGTGATCACGGTGCACGCGATCAGGTCGCTGTTGTCTGGGGAGAGGGAGAACAAAATGAGGCGCAGTCTGGTGGCGCAGCCTGATGGAGACAGGCTCACAGGCAGACTTGCGTTCTGGTGGGCAGCAGAGTTTGGTCAGAGCCGAGGCTCGGAGTCGCATACCCCTGGGACTGAGTCCCTCCTCTGAGTCATACTGGGCAACTTTTTTTTTTTTTTTTTGGTAACCTTTCTGGGTTTCACATTCCTCATCTGGTAAATGGGGATAATGCCCACCCCTCTCAAAATGATAACTGAATGAAGTACATAAAGCATTAGTACATTTACTGCACATGAGGCGCTCAAACTGTAGCTAAAAAACCAACAAACGGAGAATCCCTGTTAACATTTCAGTGCTTCCTTGCAGACAAATGGCGGTTGACAGTTGTGGTGGTATTTGCCTAAATTAAGCGAAGACAGGAAAACAAGAGCCCTTGCTTGGTTATATAACCATCAAGCTTCCAATCTTGTGTCTGGCACCTTAGATCCGAGCTTTGCACTAGATGGTGTGTGTTCCTGGGCAAGGCATTTGGCCCCCCATGAACTACAGTTTTCCATCTGTAAAATGGGAATAATCTCCCTTCTCTTGAGATGTTTGGTACTTTAAATGAGAACAGATTGGTAAAGCATTTAACCTAGAATCCTTACTGTCATCCTTCTCTTACTTGGAAATTATCCCCAAATTTGATATCTAATTTAGTGCCTATCCTTGATGCCTTTGACATCACCAGAGTAACACAGGACCATGTAATCTATGGTCTGCTTCGTATTTCCTCCAATGGAATCCTCTGCCCCATGTTTGGGGGGAAAAAAAAAAGCCCAAACAGGAAATAACCTAAATGTCCCCAAATAGGGGAAAAAGTTATGATTTTTTTCCCCCATCACATGCAAAATTATATACCCATTTAAAAAATATGTTTAACCAAACTGTGAACAGTGGTTGCCTATGGAAAGGGAAGTGAGAATTGATGGCGGGAGTGCATGTATGGGGTGGGGGTATCAATGGGAGAACTTAAATGTTTGTACCATATACCACTGTATTCCTTGAAATTATTTTACAATGAGAAGGTACTCAAGATGTACTTTTGAAGTACATATTAAAAGCCAGGGGTGCCTGGCTGCCTCAGTCAGTACAGCATGTGACTCTTGATCTCAGGGCTTTAAGTTCGAGCCCCATGTTGGGTATAGAGATTACTTAAAAATAAAATCTTTTAGGGCCACCTGGGTGGCTCAGTTGGTTAAAGAGCCGACTCTTGATTTTGGCTCAGGTCATGATCTCAGGGTCCTGGGATAAAGCCCCGTGTTGGGCTCCATGCTCAGCAGGGAGTCTGCTTAAAGATTCTCTCCCTCTGCCCCTCCCCACTCAAGTGTGTTTTCTCTTTCTCTAAAATAAGTAAATCTTTTTAAAAAAAATGAAGCACATATTAAAAACCCAAGTTCAATCCTATTTGCAAATAACAGCAATGACATCGGAAAAGACATTAAAATTTGAAATGAAGGATAAAAGCTGTATTATTGTGATTTTGCTATGTTAAAAAAAAAAAAAAAGTATCCCTACAAAGAAAATACAAGTGCAGAAAATAGAACTGAAACATTAGAACTTTCTGATTAGAAGAATGGTACGTGGGCTTTTTTTTTTGAAGCAGCTTTACTGAGTTATAATTTATATACCATAAAATGCACCCATTTTTAAGTGTACAGTTGGAGTTTTAGCAAATTTACAGCTGTGCATCACTGCATTCCAGCTGTGGGACACCTGTGTCACCCCAGTGAGTTCTGTCGAGAGTGCTGTAACCAAGTATTTGACTTAAATGTATTGGTGGTGGGTGGGTCGGGGAGGGGAGGGAAGGTAACACAGACAGTAGAAATCCTGGCCCCAAACGCAGGTGATGACAAACCTGGGCTCAGGTATTCCCCAAGGATGCCCCCCCCCCCATTTTTACTTTTCCTCCAGATCTACAGAGGATAGGTAAGTCTCCTCTCTCGGCACCACCTCCCCAAATACAGCTCAGTTTAACGCTCTGAAGGCTAATCTGTTTGGGACTGTGGCTTCATGGGGATGTCTTCCGGTGTACCCTCTGGGCTTTTAATAAAGCTTCATGCTCCTGTGTGTTCTCCCCGGGGCAAGCCCGCCTAGGACGGCCAGCAGCCCCGTGGCAAACACCAGCACCAGGCAGGATTAACTCTCTGCGTGGTGCTTTCTCCTTATTCTGTGGCAGGAATGTTCCTCCCTTTCCCAACGACCCAGCCAAGGACCTTAAAAGATTTCTAAAAATGATGTCATCCAGAATGTCCGGTGAGTACCTTACTGGAAGATAGGTAACGCTCTGTATTCAGAAGTGAAGCCAGCCTCTTCACTCTTACCAGCATGTTCTCTGGGGCACATGGTTTATTCTCTTTACTCAGTACTTAAAACATTTTCCTCAATGACAATCTTTTACCTTTTTAAATAGAAAACAAAACTATAACGGATGCTTTTTCTTTCCTTTTTCCATTTCTCTCCCCCGCTCCTCACCTTCCCCTCCCTAAGCAGTCCTCCTAGGATTTCTTCTCTCTTCCCATTCATAGAAGATATGCCCCTGAGGGTGTGACCAGGGAAGGCAGGGAGGCCATGGGTGTAGGTGGCAATGGGGTTTGTAGGTAGGCAACCCCCTCATAAAGCCCGGGGGCCTTAAAGGCTTCGGGGGGGGGGGGCGGAAAAAGACCCACCATCTCCACCACTAAGAACAAAAAAGGAAGGACAAAACCCCAAAGCAGAACAACTTTCAGAAATGCAATTGAGAATCAAACCCCCATGAGGGATTTCATAAGAAAACGAAAATGCAAGCGTCCCCAGGGAGCAGTCCCCAGGGAGCAGGGAGGGAGCCTCTGGCTTTTCAGAAGCTTTGGGGCAGTTGCGGGGGGAGGAGGGGAGAAAGGAAGCTTCCTCCTGGGAGACCAGGGAATTGTCCTAGGCACTACCCTAGGGAATGCTGGTTGGGGGGGGGGCGCTCATCTGTGGGCCTCTCGGTGTCATCTCTGGGGAACTCCTTCCCCACCTCAGCCCTCAGCTGCTCCCACGCTGGCTATGGACATTCCCTGTGTGGAGCCCTGGGGACAGGGGCTGTCTGCTCATCTCTGGACGGCCATAATGTCTTGGGTGGAGGAGGACCCAACGGAGAGCTGCTGAACAGAACCCAGTCCCACCCACAGTCTACTGCTATGCCAGGCGCCCTGAACTTCGCTCCAAGACAGAGGAGCCAGGCCAGTGCTGAGGTACCAGGAGGGACGTGGGGACAAGGGGAGGACTTCCACAGTGTGAGGGAATCATGAGCCTCCCTGCCTGACTCCCAGGAGTGGACTGTGGCCTTGCACACTGCCACTGCCCAGATCCCGCTGCCCATCCGAATCTGCAGGGTCCCTCCCCCATCAACTTTACTTCAAAAGGGGTAGGGCCTAGGATTCTCGTTTAAAAATTTACAGAAAATTGCCAGAAGACAATATAGGAGAATATCCATATGCTCTTAGGGGCAGGGAAGGGTTTCTTTAAAAAGAAGTAAGAATCAACACATACAAAAAAATAAACACGAGACTGGGAAACTGATTACATCAAAATTGAAACAACGCATATATAACAAATGACTTTACAGACTCAGTGAGATAACTGGAAAATATCTCTAAGAGCCAAAGATCTCGCAGTAAATGTGAAGGACTCCCACAGGCCATTCACAGATAAGAGAATGGAGACAGCCAATGAACACACACGAAGGTGCTCAACCTCACGAGAAAACAGGAAAAAATTTAAACAAGATCTCAACCTTCTACCCGTCGACTGGGAAAAAGAAAGGTGTTGGTGAGGACACAAAGAAGCCGACATTCTCAAACACTGCTGGTAGGCGAATAAGCTAACATAGCCACTTTGAAGGGTACATTAGCATTGTTTATTTAAACTGAAACTTCCACACCATATGACCTGGCAAGTGTAGTTATGTTCCCAAGAAAACACACACAAAGGCCAAGAGACGTGAACAAGGATGTTGACAGCAGGATTTGGGTCTACAGTGACCCAAATCTCCCACAACAAGGGAAAGCCTAAAACAAAACAAAACAAAACAAAATCGCACATGTCCATTCAGTGCAAAACCAGCGACAACAAGGAATGACTTAGATCTCTGGCTATTCCAACACGGTGAAGCCTCAAGGATATACTGTGGAGTGGAAAAAGCAAGCTGCAGTATGACACGCACAGCAGAATGCAATTTGTATAAAATCAAGCCTCACAGAACCAGGCTGCCTATTTTCTTTTTTTTTTTTTTAAAGATTTTATTTATTTATTTGAGACAGAGAGAATGAGAGACAGAGAGCATGAGAGGGAGGAGGGTCAGAGGGAGAAGCAGACTCCCCGCCAAGCAGGGAGCCCGATGCGGGACTCGATCCCGGGACTCCAGGATCACGACCTGAGCCGAAGGCAGTCGCTTAACCAACTGAGCCACCCAGGCGCCCCAGGCTGCCTATTTTCTACAGGTTCCTGCATGTGGGTGTAAAAGAGAAAGTTAAGAAAATGTCTGGCAGGGTACATGGTGATCACCTTTTTGGAGGGGATGAGGTGGGATTAAAGGTGGGGGGGGTCAAGGTCATGAGAGTTTAAATGCAATGTTCTGATTTTTCAAAGGAAAAGGAGGTGTGTTATCTGTGCACTTACAATTAAACAAAGAGAAAAGTGAATCTCTTTCCACACTCCTACACAAAGGGCCTCAGGTCCTTCTGGGGCCCAGCAGGGCTGGGAAGCGGCGCTGAGCTGAGCTGTTGGCCAGCCGGCTCTGCCTGATCTGGAAGGCGGTGGCCATCTTCACGAACAGGGTGACGGCGGGAAGCTGGGTCTCTCCAACAGCACCTCTTGGTACACAGGCATGCACATTTCCAAACTGGCCAGACGTGTGTGAGCTGAAAAGCTCTGGCAGCAGGTTCAGCAGACCTGTGGGGGTCAGGCGTTGTCTTAGGGAGCCTGAGAAGAGTGGGGCTTGGACCCACCTCAAGGGCCTCGGGCCACACGACACCGTGAAGACCAAGTCTCCACACCCTACAGGCAGAGCAGATGGGATGTCTCCATCACACCCCAGGACCCCGGAGGTGTGGCATGCCCCCCAGCGGAGCCTCACTACAAGGAGAGAGGACACGTCCCTCCTACTCCCCCAGCACTGCCTTTTGTGTCATTTATTTGAAAGGGAGAAGATTTGCCATTTTATTTTATTTGGAAGTATTTAGATTGTCATTCTCTTTGAATGCACAACACATTCCTATGCTCCCATTTAAGAAGGTGTGACATTTTTTACAGTGGGTGATAAGTCTCCCCTGTAGTCCCCGCCAGAGGCAACTACCATCCAGTTTCTTGGCATCCATCCCCTGTGCATTTCTAGGTGGAGCTATGTTCTCCCCGCCTTGCCTATCAACAAAGGGTAGCATGCCATCCGCTCTGCCTTGTGCTTTTTTGCCACCTAACCATGCGTCTTGGTGACACATTTGCACACAGACCTGCCTCACTCTTGGTCACAGCTGCACTCTCCCACTGGAGGATGACTCTCAGCGACTGAACAGCTCCCCAGCTGAGGGCTACTCAGGTTAAGCTTTTGCTGCAAGAGACAAAGGAACCACCTTGTTTGTACACGCATGTGGGAGTAAATCTACGGCAGCAAAGTAGGGCTTGTGCTACCTTCTTCTCTTGAAAGCACTCACGTTTTGCTAAAATAAATTTATTTTAAAAGAAAATGTCAGGGGCGCCTGGGTGGCTCAGTCGGTAAGTGTCTGCCTTCGGCTCAGGTCATGATCCCAGGGTCCTGGGATCGGGTCCCACATCGGGCTCCCTGTTCCGCGGGAAGCCTGCCTCTCCCTTTCCCACCCCCCACCCCCGGCTTGTGTTCCCTCTCTTGCTGTCTCTCTCTCTGTCAAAATAAATAAATAAAATCTTTAAAAAAAAAAAAAAAAAAGAAAGGAAAATGTCGTATCATGACCATGAATGAAAAACCAGAATTATTTACTATTAATAAAACAACCACGAAAACAGATTAAGACCCTTTCTGTTTTTAAACTGTAGCTGAAAGCGGACTCTTTTGATAAAAAGAGAGAACCAAGAGTTAGAGAAGTTCTAAGACAAACCAGAGCCAATCTGAGGCCTCCCTGATGTAATCGAAAGGATCAGAGAGGCACTGAAACGGGTTTTCTTATGAACCACTCTTTCTTTCCAAAGATGGCCAGAGCAGTATCTCCCGCCTTACGCGCTCTTCCCATCAAGTGCTGGGGTCCTATCTCCTGGAACCTTGGTGGGCCTCTGTGATTGCCTAGACTAATGGAGTATAGTCGATGTGATCCTATGTGGCTTCTGAGGCAAGGTCACCAAATGCTCTTGGAACCAACACCCACCATGCTGTACGGAAGCCCAAGGAGCCACGGAGACACGCGCAGGGACGACGCAAGACCTCAGGCCCAACTTGCCAGCCCCCAGTTGATGCCACGTGGAGCAGAGATGCGCTGCCGCCGCCACGCCCCACTGGGCAAATTAACAGATCTGTGAGCAAAATGAATGACTCTAGATGTTCTCAGGCACTACATTTTAGGGTGGTTACTCAGTGACTGAGAACTGCAAAAGTGATTGTTGCAATTTACTGTATTTTAGTGCTGTACCCAGGCACACCTGAAATGTTAAATTCTTCCAGCACCACCACGTCATGGAAGACTAATCTGGGGAAAGAGCTCAGGGCTGGCCATCTGGAATGCAGAAAAGGTTCTCCAGTGTTTCGTGGGAAGAAGGGAAAGGAAAGGCAGCCATTTTCCAACAACAGGTGAAGGCGTTGACAGAGAGGAGGAGGAAAGGAACAAGCATGAAGGAGCCATCTTACCATGAAGTGCAGAGTCTTACCGCGAAAAGCATCCTGGGCTTGCAGCCATGGGACCTGGGTTTAAATTCCAGCTCTGGCACTAACAACGTTGTGACCCTAAAGCCACTCCCCTTTCTGGGTCCTGGGCTCCTCCCTTATGAAACTGAGACCCGAGCCCAGCGGAGCCGTCGAGCGGACTAGAGAGAGGCCCGGAGCCATGCCACTTGCAGAACCCAGGGTGTGTCATGGGACACAAGCTGTGTGGCCCTCCCCAGCAGCAGCTGGAGCTTGGCAGCACCCTGACTTTCTGGAGCCACGACTCTCTACTCAGAGCCCTTCTGCCCGAGGCAAAGTCATGCTTTCTGAATGCAGGCTCTAGACTAAGCAAGGCTCTTCAGAGGGAGAAAATGAATCATGGTTTTTGGTTGTTTCTCCGAACTCCTGTAGGGTCATAGGTAGGTGAGCTACACAGGCCCGTGGCCTCTCCGAGGGGCCCCCGCCCTGACCCCTCATCCGTGGTTGTCCCACCCACCTTGTCCCTCTCCACCACATCGACCAACTCACCCCCGACTGTGCCCCAATGCCCGCCAGGTCCCAACATCCCGTCCACCCCTGCCTTCCTAGTTGAGGCCTGCTCCCTATCTAGACGTAAGGCCCCGGAAGGCAGGGCCCCGGCCAGTCGCTTCACTGCTGTACCCCCAGGAGGGTCCTGGGCAGCACCAGGCACATAAGTATCTGGCAACAAGCCGGAGCGACGCTAATATCTTCTGGTCCTCTTGTGTGGAGGCAGAGGACTTCCCAACCACTGTCATTCCAGCCCCCGGGCTGAGGCCTTCCTCCACGGCTCCCTCTGACAGGCTATAGCTCATTACTGAGCGATAAATGGGGCTGATTGACTTTTGCTGGATTTAAATAATCCCTTCATAATAAAATATGGATGCCAATACCGTAATTTAATTCTTGGCGTTGGTGGCTCCAAATGCATTTAGAAGCGAAGCCTTTATCCTTACAGTGGGATTTCTAGGCCAGCTGAATTTCCAGAGCTTTGAAATCCGATACTCTGGGCTTTAGGGTCAATTCTTGGAACACCACCACGGCTGGAGTTTAGATTAGCAAATCTAACACTACCAAGTCTCCCAGGCACATGCTGTCAACCAGAGGTCAGGAAGGACTTAGAACAGGATACCTGGATTCCCTGAGAAAGGCAGGCCACCCTGGGATTCCTCGATACTGGGCCCATCATGAGACTTCACAGCTGACAGGAGACCAGGATTTCTTTGTGCACAGAAAGCCACATGACTGCTTTCGCAAGGAACGTGTGGTTCTGCTCTGTGTGTGTGTCCAAGCGAGGGCTCACTTTCTTTTTTCATTTTATTTTATTTTTTAAAAGATTTTATTTATTTATTTGAGAGAGAGAGACTGAGAGAGAGAGCACATGAGAGGGGGGAGGGTCGGGAGGGTCAGAGGGAGAAGCAGACTCCCTGCTGAGCAGGGAGCCCGATGCGGGACTCGATCCCGGGACTCCAGGATCATGACCTGAGCCGAAGGCAGTCGCTTAACCAACTGAGCCACCCAGGCGCCCGAGGGCTCACTTTCTATTCCAGGATCTGTACGTGTGCCGGGGGTTAGTGAGGAAGAAACTGTACCGGTCCGTGGGCCCTCGCAGAGCTAGCTAAAACAGCGGGATCTCGGACTCTCCCTGCAGTTGGTGGCTCTGTCCAGTGGGGATCTGGTGTCACAGCAGGCTTTGGTTCTCTACAACCACATGCCGAAAGATTGTCGGGGTACAGCTGGGTTTTTGGATAAAGGAGCCTGTGGATAAGGGATCCCAGTTTTATGACTGCAGCTGGCACCCTAACAACCTGTATGGAGTGCTTCTATATGCCAGGTGCTGAGGTCCCACCCGACACATTCCCGGGATCCTGTAAGGTGGGATCACTGATGGCACAGGACACAAATGCGGGACAGCAAGTAACACCCAAGGACACAGAACTGATAATGACACAGTGAGATAGGAATCTGGAGCGCACATGTGACCTGAACAAGCTGATCGTAACCTGGGGTCTAGTTGTCTGGATGGAGCCCAAGAGAGGACCGACCCTCGTTTTCCCCCAGAGAAGGGGGTGCACCTGACCTGGGCTAGCTCTTGAGGGCACAGGATGCCGGCTGGCTCTGGCAGGGGTAGAGTTAAATGGCCCGAGCTCTCAATAGGCAGGCCCCAGGGGTTCTGATCTCATGGTGGCTGACTTGGCTCCTGGACTGTCCTTGCCAAGTTTCCCCGCACCAACACTTGGCGGCCCTCTCCAGTGGCAGACCTAGGCCCTTCTCTAGCTTGGGGAAAAGCTGTTTCTCTTCCACCCTTGAGGGTTCCCCTTCCTGGCACAGACGGAAGATTCAGGCTAGGTGTTCGTGCCTCCCCTCAGGCTCTGTTCAGGAGCAGGGATATGGGGAGAGCAAGGCAGGTCGAGCCCAGGGGCTCCTGGAGCATCCAGACTCATAGACAGATGACAGCCCTTTGGAGCTGTCCGACACTCTGGGAATTGGCCTGTGTAAGACACAGAAGGTACTCTGTGGCAGTGAATAAAGCTCTGACGGTGGTTCCAGGGAAAGCCAGCCTGGCACGGCTCCCTGATGACAGAATGCAACCGAGGGAAGAGGCCGTAACTGGCCATAAGGCACGGCTGGGAAGCGACTGATGACTCATCAGGCTCCACTTGGCTCTCTGGGGGGGCTGGGGGCAGAGGCAGGCAGCCGCATGGCGAGGCGGTCAATCCAAAGCCCGGTGGGAAGGAGCAATCCATCTCCCGAACGCCACCGCTCCATCAACATCCACTACCAAAATGACAATGACAGCCGTCTTGAAGCGAAAGAAAGTTACTCACACAAGTTTCCTCGGGAGCCACCCCGAGGGCTTTGAAAAGGGAGTCTTGTCCCGGGGAGACAGGCACCATGCCCTGGTAATTTCTACAGACCCACTCGAGGAGGATGGTCTTGCACCTGCAACCCCAGCCCTTCTCGAGCCTGATGCATGCCAGGGGGAGACTCCAGGCACGGCCCGTGACGTTCTTTAGTCCGAACAGGAAAGAGACTCAATTGCTCCCACTTAGGGTGCAAATAAGCACACTCAATTAGGTTGGCTGTTTCTCCTAACAGTCAGATCAATCTTTTGAAGAAAATTAAGTAACCATTTCTCCATCAACCCACGGACAGCTTATGGGTTATTTGCTCCAAGTAGCAATCAATTACTTTGTCTTCTTTGAAGCTCCCTAAAGCTTTCCTTCCCAGCACAGCTTGGGGGCCGTTGTAAAGTGTGAGGCTTCCTGGATGGAGAGCAGGTCTTGGCACATTTCTACTGCCAGGCATAAGAGTCAGCTCCCTCCAAGAGGAAAGGGGAAAAAAAATGTACTGGTGCTGGTCCTCGGGAACAGTAATCAGGGACGCAGATACTAGGATGTGCGCTAGAATCCGGACGCCCAGGGAAACTGTGACCTAGTGCTGGCTCCAGGATTTCTAGAAACCCTAGAATAGGCTCATATTCCACTTTCCAGTTTTTTTTTTTTTTATTAAAGATTTTATTTATTCATTTGAGACAGAGAGAGAGAGAGAGAGAAAGCATGAGCAGGGAGAGAGGCAGAGGGAGAAGCAGGCTCCTCGCTGAGCCAGGAGCCTGATGTGGGGCTCGATCCCAGGGTCCTGGGATCATGACCTGAGCCGAAGGCAGATGCTTAACCATCTGAGCCACCCAGGCGCCCCACTTTCCAGTTTTGATGACCCTGGGCACGTGCCTTTGCTTCAGGTGCCTCATCAGTAGACCAGGGTAACAGAACGACTTTATAGCTCTACTTCGTGCTATGCATGCTGATGTGTTTAGGGAAAAGGGTACCGATGTCTGCAATTTACTTTGTGATGCATCAAAAAAAAAGAAAGAAAAGAAAGGGTTGATGGGTGGAGTAGATAGGTGATAAAACGAGTGGAGGAAAATGTGAGCAGGAGAATGCTGGCGTTAGATATAGCAGAAGGCTGGTCGCTGTACAATGCATTCAACTCGGTGGTATGCTTGACTTCTTTCAAAATAAAATGGTGGGGGGGAAACGGACCTATTAGGGTTGTCAGGAAAGTCACACAAGCCCACCACAGTGCCCGTGACACTGGGGGCCAGGCAGACGGTGTCTGCAAGGCGATTATTCACTCTGACCTTCTGTAGATCACACCTTGCATGATTACTACAGGATCTCCTCGCTGTAAAAACCTGGTTGGCTCCGGAGTTTGAACAGTGGGAGTTTAATGGGAAGAGTTTGGACCGAGGGTTACCGATGGCGCTCTCTCTAGCGATTCTTAATCTTGCAGAATCATAACATCGCCCCGTGGCTTCCAGGGCCAGCAAGGACGCTACATGGGTGCTGACTTTGTTGGTCTGGGTGGGTAAGTCTGTGATGTGTTCAATTGGCAATTATTCAAGCAATGAAGGGTCAGCGTCTTGGTGCCTGTCAATGACCAACTGGAGGGAAGGTGCTGGTGCCATTTTCAGACAGGGAAGCCTATGGCTCGGGGAGGCCAGCCCTCTGTCTCAGGTGCCCACAGGCTAGGGACAGTGCTGAGCGTGAGCTCAGCTCCATCTGCTTCCAGAAGAGGGGTTTTCCATGGTTACTTCCTTTCTCTTGCTTGAAAAGCACATGCCATGTCTAGTAAAATAATGTGACCTATTTTCACAAAGTGGCCAAGAAAACCCATCACATGTCTTCATCTCCCCCCACCCCCTTGAGAATTTCAAGAGTCTTTGTTCTTGGGAGAACAAAGAGTGAGAGTTTGATGTTTCTTGTTCCCTCCCGTCTAGACAGGTGCGGGGCAGCTCCCTGTGACTGGTCCAGTCCACATGAGGACTTTCTTGCCACTTGCCAAAGCTTTATTCCCCAGTCCTTCTTTGTACTAAACAAAGTTCACAGACAGACAACTTGGCGAAAACGTAATTACCAGAAACAGAATCCCAATGAGCAGCAATTCCAAGTAGAGCCTGGCATATCCTCTTATCAAGTGACACGCAGGCTGCCACCAGAGGTACAGTGATCTGATCTTTATAATGCCTTGGTGACCACACTTATCTCTACACCCGCTCTCCCCAGAATGCCACATTTGCATAGCACATTGCATAATTTCCTCTCTGCAAATGGCCCTGTTTAGCATGAGTAAATAAAGTTACCTAACTCTGAGACAGCCGAATGGAATACTTGAGATTTCCAAGAAAAGATTTGAATATCGAAGCTCTTCACTATGCAAGGCAAGACAGACTAACACAGAATTGGCTTCTGACTTTCAGTATTGCTCCCTCCTTCCTGCTACTCAGCAGCCTGGCAGCTGATGAAGGAGCCCATGTACCCATTCCACCCCCCCCCCCGATTTCTCTGCTCTGGGCCCCTCCACAGGATGTGGTCAGGTTGACCTGGGCTCGAATCAAGGCTCTGCCTTTCCCTTCCTTCTGCTGTTCCCCCACCTGCCTCTTCACCCAGTATTTGCCTGGTAGCTACGAGGTACCAGGCACTGGGTTATCTATCCCTGTGGAGGGATGAAGGAGGTAGACACATGCCTGCCCTGGGTGACTTCCTGAGCCTCATTTTTTCTCCTCATCTGAAAAATAGGCTCACCACTTATTTCATAGGGATCCTGTGAGGAGCATAGGAGATGAGGTACAGAAAAGTCTTGTGATTTTTCTCTATGAACCACTGTGTGGGTGCATTATTCTCCCCCCAGATAGAAGGTTCTTGAAGATAGGGCCAAATCTTCTCTTTCCCTTGATACTTCATCAGGAAAGTGCACAAGGTACAGCTCCTGGCCCAGTGGATTCTCCCTCCTTAGGCTGAGGGGGGAGGGGGTCCTCCTGGCAGAAAGCAGGAGCTAGAGCCTTTTCCCCAAGTATGAAAACCTGGGGGGTTTACATTGTTAACAACGCTAGGGAAGGCATCTGGGGGGCATCCGTGCACCCACAGATGCTGGCTAGACTTTAGGGAACTCTTCCAGTCAATGGCTCTGAGCTTGACCTTCAAGGCCTTTCCTGGGTGGGGAATGTTCTCTCTTGATAACATCCCACCCAGACCCTGGATCCAACCAGGCCAGTAGTGGAAGGAAAAAAAATGGATTTTGTAGATAGAATCATTTATACCCACTTTCCCCTTCACGGTCTCAGATTTTTCATTCAAACATTTCTGGGGCACTTTTCCTCCACGCTAGATCCTGTGCTTGACAAAGGGGGCCACGGAAATGGGCAAGACTTGCCCCTCGGGGGGCGCCTGGGTGGCTCAGTTGTTAAGCGTCTGCCTTCGGCTCAGGTCATGGTCCCAGGGTCCTGGGATCGAGACCCGCGTCGGGCTCCCTTGCTCAGTGGGAAGTCTGCTTCTCCCTCTCCCACTCCCCCTGCTTGTGTTCCCTCTCTTGCTGTGTCTCTCTCTGTCAAATAAATAAATAAAATCTTAAAAAAAAAAAACCCCAAAAAACTTGCCCCTCAGGAGCTCTTGCTCAGTGTGACAACTGACAAAGGCCATGGCAGGGGAAGAAAGGCTGCAGGCCAGAAGAGGGGCACCAACACAGCCTGGGCGTCAGGGAAGGCTTCCTGCAGGAGGCGACATTTTAACTGAATTCTGAAAGAAGCCAGAAATTGGCCTTTCAGGCCAAATCAAGCCGTTGCCCCTCTCTGGAGGGCTTGCAGGCTCCTCTGATACTTTCTGAGCCTTCCTGGCCTGGGACTAGCTTCCTGTTTTCCACTGATCCTTTGGGGTTTCCAGGCTCTGCATTATTTTGGTTGGAATGGCACGCATTTCTTTGCCTATCACTTGGGTCCTCCCTCTACGTCTGTCCCTTCTCTGGATGCTTCCTCTTCGCATCCCAGAGAGGCACAGCCTCCCGGTGAAGAGCACGGGTGAGGGATCTCGGCATGCTGCTGCCTAACCTCTGGTCCTCAGGTACCCCAGCCAGCAGATGGGGTGATAACAGCCCTTTCCCCATGGGGCTGCCATGAGGAGTAAGCAATACTCATAAAGTGCTAGAACAGTGCTTGGCACTTAGGAATCAGAGAATTGCTCTGAATTCGACTCAGCAAGAGCAAGCGGGGTTTGGTGAGAACCATGGGCTGAGAGCGCGAAGAATCCCAGCTGGGCACTTAGGAGGCTGCCAGGCCTCAGCTGAGGCAATTGACCTTTCAAGTTGGGCCCTCAGTTTCCTCCTCTCTCAAATGAAGAAGAGGTTGGGACTAAACCACACGCCTCTTTTCTGATGGGAAAGGTCTAAATTTCATACCAAGGGACACATTTATGGCCGTTTGGCAGAAATTAGTTCACAGAGTGAATGCTTACCGGCATAGCAGTCTGATTTTTAATTAGCTTGTGGGAATTCAGTATACTTCAGACATTAAAGTAAAATATGGGAGACCTCTGGTGGAGACAAGCCATACCTTTGGGCTTAAACAAAAGCTGTATACTTCACACAGCAAACTGCCTCCTTTACGTCTTTAATCTCTAGTGCTCAAACTGAGTATCAGTAAACGTTTGGCACTGGAACAACACTTCCAAAGCATATGATTTAAAGTGATACAGTTAATAGGAAATGAAGTCTTATCAGCCTAACTCTGTATAATCCAACGCACCCAATTGGATGGACAGCTTTACGTTACTAAGCTGTTTTAAGCCAAATAAGAATCGAGAATCTCAACTGTTTTTCCCTCTGAGTTTTCTTAAGAGTGAACCTGAACATGAACTATGCCATTAAATTCATGAAGAACAAAATAAGAAAGGGAAGTCATTCATTCATTCTACTTCAGTCACTCAAGGGGAGTGGGTCCTTACACAGACTCTGGAAGGATGTGGAGTCAGCAGAGGGAAGGGCATGTGTCATGAATCAGAGATGGGTGAGAACACGGTGAGTATGAGAACTTCTGTCCTTTGGCGGGGCTGGGGTATGTGGAACAAGGCAACGGGCACTGGTTGCCGGCGGAGGGGGGGGCGGGTTTGAGCCTGTAGAGGCCACGGGCTCATCAACAGGGTTGTTTATTAGGGTCATGCCAAGTAGTGTAAACAGATGTCCAGGAAATGGGAACTAAAGGAGCGTTGTCATGGCAACTAAAGGTTTTGCCTGTGGTTATTTACTGAAACTTCATTCAGGTCTTTAATTGGAAGTATATAATTAAGAGCCAGTCTGGGTCTTAGAGTACACATGAAAAAAGGGCTTACTAAGGACATAAAAAAATTAACAATATTTCCTGATCATGGTTTTTTTTTTTAATTGATTCAACAAATATTTACTGGTCTGTGCTTTGTGCCAAGCACAGTCCCAGGTACTAAGGATGCAGGGGTGAAAAAAAAGGCCCCTGCCCTATGCAGCTTACAATCCGGTGGATGCAGACCACAAATAACCAAAATAAATCTATTAGTAGGAATTGTGCTAACACAATGGGAAGGTAATGCTTAACCTGCTTGTACAGAAACTGTTTTCAAAGGTTCATTTGCAAATCCTGAGTTAAAAGAGGCTAGTTTCCTAAGTTCCATTTGCAAATCCTGCAAATATACTTTTCAAAGGTTCCACTTACAAACGTGTACCTATGCTAATTACAAATAATGACGGTTACAGTTTATCGAGCAGTTTTATAAGCGCCTGGCTCTGTGCTGAGCCGTCAGGACAATCCAAGGAAGAAGGTACTATTACCTGCAGGTCACAGACGAGAACACAGAGGACCCTGGCGGGGTTCCTGAATTGCCCAAGGTGGTGCTGCTGTGATTTTCAGTCAGGTCAACTCCCGGGACGCCAGGCAGGAGATGCCCAGAGTGAGTCAAGTCCAAGTTCCTCCACACACTTGAAGCCAACCCCCGGTAGTTTAGAAAAGACTCTGTGGGTCACACTCTACACTCAGTTACATGAATCAGGCCCGGCCGAGGACACCGAGTTTGACCTCAGGTCAGTGCTAAGACACAGCTGCCGTGACTTCATTTTGATCGGGCTGTGGGAACATCACTGCCTCCTGCTTTGCCGATTTCTTGGCAGAGGAACTCTGCCATCAGGGAAAGGTTACAGAGAGACAGAGATCTTGGCAGGACGGGAGGAAGAATAGGAGGCGGCGAGAAAGCCCAGCTCCTGGGAGCCCAGAGCCCCGCACACCTCCCCCCTTGGTACCGCGTGGCCAGTGCTGAAAACCCCCGTGCCTTCTTGAGCTTGGTGTTCAAAGCATGTTCTCAGAGCTAGGACGCCAGAGATCCAAACTTGTTAGGCAAAAGTGGAAGGAAAAGAAAAGGCAGGCATTGCCTTCTTTATGTGAAGGCTAGCCAGGTTGTCCACTAGAAAGAATAAAGCACAGGGCGCCTGGGTGGCTCAGTTGGTTAAGCTACTGCCTTCGGCTCAGGTCATGATCCTGGAGTCCCTGGATCGAGTCCCGCATCGGGCTCCCTGCTCGGCAGGGAGTCTGCTTCTCCCTCTGACCCTCCCCCCTCTCATGTGCTCTCTCTCTCTCATTCTCTCTCTGTCAAATAATAAAAAATCTTAAAAAAAAAAAAAAAAAAAGAAAGAATAAAGCACAGGCGGCGGAAGGAAGGGCCAGGCTGTGGAGGTCTGCCTGGACGCCGGGCGGGGGGGCAGAGGCAGCTCCCGGAGCCGGGCCTCTCTAACCCCCCATGACTCACAAGCCCCGCTGTTTCTACTGGCTGCCATGTGCTGGGTCCTTACACACGGTCCAGGCTCTGGGCCTCCACTTCCCCATCTGTAAACAGGGGGGCTAACAGCATTCAGCTCCCAGGCCCTGGGGAGCAAACCAGCAGAGAGAGGGTCAGTGCCCAGGAAACGGCACCGTTCCCATTAGCTGCTTCACCCGCCTCCAGGCCACAGATGAGGGCACTGAGGGCTCAGCAAGGTTAAAAACACGGGAGCCAGGATTCAGAAAGCTTCCAAAAACCTGCGCTTTTCCTGCTTCCTGAACTGAGCCCCACCTGCCTGCCAGATAGTGCTGCCCCAGAGAACCTTCTGCACTGACGGGAACGTTCTGCGTCTGTGCTGTCTGGCCCGGGCGCCAGAAGCCACCTGTGGCTACTTCAGTGAAAATGAAATAGAATGAAAAGGTTCGGGCTTTGTTGTGCTAGCCACAGAGGACTGCTGAGCATCTAAATGGGACTAGTGCAGCTGAGGGACAAGATCTTTAGTTTTATTTCATCTTAACGCTATTCTGGTTCACTGACCTCAAGATAGCTACATGCAGGTAGTGGAAACCAAAGAGAAAGAGGAGCCTGAGCTCTGTGTGGGGCTCTAAGAAACAGCCCCACTTCAACTCTGGCTAGGAGCTCAGGAGAGCTTGGTGACAGGAGGCAGCGCGACCCTAGGTGGGGGCGTGCTCCCTGATCTAGAAAGAATGGGATGCTCTGGCCATGCACACTCCTGGCCCTCAGCACACTCAGTGTGGGAGCCTTAGCGCCCGTGTGTCGTCCTGGCCCCATGGCCCCTGCAGGTCCGATGGAGGGACACGTCCCACACAGCTCTCTGGAGCACGAGGGATGACTATAAGGCGACAGGCACTACACCCTTTGCCTCACTTCTGGGTGGGGCCCCTCTTGAATGGCCTGCTCTCCAGCGAGGCCTCTGGGTCTTCACGGCCTGGGCGTCTCTGTGTCCTGGCCCCCACATGGGGCTGGGCACAGTGTGGGGGCAGGAAAGGTCCACAGAAGAAATGAGCTGTGAAGTTACTCCCACACACCTAGGACTTGGAAGAGACAATGGAAGAGGCTGCGAGGAAGACACATCACCTAGGGAGGTCCCCAGTTCTGCTCCTGGTGAAGGCCACTGAGAGCCAGGGGCCTCCAGGCACTGGGGTCAGCAAAGATTTCAGGACTCTGCACTCAGGGGTAGGCCCAGGAGACCTGTCAGAGCCCCAGCATGATTACAAAGGTTACATGGAGGCTCGGCGCTCATGGCTCTTCACCGAGAAGCTGCGTTGGGCCCACCCTCCTTACTGAGGAGCCTGACCTTTCTCCCAGGGGCAGGGGACTCCACAGAGACACAGGCCAGGATGGAGATACCTGGTGGCACCTGAGAACAAGAGGCTGACTGTCCCTGGGTCTTCCTGTCCTGGGCATGCACAGGCAACCTTCCCAGCATGCAGGCTCACCAGGCCCTTCCACAGAGAGGAAGCTGAGCAGGACCTGACTCTGACACTCTACCATCTCCCTGAACTGGCTTTTTTTTTTTTTGAGGGTAGACACTGAGCATCCTGTTAGTCACCGTTAAGAGGCCTCAGTTAAACCTTACAATAGTGGCTCCCAAACTTGGTTGCACATGGAATCACTTGGGGATTTTTATGTATTATTTTTTTTAAAGGGGAGAGGGGCAGGAGGAGAGGAAGAGAGAGAACCTTAAGCAGGCACGGGGCTCGATCTCACAACCCTGAGATCATGACCTGAGCCAAAATCAAGAGACGGATGCTTGAAGGACTGAGCTGCCTAGGCGCCCCGCACTTGGGGATTTTTAAAAGCACGGGGTGCCCTTTTAAAAGCTGGGATGCCCCAGCTCCCACCCTGGACAGTGTGATTTCACTGGTATGGGGCGTGAGCTGGGCACTAGGAATCTACTCCGCAGCAAAGCTGCAGACCACAGCCTTCCGGCATCGCCTGAGGAGGCCGGCACCCCTCCCCATCCTCCATCCTCCTGGTCCAGCTGCGGAGACACACTTGGCCAAGGCCACACTTGACCAACAAGCAGTTCAGCCTTGATGAAGAGGCTTATGCTCCCACTATTACAATGCAAGGAACTTGCAGCCCACTGCCAAGTCAAAACAAAACAAAACACAAAATCCCTTCCTTCATCTTATTCTGAGACACCGAGACACCAGGGCAAGATGTTTCAGGTCATCTGCAAAAGAGATGTCCAATGGGGCCAGAAAGCTGGTGAGCTTCTCAGGCGCAGGGAGGTTCGCTGAGAAAACACAGGTAAATACAGGAGGCTGTAGTCATGCCATCCCAGGTCTGATGGATTGCTTACAGCGTCCTTGGCAGTTAGCGAGAATAGCCGTGAACTCGGTCCTGTGTATCAGCACTCCCTGCCGTTAACGATTCAGGTAAAGACGTAAAATAATAGGGCAGGGCATGAAACTAATTGAGCTAAGCCTTCTAAAAATACTTCTGGTACATCAAATTCAAATGAAAGATTAACACACACAATGGAAATATTAAAAGGCACTTACAAGGGCCCCCAGAACGCAGTGAGGACGCGGAATCCGTCAGGGGTGAGGAGACTGATGAAATCTTTCAGATAAGGGAACTGGTGAGTGACATGAGGGAATATCCTTACAGCTGTGAATGTAAATCAGGAAAACAGCTCCTGGTTACTCACCCCGCTGGTCACACTG
Organism: Leptonychotes weddellii; assembly: GCF_054177405.1. NCBI lineage: Eukaryota > Metazoa > Chordata > Mammalia > Carnivora > Phocidae > Leptonychotes > Leptonychotes weddellii. Next base: position 27,625,785 of record NC_138373.1, read on the forward strand.
CCACGGCCGGCCTTCCGGAGGGCAACTTGGCAACAGGTATAAAGAAAACCTGCCAGCTGGGCTTGCCCTTGAACCTGTGTGTCCACTTCTAGAACTGCATGCTGCAGCCTCACAGAGATTCAACTACAGGGATGTTCAGACAGAGAGAGAGAGGAGGGGGAGAGAGGGAGGGAAAAGAGAGGCAGGAGGGGGGGAG
>NC_138373.1:27626480-27755702 GCF_054177405.1 Leptonychotes weddellii
AAAAAAAAAAAAAAAAAAGATTAGCAACCATTCAAAGAAGAAACAAGTCATGGAAACTCTGACTTTCATTCTGGTTCTGCTCGAATCACACCTCCCAAGAAGAAAGTAGAAACTTCAAAGGCATCCTGGGGACGGAGGGAGCCCAGAGCCGCGAAAGGTTACGTGCTTTGCCGTGGCAGATCCACTGGTGACAACTTTTTCCACCCCTGACAAGGGGTGCTGTGTTTAAAGGTCCACGGGGCCCTTCAAAGTGGCCCCCACTTCTTCATAATAAGGATAACTTGATTCATTCTACAGGCTTTATTGATTTAAATGTGAGTCATGTAAAATTCATGGCAGTCACGCAAAGCTAATTTTTTACATTTGAGTTATATTATGAGCTCCATGGCAGAGGCAGTAAGGAAATGAGAGGAAGCACATTTGGGCAGTGGGGGTCCGAGGCAGACATGCAAGGCCCCAAAGGGAGAAAGGGGAGGGATTCTTTCTAAAGAACTCAGATGCACACGGGATGCACAAGGTCAGTTCTCAGGAAGGGAAATGCCTGGCGTGGGTGGTCAGCTGTGGCAACCGAGACTTGGCCTGGGGGTGGGGAAGCGGTACCTGCAAATGCCTCCAACATCAGCGGGCCAGGCCTCCTGGGGGAGTCAGCCGCCCCTGGCTGAGCAGCTGCTGCCTGGAGGGCCCGTTAAGCCACAAGAGCGCTCTTAGCCTCCTCCCACAAAGCCTGCACCTGGAGGTGAGGCCTGGCCTTTATGGATCGGGTAGGGGCCCTTCAAACTGTTTACTGTAATCACACACTCAGGCTGGAAACTTCTCAGGCAAGGCCTGATCGGGACTGGTGTGGACCTTCTGGGTCAAGCCTCTGGAACCTCTGACTCATGTCACCTTTCAGTTTCCCTTTGAGCCCCTGGAGCCTGCATCTTTTGTCACCTAAGGGTGACACAGCAGCAGGGCCCGTTACAAGGTGGTTCATTAGGACACAGGCTGGGAAGGGCCCTAGAGAGCCAGCAGGTGCCCCAGAGAAAAGGCTGCGCCTGGGGCATCACTTCGAAGAAGGGGGTCAGTCCTATTTCCTAATGGCACTGTTATACAAGAAGACAGAACTAAACCACCATGGCCCTGTGTGGGCTGGGGAGACCTGCCTGCCTACCATCCAAAGGCACTTGCCCCCACTCCTCCCTCTGCGACAGGGCTGGAGGCCGGTGGGCCCTCCTCTATCCTCTCACTCCAGGTGCAATGGGAGGTGCCCCCCCGCGCCCCCACCTGCCTCCCCTAGTTCCCGCCTCCAGGCCCACCACGTCACCATCCCTCATCCCTCGTCCCTCGTGACTGTGAAAGTGACCCTTCTGGAGCACACATCCCAGTGCACAGCTTCTCCTTCCTTCCGAGGGTGCCCCCCTCACCCCGAGTCGCTGCCACCGCCACGCCCTCCATGCCCTCTGCTCTCCCACCTGCACGCCGCTCAGCCCCGCGCTCGCCCTGCCCTTACCTGGCCATGCTGTGTCTTCTCCTTGGCGGGCTCCTACCCAGCCCTGACTGCCTGGCTGATGCTTATTTCTGCAGAAGTCAGCTTACTTGAAGAGAGATTTATGTGGTGGCTATTCGGTGCCAAGCAGCATGGACACAGAGAGAAAGCCAATCTGTCACTGCCCTCCTTCCCCCAAGGGAAGCAGAGGAGAAGGACAACCAGGTCCAGCTGTCACTTGAGTGTCCATCAAGGCATGCTCTGTGGACAGTGAGACAGCGGCCAAGCACTGGGCATTGAAACTCCGGGCCTGGTATGGTGAGGTGACTGTCACAATAGCCGTGGTTGACAAATGAGGAAACGGAGGTCCACAGAGTTTAAGGAACTGGCCTCAGGTTATAGTGCTACCAGACAACACCTGGTGCTCAAACCCTGACAGATTCTGACTCTAGAGCCCCTATTCTTACCACTATGCCCAGAACGAAAAGAAGAAAGGAAGGAAAAAGAAAGGAAGCCACTAGGGATGCCTGGGTGGCTCAGCTGGTTAAGTGTCTGCCTTCGGCTCAGGTCATGATCCCAGGGTCCTGGGAAAGAGCCCCGCATCGGGCTCCCTGCTCAGCAGGGAGCCTGCTTCTCCCTCTGCCGCTCCCCCTGCTTGTGCGCTCTTTCTCTTTCCCTCTCTCTCAAATGAATAAATAAAAAATCTTTAAAAAAAACCCAAAAAACAACTTTCCATGACAAAGTGATAAAAAAAATGCTTGTACCTCGTATCACAAACAAGGATACACACTCTTAATAAATGAAGACCTTCTAGAAATTGATTTTAAGAAACTAAAAATCCAGTGGGAAAATGGGCAAAGGATGAAAAAAAAAAAAGAAAAGGAAGCCACAAGTTTTGGGGGTGAAAACAGAAATCAGTTATGCTCAAATTTCTATTTGCAAATCAACTTTCAAGGAAATTCTAGAAATGCCCATAAGCCAGGGAACGGCTTACGCAAGTTTTCAAAGAGCTGGTTTCCAGTCGAGTAGGGTGGGCTTCTGCATATCAGGCCCAAGCAGGCCCCACAGCGAGTGGCGGGCCAACCAGGCAAACCCATGGCAGCTGAGGGGGACATGGCTCGGAGTGCCCCCAGGGCGTCAGAGCACCCCTGGCTAGGGACCAGTTTCACTGGCACCCATTTCCCGCAAAGACAGGTGGGGTGCTTTAGCAGGGAGAGCTCAGGCCGCAGCTGGGCCGCAGCTCAGTCACCAGAGGCCTGGTGGGTCATTTCGCAGCCCTGGTCATAAAACTTGGGCTCAAACACCTCAGAGGCCTGCTGTGTTTCAGGTGCTGTGCTCAGGGCCTTCCTGGCCATTTCCAGTTTCCAGACGAAGGAAATCTCAGGCTCACCTTCCGTGTCATGCCAAAGTCACCTAGCGGGCAAGTGGCAGAGCTGGCTGAAGGACCGCCCAAGTGGCCGGGCCAGCATTCCAGCCTCCAAAGGCTCTCTTGCCCCCCTGGCCCGGCTCTCTCCGACTCTGGAGCACCCCCGCAAAGTGGCCTTCCTCCTCAAGTGGATGACACTGAATAGGCCAGAGCTTTTACTGAAAGCCACACACAATTTCCCTTCCATCCTTTGGAATAAGTGATTTCTTCCTCCGTACCAGCTCTCAGTCTCCTATTGCTTTTAATAGAAGCAGTTTATGGGGCGAGATGGGGCAGATGTAAACATAGAAGGAAAAAGTGCTTACCGCAGGGCTTTACTGAAAAAGGAGGTTGTAAGCTTTAAAAGCAAAATCCACTGGGACCCCCAGACACAGGACTAGAGATTCTATGGCGGTGGGGTGGGGTGGGCAGGTGGGTGGGGAGGTACTGGAAAAGATGTCATGATAATATGGTCCACTTGGGAATAAGATGCAGACCAACTATTTGAGATGCCCACCAACATCTCACTCTGTTCCCTGAGGACATTCGTCATGTCAGAACTCCACTTCTGGTCCCCCAGGGTCTCTCTTTTTTTTTTTTTTTTTTTTTAAAGATTTTATTTATTTATTCATGAGAGACAGAGAGAGAGAGAGAGAGAGAGGCAGAGGGAGAAGCAGGCTCCCAAGGAGCAGAGAGCCCGATGCGGGACTCGATCCCGGGACCCTGGGATCATGACCTGAGCCGAAGGCAGACGCTTAACCATCTGAGCCACCCAGGTGCCCCCCAGGGTCTCTCTTGCGACCAGTCCCCAAGGATCATCTGGTGAAGCCACAAACATGGGAAAGGAATGAAACGTTTCTCAAGCTCTTCTTCAAGCCAAGGATTTTGAAGTGAATGTCGACGGGTCACCCACGGGACTGATGAGGCTTTAGTCTTATGAGGCAGGTCCCCCCTTCCGCGCTTCTGAGGAACCGGATTCACCCAGGGGACACACTATTTTTTAAGACAGAAATCCGGCCAAGAACCAAGCATATTTCTGGTACTGTTTTAAAATAAACAACTGCCAGGCAGAGGATTGGGAACGTCTAAACAGATATTCTGAATGTGAAGGATGGTAGGGGTCTGAGAGAACACAGCTGTGTGTCCTCTTAACACCGATAAAAAGAGTCAGGCATTCCAATGGCAGGAAGTCTTTTCTGGAACCTCTTTGATGTGTCAAGACAGGGATGGGAAAAACGGAGTGGGGCACAGGGTTGGTTGGTCTGTATGGCACCTCATGGGCTGGGTGGGCTGAACCCAGGCGGGGAGCAAGCCTGAACTCCTTTGCCAGTGGCCTTGCTGTTCTCACCAGGGCCCTTCTCTGAGCTGGCCCCTCACCCTGGCCACTTGGGATCTGGAAGGTGGGACTCCTGCAGCCACCTCTGAATACTAAAGCAGGCTGACAAGGCTCAGGAGACAGATGTGTCTTTGTCATGCTGGCACAAATTAGGAAGGCTGACGGTGGTCATGTGGGTGAGGGGTGAGGACATGGGCACCCCCTACACTGTCCCCCATTGGTACGGCTGAGTTCATGAAGGGCAATTTGATAGCAGCTCTCGTACACATCAAGACACCCACCTCTCACCCAACAATTTCTCGGCTAGGACTCCCTCCCACCACCACCGGGCACTTGTGCATGGAGCTGGTCCAGAGGCCCAACTCTCCTGGGTTCCTTGGGATAATGGACAGCCAGAAGCGGTCCAGATGCCCCACGGTGGGGGTGGCTGCATGAGCGCAGCACTCAGGGCGCGTCCATTTAATGCAACAACGTGCATATGAGTCCCACCCACATCTCCCAACACAGGAAAGCCCCACTTTTAACTGTCAAAACCAAGCTGTGGACCAAGATGTACACGGTCCCATTCATGCAAAAACTACAGGAGAGCCACACATGTGATAAATACTCATCACATGCCTACGAAGTGCCAGGCACCGGGCCGGGGTGACAGTGGTGAGCGAGACAAGTCTGTGTCTACGAGCACGAACTTCTTTGTGCGCCAGGGCAGAGAACAGGGTCTGGAAGGACTCGCACCTGGGCCCACTGCTGAAGTGGCCGGTGGGCTCGGGGAGGGCCGCGGGGTGGCTAGGAGGTGGAAGAGGTCCTTTCACTCTTTACACTACATGCTGTACCCTCTCGGGTCTTACAATGTGAACGGGCTTCCGTATCATGTGTGACATGAAAATCATGGACTCAGTGGCAGGACCCCCGCCTGACTGGGCCCAGGGCAGGTGCCACTCTGTGGGTGGGCAAGGGACCAAGATGGCATGACAAATGGGCCAATTTTCTCACCAACACAAAGGATTCCACTTTGCCTTGTTTCCAGGCCCTCTGGAAAGGGCAGGTGTGCAGGGCACCGACTCTAGCAGCCCATCAGTCTATTCTGGAGTTGTGGGCATGCTCTGAAGCCCAGGGTTGTGCATCAGAGGGCAAAGGACCCCCCTGGGAACGCTGAGCAGGGGATCACTGCGGGCCTTCTCCCAGCACCCCTCTCTGGGTATGAGAAAACACCCCGGAGCTTTTCTGGACCCATCCTCCTCCCCATCAAGGCCTCCGCCCACCCCCAGCTGAAAGTAGGTGGCTGGTTCCACCACATCCTAGCTATGCACCCTTGCGCCGATGGGAGCCTCAGTCCTCAAAGACGTAAAATAAAGCTGTCACCTGCTTCAAAGATACAGGAAGATTCCACAAGAATGGCCCCCACACCCCCCTCAGTGAACCCATGTGTAAGGGGACCAACGAATTGAGGTATGTCCTCCAATGCCTGGGATCTTTGCACCAAATGCAACCCTGCAAGTTTATCTGCTTTTAAGTACCTATCCCTGGTGACTGGGATACATAATTTGTATATATTCTCTGCCTCCCTGGAAGAACGGTTGATGAGGCAGGAGTAGAACTTTCTTCCCTGGGGCCAAAGGAATCTGGGGTTGAATCTTATTATTACTCAAACCCAGCCCTATAAATTGATGCTCAACCAAGCAGAATCTGTCCACATTTAATATCTATAGGTAGATGTTAAAAAAAAATACAAGTAATTTAGATTCCTTTGGTAAATTAAAAACGACAATATTGAACATCAAATGTGGTTTTACAAACTGCCTTGCTGCCCCACTGCTCTAGGATGAAAATCACAGCCCCTCTCCTAGGGAGGGAAAGGCTTTTCCTGGACACCCCAGGAGACCAGTCAGGGGCTCTGCAGGCAGGCAGGGTCCCGGAGGCGATTAACAAGTACACAGGGTGTGCAGGCTGTGGGGACCTGAGATGGTGTGAATGGTTACATTTATTTTAGTCATTCTATATTTACCTTCACGTGCAGTGAGAAAAATACACACTTAGCTTATGGATCCCAAGGTTTCATGGGTATAGGTTAGGATTAGCTTAGCCTACCCCTACCTGACCCCAAGAGGGAGAAGCTGGGAAGACAAAGAAAAATATTAAATAAGTGATAGTACAGTTGGTTCTCTGACCAAGGTGTGGTACCCGAACGCCTCCCATGTGGGGAGTCCTGGTACCTCGCCACAGAAGTGTCTCTGCTGGGCAGAGGTGGACATGGATTGAATGGAAGAGGTAGGGTAGCACTGATTTAAAAGAGGACACAAGGGCGCCTGGGTGGCTCAGTTGGTGAAGCGACTGCCTTCGGCTCAGGTCATGACCCTGGAGTCCCGGGATCGAGTCCCGCATCGGGCTCCCTGCTCGGCGGGGAGTCTGCTTCTCCCTCTCCCGCTCCCCCCTCTTGTGCTCTCTCTCTCTCAAATAAATAAAATCTTAAAAAAAATAAATAAAGGAGGACACCAGGCTCTGGGAAGGCAAGAACAGGGGCTGTTCCGGCACTCAGTCAGGCAGTCACATCCAGCTCTCTCAGGCAGCAGTACAAAGTGGCCCGGCAGCCGCCACCATCTGACCTCCGCACGTCTTGGCTACGTCTTTAACAGGGAAATCAGTTACCCAGAAGTCACTTTCCCCAGGACTTATCACGGCAAAGCATTGTGAAGACAGCATGGATTCTCTCACCGAACGCTCAGGACACCTCGGAAGGGGGAAACGGTTACTATCCCCGCGGTACGACTGAGGCAAAGTAACCTGCTGCAGGCACAGAGAGGAAGCGAGCCAGGTGGGGCTGGCGGGTGCTCCGAACCATGACACCTACAGCCCCCACCTGTCAGGCCAGGACGTGAGCCTGGTGGCCCTACTTGCGCCTTGTCCTTGGCTTTGGTGCTTTTGTGCACAGCCCAGAAACCAGTGAAGCCAAAGCTCCCCGAATCTTCACAGAAGCCAACCATAATGGCGATCAAAGAGTGCACTTCCAACAGAGTGGCTCTGTGCTTTACACGCATGGTCTTATTTTAGCCTCGTGACATCCTGTTGAGTGGCCATTATTTATTATTCCCCCTACTGCACAGGGGAGGGACTGAGGACCTGAGAGGTGAGGCCACTTCCCGCGGCACACAGCCACCAAGTGGCAGAGGCAGAAAGAGGACCCAGGCCAGCCGGCCCCCCAAAGCTCCCACTCACACCCACTTCTCTCTCCAGGCTCCCCCATCACATGGCTTCAGCCTTGCTGCCTGTGCTATCAGCTCCCTGGGTCTCAACCAGTTCTGAGCGCCCGCAGGTGCTCAGTTATCCAAAGATAACCCAACTGTGTTGATGCTGTCCCAGCTTCCCTCTTTCCTGGTAGTGGTACTGGGGCGCTGGGGTAACCCCAGGTCAGTTCTGCAACTTCCTCTGCTGCTTGCCGGTCAGCCAGCAGGGATGGTTCAGGAACATGACCACTGGCAAATAACCATCATCCCCCGCCTGTCCTTCCGCCTCCAAGGGCCTGCTCCATCTCAGCCCCGCCCAAAATTTGCCTAATGTTTTGAAATGGGTCGAGGCCCTAATTCACTGAGGTCTTCCCTTTCTCTTTCCATCTGTCTTTGCTCCTCCTTCACTGTTAGCTCCTCAGCTTTCTTCCTGGCTTAGGAGGGGGTGGGTCTGGATGCCCCTAATCCCCAAACACCCAAATGCCAGGCGCTGACCTCAAGAGGCTCCCAGGGACGGGCAGAGGGTGTGTATTTCTGAGCTTGGCCAAGACATTCACTGGGCACCAGCAGCCATGCCCCACCCCGCCTGCTCCCCGAGCCAAGAACCAGGGAGGCAGTAGGGCGGCAATACTAATACACGTCCCCACAGGGTGGGAGTGTGAGGGTTGGGGCACCAGCTCTTTCACTCTCCTCCGCCCTTTACGCTAGGAGGTGGGTGCCCTCCCCACTGGCGGAGCCTCCACCAGCCTGGCCCCTGAGTGGCGTGGGGGAGCAGGGCACCCCGCTGACCCTGTGGCGCAAGCAGAGTTAGCGAGAAAGAAATCTGTAGCGTAGAGCCCGTGCCGCTGGGTGCTGGGGTCCTAAACACAGGGAAATGAAGCCACTTGAGATAAAACCATGAAATCGTTCTGGGGTCTGGCACCCCAAGCACGGCAGTTGTAACACACTCCGTGCCGAGCAGTTCTAAATGCACTTTCTCACCGTCTCCTCTCAACAGTCCTACGTTATGTTGTTGGACCTTAGTACCCTCATTTTACAGATGGAGAAGCAGAGACTTGTCAAGATGAAGGGGGCAGCTGAGGCCTTCTGGGGAGTGACAAAGCTGGGATGTGGCCTAAGTCTGTCTGTGGTCACCAGCCTGCTGCCTGCTGCCCAGCCACCTCCATCCTGGGGGACTCCATCTGAGGGAAGTTTTCTCTCCTTTGCTAGGACTGTCACACCGTTGGTTTTTTATAAGCCACAGATGTGCCCTCTGACCATCCAATTAAGGCTTGCGCTGTGAAAATGGGTCTGTCATGTTACATTCTGACAGCCAGGACAAAAGCCCTTGCTCATGGTCCTACCGGAAATGAGGACAAGGGCCTCACAGCCCTGTCCGTCAGAGTCCAGCGCTTGGGCCGGCAGAGAACGGGTGCATTTCAGGCCCTCAGACAACTACAGACTCTGGGGAGAGGGGCTCTGGGGCTGGCTTCCTTCCCCCACCCCTGACAAAGGTACCTGCTCGCACTCTCTGCAGAAGAACTGATTTATACGCAGGGCCAGGAGAGGCCTCCCAAACTGGGGCCCACATGGCCGTGAGTTATTCCAGGCAACGCACAGCCATCTGGCCACCGGCCCTTTCTGCCTTCAGAATTGATGGCACAGTATTAATTTTCCTCGAGGTAATCACCAGCCGCGCCTGTGCTGCTTCTTCGTAAGCAGCATCTTCCCAGGGAGCTGCACAAGGGCAGGCATTTCGAGGGATGGGAAGGAGCACCAGGTAGAAGGCAGTGTGATTTACAAAGGTGTTTCGACGTCCTGATTGACCTTTAGAGTTTCAGATCGCCTCCGTGCACAGTGGTGATTCTGGAGCCGGGCAAGTTCTGGAGACTCGCCCTGGGCCCTCGGATCCAGTCTTGACCTCAATTCCAACTTCCCAGGGAGAAAAGAGACCAACTGAAGAAGAATGTCAGATGTGTGTGAGATGGCAGGTTCCCAAGGATGCCCTCGGGCCCTGGGATCATGGTGTAGTTTTGAAAACAAGGCCAGCGTCCTAAGTTATGGGTGCTGTTCCTGAGCCACTGTCTCATTTCCATTCATTTATACCCAGCAAATCTTCACCGAATACCTACTGTGCTCTCAGCCCAGGATTCAACTGGGAAGAGTCAAGGTTTCCCCACCCCCGCAAGCAGCTTGGTGCCCACGTCCATCAAATAACCACACAAGAACAGAAAATCACATATAGTGGCCACTGCCACGAAAAGAGCGAGATTTGGTAGTCAAAACCAAATTTGGTTTTTCTGGGAAGGGAGTGGTCTGCAGAGGTCTGGAGGATGGTAGGAAGTTGGCCAAGCATAGGGGACCATGGTGGCTGAAGAGATCACCCCAGACAGAGGGGATGGCCCATGTGAGGGTCAGAAGCAGAGGGGAGCACAGTTAGGGCAGTGTGGCTGGAGAGCAGCTGAGAATCAGACTGCTCAGGCCCTGGGCCCTGTGGGTCTCAGGCCTTGACCTTGCCGGGGCACAGAGAAACCAGCAAGGTGGTTGGGGGGGGAGCTGAGCTTGGGTATGGCTGCCACCAGAGGCCACATGTGACTGCCTCCTCGATCAGTGAAAAAGCCCACTGCTCGTTTCCATCCCTGGCAGAGTAAACACACACACCAGCAGATCAGAGCCATCCCTTCTCCCTTGGTATGGCAGAGCCCATGACGGGGTTCCTCTCAGAGAGCCTGCCTGGCCCTCCCCGCTGACGAAGGAGCTCCCTAGGCAGGAGAGAGGGCTGGGACTCAGGGCTAGGGTTCTGTGTTTATTCTGGGCTCGTGGCACCACCTTCAACCAAAACCAGTGTTGGGGAAACTGTAGATGTTATTACATGTGCTGTGGAAGAACAACGCTTCAGGTGGAGAGCAGCTTGGTGGTATAAGAATGGATCGGAGGTCTGGGGCTTGCTGGGTGCGAGGCTGAGTGCTGGAGCTCAGTGCGCCTGAGTCAGATACTGGCAGGACCCCTCCTGGCTGGGGGAACCTCTACACATAAATCCTCAGGCAGCGCTTGACATGTATGAGCTGCCAAGGAGGGGGCAGCTCCTGCCACCCCCCCAACCCCCAGGCCAGCTTTGAGTCTGCAGGACTTCTCAGAGCCTTTGACTGGGCTCTCCAGGGAGTCACTGCTATTGCAGTGGGCTGGGACCAGGAGGAAAACTCGAAACCTTGCCAGGAGAGGAGCTGCAACTGATGGGGAGCTCCCACTTTCTCCCTAATTGGGCAAAGAAGCTGACTATCCACTTCCCACAATTTCCAAAGCTAAATGAAATTTCACACCCACACACAACCCAACAGCAAAACCAGGATATAGACTAGCCAAATATGGAAGTTTTAAATCTTTATGTCCAGGGTGGGAAGGACCTGCTACCCTGGCCCCAGCCTGGAGTGAGTGTGGCCGAGGGAGGTGCGTGTCCTTTTGTTTTCACTAGAAGAGGTAAGACAGCTGAAGCGGCAGGGCCCCTCACCTCTATGCCCCGGGCCCAGCCGGGCACACAGTAGGGCTGCAGCCAACAGCTGCTGGTCACACGCAGACTCATTCCCAACTCTCCAGTAAACCCATCAAGTTAAGCCTTGCCAAGTCTCCCTGTCAACCCCACGGTTTCACCCAAATGAGTTCCTGTCATTGGTGTGACCCAGTTGATCATTTAGGGGGTGGGGATGGGAGCTGTCACGTATTTTTGAGGAAAACACTTTCTTCACAGCAGGAAGAGAAGTGAAAGCCTGTACCTGGGTCTTGAGGAAGGGTGGCCTGGATGAGGAAGTGGTGCTACCCATGAGTCCATGGTCTTGGCCCCAAGGGGCAAGCTACTGTACATGAGGGGGTCTGGATTTCCACAGAGCAGGTTACCGTGCTTTCCCCTTACATGTGCCCACGAGTGTGTGTGCGCGCACACACACACACGCATGCACGCATACACACGGTATCCACGGTTACTGTGGGTTTGTGTCTGAGCGAGAGCCATCAAAATCGAGGGAGGCATCTGCATAATTTGCCGAACCTCAGTTCCCATATGTATACTTAAAGCCTGAACCAGAATGTTTTTCCATCATGGTCAACAATGTTCTCATTTCTTGAAACAAAACAAAACAAAACACATTTATTTTATTTCATTTTTAAATCCAACCAACCACTTTAGTCAATGACTAATGTTCTGCAACAGACCATTTAATGACTGGAACTATCTAATCCTTTCCTGGAGAAAGGGTTCTCTCAAAACCAAACTGGGACTTCTGATTAAAATTCCTTCTGGCCAAAGGTGGCTAGAGAGAGCCCCCATTCTCAGTGCTGTTGTCCTAGCCTCCAGGCGTGTGAGAAGAAACAGGCCCGGTGGCCTGAGGACCCAAGGGAGCGGGGCCTTGTGTGTGTGTGTGTTTGTGGTGGGGGGAGGGTGGAGGTCTGACATCTGAGCTTTTTAGGGCAAAAAGAGAGTTTGGGGGAGAAGTGAGCCTGGGTTGTCTGGGAGAGCACCAACCATAGGAAGAGCCTCAGCAGCAGGAACCCAGGGGAAGGACAGAGAAGACTGACAGAAAAGGCAGGAAGTGGCTAGGGGCCCGAACTGGGGAAGGCGACTTGGGGAATGTCAGCAGGCAAAGAGCAGGGACATCCTGGGGATGGTGGCAGGAAGCAGAGAGGCAGAGAGAGGAGAGTCTTAACCTTTACCTCCAAAGTAGGGCCCTGCTGGGTATGCCTCAGTGCTCAATGGGGCTGGAAAGTCAGATGGATCTGCCAAGGATGCGGCAGGGGGACAGAGCCTAGTCATACAAGCCAAGAACATCCCAGAGGTAAATGTCGCCAGCCCACGCATCTGCTATTGGTTCTTGGGGACTCCTCAACTGTGGGGTGTCAGGCAGAGCTCCCACCCACCTCTCGACCTGCCTCTGCTGCCAGTTTTCACTTCCTACCTGTGGTGGGTAGAATAAGGGCCCCTGAAGATGCCATGCTCTAATTCCAGGAACCCATGAATGTGCTACCTTATAATAGGATTTTCCCAGATGTGATTAAATTACAGACCTTGAGATGCGGAGGTTATCCTGGATTATCTGGATTAATGGGGGTGGGCCCCATCTAGTCAGGAGGGATCCTTAAAAGTGGAAGAGGGAGGTACAAGAGGTCAGAGTCATGTAAGAATGCTTCAACCCACCACTGTTGGCTTGGAAGATGGGAGAGGGCCATGAGCCAAAGGATGCAGGCAGCCTCTAGCAGCTGGGAAAGGCAGGGAAATGAATGAATTCTTCCCTGAGCTTCCGGAAAGGAAAGCAGGTCTGCCGACATCTTGACTTTAGCCCAGTGAGACCCGTGCCAGACTTCAGGCCTATAGAAGTACAAGATAATAAATGTGTGCTGTTTGAAGTCACTGAGTTTGTGGAAATTTGTTACAGCAACAATAGGAAACGATTACACCACCTGATGTTCTAGACGTGGGGTACCGACCAGGGTCATCACAAGCACTGTTGCATCTTCACTTAGAATACCCCCAGCCTGGGACATTCTTGCTGAGCTTGTCTGCCTGCTGAACAATAATCGGCTCAAAAGCAACCCCTGGGGCTCCCAGAAGCAATCCCTGTCCCCATTTACTCCCACCCGTTCTCCCCGCTGCACCTTGAAGGTTCCCTCAAAGCCCCCGCATCCACCTCTTGCTGTAACTCCTGCCAGGACACCAGCAGCTGCCTGAAGGGAGGGCTGTCTGATCCTTCTCTGTCCTTCTAGCACCTAGCACAGGGCCTGCTCAGTAAATGATGGATGGACGAAGGAGTGGGTGAGTGAGCGAGCGGAGCCCACGTTCTGTGGCTGAATCCTGCGTGTGTGTCCTGGCTGCCCCAACGCCTGGTGGTGCATCCTTGGGCAGCTTATTCTACCTCTCTGTGCTTCTACCTCCTCGTCTGTAAGGTGGGATAAGAACAGGCCCTAGTGGCCAGGTCGGGAGGATTACATGCACCACCTCATGCGAAATGCTCACCGGAGGGAAGAAATGGACCAATGACCCGTAGCTATCATCACTGCTCTGGGATCCAGCGGAGGGTGCCGGGACAGGAAGGGAAGGAGCTGGGGCCAGGGGCTGAGGGACACCTCCGGAAGCGGTGACAAGGCTGCCCAAATCTGGCCTCAAACCTTCGCTAGATGCTGCCTGGGACTCCTGTTTCTACCTCCAGCTTCCTCTCCGAGAGTCTGGCCCTGGGTCTCATTGGAGTGGAGGCAGCAGAGGGAAGGGGGCCCAGCAGGGAACAGAGAAAGCTGTAGATCTTCATCAGTTCTGCTGCTCTGGAGGGTGCAACCTATCACTGCAGAGAGACCAGTTTTGTGAACAACAGTTAAAGGGTAAAGGTTAACTGGAGTCATTTAAATGACATAAATATTTCCTGGCTTTGCAGGGCTCTGGAAAACCCCGACTGCACTTAGAAAAATGCAAAGCACATTATCAGACTTGAAGGCCTGGGTCTGGGTGATGAAAACAGTGAAGGCACAAGATAATCTGGACACACCAAACTGAAAACCAGGAAGCTGCACGGGGCTTTTTGGCACGATGATTTGGCATTGAGAGGAAAGGTCTATCTCACTTTGAACCTGGTATAAAAAAGGGTGGCCCCAAGCAGACCAAGGGAGGAAGGAAGGGAAGACAGGATGAAGACTTTCAGCTCATCACTATAAGCAAATGACTTGCAAACACTCGGGAGACCTGGGAAAGGCAGGCTCAGCTCCACTGACTTCTAAGCCTCCTGGTCTGACTGTCTGCTCCCGAGACATTTTTATGACTCTGCCTGAAACGGAGCAGGCTGTTTCCAGGCCTGGCGCGGGCTCAGGAAGGGAAGAGACTGTCCACTCTCGTGCAGCCCACGTCCGTCATAAAGAAGACCCAAGCACAGCTCTGGCTCGGTGGCTGCCTGAGCACACGTGTAGCCGGGGGCTGTGGGGCTGGGCTGCAGGGGTGCTCCAGGAGGCCCGGCCCAGCACCCTGATCCCTCCTCCCTGCAGGCTGGAATCTGTGTTCACGCTGCATGCACGGTTAACTGACCAAAACCCAACTGTATGCACTCAGGAAGGGCAGGGACAGAGGAAGGTCATGGCTTAAATACTTACTACAGGCTGCTTGCACTGAAGAAGCACAAGTCCCCCGTGAGCCTGATGGGCAGATGGGACTCTGCCTCCCTCGTGGGCCCGGTTCCTCCTGCCTCTCCCTGGAGGAGTCCTCCCAGTGCCCAGCAGCATTCTCCCAGATGGAGACTCCCACTCTCATACAGCACCAGCACGGCTAACTCCCTCTTGCTCTGGCGCTCAAGGACAGGGACGGTTTCAGCCCTGGAGTGAAGACCAGCTGTGTCAGACTCAGAGACGTCACGCCCCCACAGGCCACCTTCCCAAGGTGTCTGTAAGGTTGACTTGGACGGGACAAGTTTCCCACCTCAGAAGCGGATTTCAGAACCTAGGGAGATGTGGCCACTGCGTCACGCCCCCACAGCCAGCCTCCCTGGCAACATCTGGTTGATCAGGAGGTGGGCAAGGAGAGCTCCAGGAGGGAACTGGAGTTCGTGGGGAGCAGCGCAATAGAGACTGTTAACTTCCAGAACATTCCTCCGTCTAACCCAGTGGTTCTCAACACTGGCTGCACAATGGAATCCTCTAGGGAGCACTTAAAAATAGATATGCCAGAGCCCTATCCCCGGAACAAGTGAATCAGAACTTTCTGGAGTGGGGCCTGGGCATGGATAGTGTTTGAAGCTTCTCAAGTCATTTTAAGGTACAACTTGGGCGGAGGATCTCCATGCTCACCCTCTTTCAACAGAGGGAGCCCCAGGCCAGAAACCACCAGCCCTCCCGTAACCCGCCCAGGGTTACGGCCCTGCCCTGGTCTAGGGGGTTAGGGGCAAGTTAGATGCCCAGAAGCAGGTCCTCTGACGCAAGGCCGCACAGAAGGGCAGCGCAGCAAACCAACTTTCACTTCTATTTTCAGGCAGGTCAAAGTGAAATGACAATTTTAACTTTTGAATGTCCCAAGATCTATATTCTGTACATTTACTGATAGTTTAGCAGAGCAAACACCATTTGACATTCATTTGAAAAAAAAAAAAAAATCAGCCCAGACCACCTACTGTGCCCCACAAACTGCTGGTCACCCAGAAATAGGGCAATCCTCATCACCACTGTCCTCAAATCTTAACATCCTGACATCTGCTTAAATCAGAGATCCAGTGGTCATTCCACGTTCTGCAAGTGCTTCCTATGCCTTGACTTTGACCTCTACTTAGGAGTTTAGGTGATAACACTAATCTGTAGGGAACACATCTCCCCCCCTGAGAGGGATCGGAAAGAAGGTGCTGGTCCCCTTTCCCTGCTTCCTGCGCTCCCCAGTGGGGATGAAGGTGAGCTGGAGGCTGAGGCCTGGTGAAAGGAGAGTGGGCTTGGTAGCAGGACTGGTGCTGGGGAAAGTGGCACCAGCATCCTGGCCTAGGGGAGAGGACAGGTACAAGGCTGGTGGCCCTTCGATAAAGGTCACACTGTATGTCACTGCTTTGGTCTCCCCAGAGATTTGTTTTGGGTGTTCTGTGGTTGATCAGGTATCAGGGCCAGAAGCCAATCCTCCCCTCCTGAAGCCTGAGCAGTCCTGTGTTGTCCCTGGTGGCCAGATGGGGTGGTGGAAGGGGATGTGTGGTGGGTGGGGAAACCAGCAGCTTCGGGGTGAGGAGCCCTGTGTAGGCAGAGCCCCAGACAGTCTCACTGAGTGGGTCGGAGTGAGGGATGTCTTGAAACCCAACATTAACCCTCAACCCCATGCCCTCACCCCACGAATTCCTGTTTCCCGTGGCAGCTCACTGCCCCCGCCTGTCAACCAGATGTGGTCAAGGAGGCTGGCTTCAGCAGCATCATGAGGCCGGGGTGGGGGCTCAGGAGCAACTGTGAAGCCAGTGGTCCAGGGTGAGACTCTCCTGTGTTCCCGTGACTGGAGCAGCACAGGCAGGAGAGATGTGGGTGCAGGGCCGGGGTACGCCCTGCAGGTCACAGGCAGGACCCTGGAGGGATCTAGGGTTCGGATGGCCACTTTGAAAGGATGCCCCAGGCTCTTGTTGGGGGAGAAAGGCAGTGGAGGAAGCTTGCAAACCAGAGAGAGGACAGTTTCCAGAGTCTGCACCAGGGTGGAAGCACAGAAGGGGGTGAGCGGGGGCCAGATTCTGAATCTACCTAAAGCCTGAAGTGGCACGGGGCGCCTGGGTGGCTCAGTTGGTTAAGCGACTGCCTTCGGCTCAGGTCATGATCCTGGAGTCCCGGGATCGAGTCCCGCATCGGGCTCCCTGCTCGGCGGGGAGTCTGCTTCTCCCTCTGACCCTCCTCCCTCTCATGCTCTCTGTTTCTCATTCTCTGTCTCAAATAAATAAATAAAATCTTTAAAAAAAAAAAAAAAAAAGCCTGAAGTGGCAGGATTTGCAGAGAGTGTGGTTGTAGGGGTGAGGGAGAGAGAGAAGACGGGATACTCCAAGGCTTTTGGCCTGAGTGCACAAATGGACTTTCCATTTATTGACTAGGGCAGACGGTCACGTTTGAGTAGCTTCTCTGTTGGCCTTCGCTGGCCGGGCCCTATCAAGTCGTGAAAGGTCCTTGCTAGGCAGGCAGCGTCCCTCCCTCCCGACAGCCCCGTGAGGTACAGACGGAGAGATCCAAGGTTAGGGGGACACGCCAAGGTAACAGAGCCTGAGAGTGCTGGGGCCTGTCGGCTCTCCTGGCCGCCCTGGAACACAGCCATATCCAAAATCAATCTGCTTCCCAATGGCCGTGCCATGGGTCCCCTCTGATCAGAGGAAACAAAACTATGGCCCCATTTTCAAACACATGGGAACAACTGGGATTTGGGAAAAACACTTAACTTGCATTGTAAAGTGCCTTCCGTAAAAATGACCACTTTTATAGGCAAGGAAGGAAAAAGCTCAAAGCCAGTCTCTTCCACTCAAACACCTCATTTCCCCAGCACATAGAGTGGAATTTAGAAATTCTGCTTCGGAGGGGGAAAAAAATATCCTAATTTCTGTCTTTTCCAGAAAAACTTGTCCTCGGACTACTTGAATACATAACTGACAACAGAGGGCACAGCCATTAGGTGACCTTGTGATTTCAGCAAAACGTGTCTCTCTAATGTAGCTCAATTATGACTGTAAGTTTATAAAACAGGGAAAGATTACAGGAATATACATTAAACCACATCAATGAGCGCTACTGAGAAAAAAAAAATTAGTCCAGCAGACAGGTACCAATCAAATAATCAATACGCAGGAAACAGCTACATCACCCTGCTTTAAGAGAACCAAATAATGCTGCAATTGGATTTACTTTAAAATTTTCCACTTGAACAAAACTGACAGCTGTATTATAATCACATTTCCAGTCACTTTATAAGATACAAATTTCATTTCTCCATATTTCTACTTCATTTCTGAAAAGGGGCCAGCAACATTATTCATCAAGCACACGGAGGAGCCGCCTAATTCATAGAGGAGGGGGAAATGCTGTTAATCCCATGTTTTCTGTCCCCTTAGAGAATTGGTGGTATACTTCAAACACGCTTTTTTCTGATCAGTCTAGTTCAGGGTCCTGGTTGCAAAGAGGGGCAAGGGGAAGAAAAAGCACAGCATTTTAGTTCCTAGGTAAAATGCTTTGGGGTAGCTCGACTGTTGAAACGAAGACCATCTGCTTGTTTAGAAAGCACCCAGGTCAGTTTAAGACTCTTGGTACATTTCTTTGTGGGGGGGGGGGGGCATGGTCTGCACTGGGAACCTGGACTATTCAAATGTCTGGTAGTGATGAACAAGCTTGGTTCTTAACTCACAATCCAACGGCCTCAAATTACTCAAGATAACATTTAGAAATGCCACTTTCATGTTAATGAAAGTGCCTTAAGTGTTTATGAATAATTAAAGGAGCTGCTAAAGCTCTAATCGGTTCAATCCAACAAGCCTTCTTAGAGCGCCTACTGTGTGCCAGATGCCATCAGGCATTAGGGATGGAAAAAAGGTGGTCAGCGCACCGGCAAGATGGCTGGTGACCCCCTGAACGCAGGGCTGGAGCGGGGTCAGGGGCGGTCCCCAGGCTGCAGGTCAGGTGACCAAGCGCAGGGGGGGACGTCCACAGGCAGAGACCCTGCATGCACTGTATCCCTTTTAGGGACAAAGAGCCCTGGGGGATGCAGGCTGAAGAGCCACAAAACACGCTGGCCTCCGGGCCCAAGCGCTTGAACTAACTTGCCACCAAGGAGCCATCTGAATCTGAATCAAGCCTTCCCTGCAGGTTTCGGTTCTTCGCCAAGCAGCCAGCACCCACTTTCCTAAAAGTCATCTTTCCATGAAACTTGTCTAACAGGCCTGCGTGGCCACCTCCATTTCTCAGTGTATCCCATGGACAAAAACAGTCATGCGGCTTTCTGTACTTGGTTTGTCAGAACTCCTACAGAAAACCTTCTCTCAGGACAAGTCATTCCCCATGTAGTGTGCAGTCCCGATGATGAACGCTAATGACTGCTGTTGGGAGGAGAGCCTGCACACACCACGGGTGATCCCGAGCATTTCTGAGGGAATTCTCTCTGTTATCTGCAGAGAAGTCCTGACGCAGGCACTATCATCCCCATTTTACTAAGAGAAAGAATGGCTCAGGGAGGTTAACTAGTTTGCCCAAGGTCACACAGCTGGGATTCAAACTCGGTTTTTTCCCTGAATCCAAGGCCCGGTCCCTAAGCATTAAGTCCTTGAATTACATGCTGGATTTTCAAGGAGTTGATTTCTCTCTTGCCACTTTCTTAGGCTTTTATTTTGAAAAATTTCAAACTTCCAGAAAGATTTAAAGAGTAGCACAATAAACATACACATGCCCTCCACCTAGATTCACCGTTACTACTTAGCTGCACTTGCTATACCCACACCGTCACATTTTTATTTTGTGAATCATTGTGGAACTGTAGGCAGCATGACATTTTACCCCTCAACACTGCCGTCTGTACTTCCTGAAAACAAAGACAGTCTCCCACAGAATCACAGTGCCGTTATCACACCTAAGAAATGCAATAATGACCTCAAATTATGTGATCCAATCACAATCTACATGCAAATTTTCTGTTTTCATAAAAAGTCCTTTAAAGCTACTTGTTCCTCTCCATCCAAGGTTGTCGCGTCTCTTCTGTTTTGATCATCTAGAATGATAATCTAGAACTGGCCCGCTCCCCCACCATGTTTTTTTGGTCTTCCATGACATTCACATTTTTGAAAAGCTCAAGTCAGTCGTCTTTTAGAGTGTCCCACAGTCTGGATTTGTCTTTTACAGGCTTTATTATTTATGCTATTTTCTCATTTTTTGCCAGGATGAGGCATATGACAACAACCAGATCATCAACGAAATAAGGCAACAAAGAGAATTTTCCAGAGCTGACAGCTGGGACCACAAAACTATCACTGACCGCGTAAGAGAAGCAAATCAATGAGCTCCCATTTTCACAGACTTACAATCAAGCCACATAACTTGCTTGGGGAGCTTCATAATGCTCTTGTTGGCAAAGAATATCTCAGCAGTTGGATGAGTTAGCCAGGAACTTCCATGTGGCCTACAAGCTCTCACCTGTCAGGACATCGAGATGAAGCGCTCAGAGTGTTAGGAACTGGGGAAATGGGGAAGCCTGCCGGGTCGCTCACAACATTCACGTTCATATCCATCGACAAACAGAAAGATAACAAGGAGGGGAGATTTGGCCCAAATTCAAACATGGATGCAGTCTTGGTGGAGTATGGCTGTCATCCATGTAAGTGCCCACAGCTGCACTTGTTCTGGGGGGAACGAGTGGTTTGCAGGTGGGGGGCACAGCCAGAGCAAAGGCCCTGGGATGGGAATGCATCTGGTGTGTCTGAAGACAAGCAGGAAAGCAAACAGAGCCAGGTGGTGCTAGATAATCCTCAGCTTCTCAGTGGCTGTAAAGTCAGAGTGGGAAGGAGGCCACGGTGAGCAAAGGGAGGACATGATCTGACTTATGTTTTAGAAGATGACACTGGATGCTGTGTTGAGAATAAACTGCAGGGGACAAGGCAGAAACAAGTGACTGGCTTAGGAGGCTGGCTGCCACAACAATGCAGGTGATAGAAGATGGCTGGGCAAACCAGGGGCCAGGGGTGGAGCTGAGAGAGGTGGTCTGGTCTGGATTCGGCTGGAGAGAGGGGCTGAAGAGGTGTGCTGACCAACGGGGAGGCAAGCTGAAGAGTAAGAGGGGAGTCAAGGACGAGCCCAAGGTTTTAGGGCCAGGATGGAGCTGCCACTGACCAGGAGACGGGCAGGCTGCAGGGGACAGCTCTGTGAGGGAGCTCAAATTCCACTGTGTTGGTGGTAAGCGGGAGCTGCTGAGCAGGCAGCTGGGGTTAAGTGAGGGCCCGAGGCTGGAGACAGAACGAGCTGGTGTGAAGCATGCCTGGCCCTGGAAAGAGGCAGCCCGCAGCTGCTTGTGGGGAGGTAGGCCCCATGGGACCAGACCATTTCAGATTCTAAGTGAGAGGGATCTGGGTTTGTGCAATGTCTTTTTTTTTTTTTTTTTTTTTTATGATTTTATTAATTTATTTGACAGAGAGACACAGCGAGAGAGGGAACACAAGCAGGGGGAGTGGGAGAGGGAGAAGCAGGCTCCCCGCCGAGCAGGGAGCCCGATGCGGGGCTCGATCCCAGGACCCTGGGATCATGACCTGAGCTGAAGGCCCAGGGTGCAGACCCAGAGTGCTCCTTCCCACTCTGACTTTACAGCCACCCAGGTGCCCTGTGATAAGATGTCTTGATTTTAAAATGTTGGCAACTCACGTAAAATGGCAAATATTCTGCCAGACACCAAAGGACATCTGTGGGCCTGTCTAACTGAGGGCCAGCAGTCTGTAACCTCTCTACGCCGCTATCGCCCTGCCTTACAATAATCCTGCAAAGGTGGGCATTGCTAGTCTCATTTTATTAATGAGGGAACTGAGGCTTGAGAGGTGGATTGATTTGTCTCAGGTCACATGGTGAGGAAGAGGCAGAGCTGGGATCCAGAGGCCAGATCCATCCTCTCCTGAGTCTGTGTTTTTCTGGGACCCAGGGCTTCCTCCATACCCTCAGCTACCTTCTTAAACAGGCAGGCCCTGGGCTAGAAACAGTGGGGGAGAGCTGACGGAAGGTCCCCTGCTGCTCACCTTGCAAGGAGATGAGGACAACTAAAATAGCATTACTGTTGTTAATAATTAGCTCCGAAGGCTCGATCGGTCGGGTTCCAGAGAACAAGCTGGATCAAACAGGATGGGTCTCCAAGCAATAAACAATCCACGTGCCTGGGCCATAGAGCAGAACGCAGGCGCGCTCGAGACCCATTTGCTGGGACAAACCGGGGTGTGCAAGAAGCCCGTGGGCACCACCTTTGGGACAACACTCCGCCAGGATTGGTCTCACAGGCCTGGCCTCTCAACAGGGCTCCCTGCTGGAACGTTGCCCCTGACCCCATAAATCTACCCTTACACTGAGGCCAGGGAGGCTCCTTCTGAGATGTAGATCATCTCACCAGGTGAAAAACACTTCTCACTGTTCTTAGGAGAAAGCCCGGGATCCCTGATCGACCTACAAGGCCCACACACTGGGCCCCGGGCAATCTCAACGTCACCTCACCACCCTGCTCTGCCCGGCCACACTGCTGCTTCTCATCTTCCTCAACTCCCCATCAACCCCAGGGCCTTCGCTCCTGCCATGCCCCGGGCTACTGGCACCTGCCCTACCTCCAGCTCTCGGATGGGTGGTGGCTCCCTCAGAAGCCTCCCTGACCTCCGGGCAGGTCAACCCCTGTTACCTGAGCTCCTTGGCACAGTGGCTGTCTGCCTTTGCTCTGGGTGATGATGTGATCGGTGTTCCCCTCCCCCACAAGACTGAGCTCAAAAAAGACGGAGACACTTCTGCCCTTGTGATTGGTCTGCACTTGAATTATTTAAGGAACAGACCCCATTAAAGCCCAGGACGTAGGCCTATTTCTTGGAAAGTCTGTCCCTTGTTCGGAAGTGATGCCCTTCCTACTTATCTGGGATTAACAACACTTTCTTTTATGAAATGATAGTTCATAAATGCTTTAAAAAAAAAAAAAAGACTTGGTAACATAAAAAGTTGGCAATCCTGTCCCCAGAGGTTCTGTGGGGTTTTATTTTTGTCCTGGCATTTCACTGGTCTGTGCAGTCCCAAGGTCTAGGACCCACGGGAAGCACTGCTCTATCCTACATGGACATTTTCCAGGCCCCCTAACAAGGGTGCCCATGCCTGGGTGAGGAGGCAGACCCAGAGTGCAGACATCTGCTTATGTGAGGACACTTCTTTGGAGGCTTGGGATCCCCCCTCACAGACTGTGGGTTTTTTTGAGGAACTGCCATCTCTGTTGTAACACAGTACAAGTGGAAATGCCAAGAGCTGTGCAATGGTCACAGGAGATGGCTCAGCCAATGGAGTGTCACCAAACACGGTAACTCTGAAATTCATGAAAGTACGTGGAAAACCACCTCCGAGGAGAGCGTGGAGAGGTTTCTGACCCTCTCCCCAGATATCCCAGCTGGGCTGCCTCCCAGCACCTCTTCTCTGCCCACCCAACTAACCTTCATTGTTTGTTTGGAACCAGCCCCTCCTCCAGGGCTGGCCCCCTGGCTTATGGAATCACTGTTCCCTGACTCCTTGCTGCCCGCACTGTCCCCAAGCTCAGAACCCAGAGTCCAGCTGGATCTCCAGCATTGCCACAAAACGCTGTCCCCAGACTGTGCTCCCCTCCCCCTTTCCCCACTGTTCTTGGCCCCTGGAACCCCGCTGGGCCTCCTAAATGGCCTCTCAGAGACTACACCAGGCACTGTTCCAGGCACTTCACATATATTAACTCATTTACTCCTATTATACAGATAAGAAAACTGAGACACCAAGACATTAAGGTACTTGTTGAAGGCTCTACACTGGCAAGTTACAAGGGCAAAGCTGGGATTTCACACCAGGCACATTCTGGCTCCCAAGACCATGTTCATAACCACCTCTCAGGTGGCCTCCCCAGCCCCTTGACATGGCTCATGGGCCTCTGCTGGGACCGTGGGACCTGGCCGTTCCAGTAGACCTTCAGATGGCTTCCCACGGCCCTGGACCTGAGACCTGGCTCATCTCAGCCCCTCTCTCCCCAGCTCCTCACCTGCTGGCCGCACCAGCTCTCGGACAGGCCATGCTCTCTCCCATCTTCCAGTGTCACCTCTCCCATCTGGTGGGCCTCAGTTTTGCATTTTCTCAGAATCTTCTGGTCCCTCCCTGCATGGCACTTGACCAGAGAAGCCTTCTCTAACCAGCGTAGGGGGTCTTTTCTCCCAGTTATACTTGAACACAGACCCCCGTTTGTCACCTCCATGGACCATCTCAAACAACGTGCGATTTCCCGTTGGCAGTCCTTCTACCACCACCCCCCCCACCCCAAACCGGAAGCACCACGGAGCTGAGACCAAGTCTGTCATCAGTTCCCTAATGCATCTCAGCTCCCAGCACAGTGCCTGGCATACAGCAGGTGCTCAACATGTAGCTGAACGAGTAGATGGGTTTTGTTGAATGGTTCTCATGAATGGATTTAGAAAATCCGAATACAAGATGAGGTGTGGGAAGCACAAGTTATGGGTACAACGTGTACATGTCAAGTGTCTACGTGGAAAAGGCTGGGAAGGAATCCAGAAGTTTCCTGAGGATGCCTGGTATCTACTTAGGATATTTAGATAATGGGGGAATTTCTCCTGAGTGTGATTGGCCTTATTTTCTAGAAACAGGCAAGACTCCTTTCAGAAGGCTTTGATGCCAATCCTGGCAGGGACCTGGCTTCTCCTCACAGCCTGCTTGTCCTCAGGGCACTCCCGGGGACTGTCGGTCAGTAGGCCCATGAGGGAACATACAGGAGCACCCTGCCTGGGTGGGGGTGTACCACCCTTCGTCTGGTCCCAAGTAGCCAGTGCAGTCTTCTTACCCCTCAAAACAGTGCCATCATACAAGTGACAAACTGGTTTAAATATGTCAGGCTATGCTCTTCCAAATGTTGTTAGAGCAGAAAATGCCCACCCCTGGGAGCCCTGAAGTATGAGTTCTACATCACTGTTTCAGCAGCTGCACCAGGGGAAACAGCTAGCTCTTGCCGCCCACTGCCCTGCCCCCTGAGCACCTGCTGTGCACCATGTGCTTCCCCAATGTGATCACATCTGATTTTCAATGGTTCTCCCTGCACGTCTTTTAGAACCATTTTAAAGGCCAGGCCACTGAGCCTCAGGAACATGAAGACCCCGAGCAAGGTGTCAAGGCCAACAACCTCCAACTACACCAGGGAAGGCCAAGGCAGATGTCAGTGGGGCCAGCCGGCCCGCCCTCCTGTCCCTGCTCCACCCAGAGCCGCAGCTGGGCTGGGGAAGCTCATGATCTGTAACGGTGGTGACCCATTCAGTGCCAAAGAGCAGCCCCAAGTCCTTCTCTGTGAGAGAGAAGTATTTATAGATGCAATGATATGATGTCTTCCATTGGCTTTACTACACTCAGGGAGGGCGGAGGTGAGGGGAGGTAATTTTGAAAAGAGAAATGGCGGAGCAGATGGAATGAGATGTAGTGAAAGAGTAATAACCTCTGAAATGCAGGCGGGGTATGTGGAGATTCATGGTGCCATTCTCTCTAAAAGTCTCATCTATTTTATCTCGTCAAGCTAGCCTTCCCTTCCCATCCCCCTTCCCTCCCGGCTGCCAGTCCCTGACCTGCGCCCCACGCCACTCTCCTCTCCAGCGGAAACAAAACAGGCTTGAGCACAGTCAGCTCTGCCTCTTTCTGCAGGGCGCGATGGCCTCCACCATGCTCCTTATCCAGAGCCCCTGTGTCAGAGGTCACCGGGCACACCTGCCCAGAGGCACACCTGCCCAGAGGCAGCTGGTCAGCAGACACGTGACGTGGCTTCTGTGTACTCTTAGGCCGTGGTTTCTTATCAGAGTGCGACAAGGTCAGTAAATACACTTTAAGCCGCCTCTTCCTGCGGTGTGGGGCTGGTGTGCCTTTGAGCCTGTCCGCCTGGATCACATCACCTTCCATGAAAGTTGACCAGCCCCCAGCATTTCTCCCTGAGTCAGCTTTCTTCAAATCACGGCGCTCATGAGAAGCATGCCCGGCTTCCAATCATTCGGCAAATATGAATGCCTTTGCCTATATTATGATGTTGCCTACATTTTATATACGTAGAAGGCATTTTGTGACATGCGAAGCATACTGATTTTTCCCCACTGGAAGGTCAGACACTCCTGCATTTAAGAATAATCACCGGGAGAAATACAAAGAAAAAAGGACACAAAGTCCAACAACAACACATGCTATCTTATTCTAGTACCATGTGCTCATAAAATCCATAAGTCCTAGTATTTTCTTTTTTTTTTTAAGATTTTATTTATTTTTTAGAGAGCGAGCGAGAGAGAAACAGCATGAGAGGGGAGAGGGTCAGAGGGAGAAGCAGGCTCCCCGCTGAGCCGGGAGCCCGATGTGGGACTCGATCCCAGGACCCTGGGATCATGACCTGAGCCGAAGGTAGACGCTTAACCATCTGAGCCACCCAGGCACCCAGTCCTAGTATTTTCTGGATGGCACTCTTTAGCAAAGATATAATTTGTGACCGGGCTGGGTAAAGACAGACAGCCATTACTTTCTTAATGGCCAACTACCCAAAAAGGCTCAGTTAAGTGATCTCAACTAGCAATCTAATCAATTAAAATTGATAAGTGAAATACTTTTAACCTTTATTTCAGCAGGGCATTCCTGGGGGTGGGGAGGGGGGAGAAGGAAGGAATGTGAATTCCCAGCATAAAACTTAATTCCATTTCATGGATGCAAACATTCTTGCTGCCCTGATGGAGTGGTCCCTTTGAAAGCAAGCTGTTTCCCTCTTCCCTTGAATCAAATCAGAGAAAGACTGGTTTATGGTTCTCTGCAGCCAACTCAATCAATTTAAACCCTTAGAAAAATCCCTATGGCAATTTCTCAAGGAGAAAAGGACCAAAGGAGATGAGCACAGAGCAGCCCAAAGGGGACTTAGCTTCCTTGTTCTTCCAAGAGAGAGAAGAAAAAAGATTAAGAAGAGGGCAAGAAGAAGTTAGGGGCGCCTGGGGATCTCAGTCCGTTAAGCATCTGACTCTTGGGTTTGGCTCAGGTCAGTCTCAGGGTCGTGAGATCGAGCCCCAAGTCGGGCTCTGTGCTCAGCAGGGAATCTGCTTGAGATTCTCTTTCTCTCTCTCTGCCCCTCTCTCTCAAATAAATAAATAAATCTTAAAAAAAAAAGTTAGTCAAGCAGGTAAAACCCGTAATAATCACAGAGAATCTTCTATTCAGGCAGAGTGCTCTGATCTTTATATGCATCACCTGCTTTAATTAGCAGGTAACACGGACTACAGTTCCTTGAGCACAGTTATATACTAGACACTATGCTCTGTCATATAATATTTCATATTATATTGTGCTCAAGTCTCAAAACAAGTCCATCATATAAGGAAGTCATCCCCAGTTTCCAGGTGAGGAAACGGAAGTTGAAGGGGTTTCAATCATTTGCTCCGGGTAATTCACAGCAGGACAGGGTGTGTCAAATGGATCAAATGCCAACCCTCATGGTCTACATCATGATCGCTGGTCACACAGCTGAGCACTTCTGTCAAAACTCATCCAATGGTACACTAAAACTTGGTGAATTTTATCAGATGTAAACTGTTAATTCAATAAAGCTGAGTTAAAACAGCGGGGACCCTGTCCTTACCATGTGGGCCATAAAGAGTGGCCATCTGCCACTCCTGCCTGCTCAGCTTCCATCTCTTTGTGAGTTTCCTTTGAGGGCAACCTCCCTCCTCCCTCTCAGGTGATGGAGTTGAAAAGAAATGGGCCCCACTTCCCAGCTTAGGGTTCACCACATGACCCTGGCCTCGCTCAGTAATGAATCATATTCCTCTGACAACGACCGGTTCAGGGATGGCCCACTGACCACCCAAGCCAGACCAGAGGAATACCACCTGCTGTGGACTTCCACAGAAGTTACAGGAAAAGGAAGCCCTATTTCTGGGAGGTCCGTTTAACTGGTTCAGCAGATTTTGGAGCTGCAGATGGCCACCTTGTTGGTACCTGGTGAGAGCCCTCCTGAGAATGAAGCCAGAACAAAGGGAAGCCGAGCTGAGACAGGACAGCAGCTTCCTGCTGACACTGCTTGAGTACCTAGATCCAGCTATGCCTGAAGGCAGATGTACTCCTGGACCTTCCAGTGACACCAGCTAATTCCCCTTTCTTTTTCCTTAAGCCAACCTAAGTTGGGTTTTCTGTCTCATAACCAAAGAATCCTACCATATCACAATGCCTTTAAGAAACAGAAAACCACCTTGCCCATCCGTGTGCACGTGCCCTATAGCAAATGGAGGAAACAGAGAGCTGTATTCGTATGAGGAGGATTACAGGAGCTCGACCAGGCTTTATACCCACTGTCACTTTTAATCACAGCCTCATGCTCATGCTGTCGAGGACAGCATGAGGCACTGCGTGTGGTTATGGAGGGAGCCCAAGGCTGCAAGCCGAGCGGTTCTCCGGCCTCCCCTCCTCTGCCTCACATACAGGCTGCTGGTTTGCATTTTTGAAAGTTTTCCCCTTTTTCATAGCAGAGGCCTTAATCATGGAATCCTACAGAAACCCCTTAATACACAAAGCCAATCATGCTACAGTTATGTGGAGGGCAGGGATGCTGGACACCCCAATCACCCTGTGCAGCTCCACCTGGGCTCCGGAAAGCAGAGCCCGCACAGACAAGACTGCCAGGTGCCCAGCATCCAGGGCCCCTTCTTTGAGTCTGGCAGGACACGCACACTCTGTTAGCTTTTGGTGACAGATCAACCGCAGGAGCAAACGCAGGTCGCACACGGACCCTCCCAGGGACACCGGAGCCGACGTGGCAGCGTGTGCACCCCTCCCCCCCCACCCCTCCCCCCCGCCAGGACTCACTCAGATCTAGCACATCATCCGTTTTGATCAGGTCCTCCTCCCGCGTCAGGGGCAACTGGGTTTCGGGCTCCCCTCGCAGCTGCAGTGACAGGGAACGGAGCATGAAGAACACCCGGATGGCCTGGACAGAGTTCAGGAGCAGAGGAGGATGAAGCTGGAGTTATTTAGGTGAAGTGCTCCATATGGAGAAATCACACAGTCTGTGACTCTTGATTTAAACAAAACAAAACAAAGTCCACTTGTCCCAGTATCATGGCTCTGGTGTTTTCAGAGCAAGGCCAAAAAAAAAAAAAAAATCAAAGGGTGCAGCCTGTTTTTAGTTCATAGGTTTAGGCCACTTCACCTCAACTGAGCACCTGTCATTTGCCAGGAGCTCTCTCCTAGTGCCATGTGACCTTCATGACACCCTTGCTTAGCAAGCAGCCGCATTTTGCAGACAATGCACTGGGACCCAAGGAGGCTAAGTGAACCGCCCCAGGTCACACGGCTAGGGAGGGCTAGAACCAGGCCTCTTCCAACTAAACCAGCACAGAATTTGGAAATCCGTATCACAAGTAACAGTGTTCCCATGTCCCGCCTAGTGAATGCGGGGGTAGGGAGGGCAGAAGAGGGTGAGATGCTCGTAGGGTTCGCAGCCAGCCAGACTCCGTTAAAATCCTGCCCCTGCCCCTCCCAGGGTGAGCCCGTTCACAGCAGAGTCTCAGTGTGCTGTGGATGAGACAGCAGGCCTGGGGCCTGGCCGGTGTGCCATCACATCAGTGCCCCAAGCACCCTCAGGCTGACCCAGCCACTTCCTGGGGCCAGAGACAGCCCCGCCAGCACAGGGATTCCTGGCCCGTGGACGAGGTGTCTGCGTGGAGTCCGGTATGGCCATCAGACGTTTCCAGAGAGCAGGAAAAACACAGAATCCCAGGCCCGGACCCAGAGAAGTTTGCGCAGAAAGCGGCTTTTACCGAGGACCCAGCCTGCCGTGAGTGCACCTGACCCCTGGGTCCTAGATTGGGGCTGAGGTGCCCACCGGCGAGAGTCTAGGAAGCGGAGGCACAGCCCATGGGAGAGGCCACCTCCATGCCACCTTCCCCGACACACAGCTGATGGGCCTACCTGAGGCACACGCCTGAGGGAAGCAGCTCTGGAGTCAGACACGTGAGGCCTGTGTTGGACTCACCAGGCAAGGCCCCTGGCCTCCATGAGCTTCGATTTCCGCATCTGTGAAATGGGGCGGTAGTCCCTGCCCTGCAGGCCTGCTAGGAGGCTCTGAGATAATGTGGGGGGGGGGGCGAGGGGGGAGCAGCCCGCATGTGTTCCGTAAAGGGGCCGCCGTCCTTTCCTCCAGCTACTGGATAGCTGGGCACGGGGGAGGGCATGGGGACAAACCACTGTCGCCACTGGTGAGCCACACAACGATGAATTCCAGCCCACTTTTGGTCTTCTTGTTTATAGTCCTGAGGCTAAAGGCCTGGCCCACTGAGAGGGGAGACCGCCCTTCCTATGACAAGGTGCCTCCCAAAACAAAGCGGGGGGGCAAATTCCTGCCTGCAAAGAGCAGGCCTTGCATGGACTCCTGCTGACCCAGGCAACAAGGATGTCCACTGGCACATTTAAACCCGAATCCGGCCTTGGCCTGGACCTGGCAGGAAACCTGAGCCACTGCCTCCATCTCCTAATGGAGAAAACTGGAAGAACAACCCTACCTCCTGGATGTATGCTGAGGTCACGTATTCCCCCCTTGTCCACCAGAAGCATTAGAGACAGATAAGCCTTTATATTATAACGATGGGGGTGGTAGTAGGGATGGCGGCATTAGTATTGATCTGATTGTCCTTATCAGTTTTTTAAAGTACAGCCTTCCTAAGACATTTGCAACAATCAGGAAAAAAAGGAAGTGCCTTTTCATTTTTTTAAAAATCAAAACAGCTTTTATTTATTAAGCACCCACTGTGTGCCAGGCACCGTGCGCACCTTACTGCAACGTAAAGCTGTTACGCGAGAAGAAACGGAACTGGGAGGGGCAGAGCGATCCAAGTTCACGCTGCTCGTGATGCCTGAGCTGGGCTTGGAACCACCAATGTCTGATGTTTGTGTCACTTAACCAAGCCCACAAGGACACTCGCACGTGTGCACCAGCCCGAGTGCAGAAAGCCTGAGACGCAGGTGGCCCCTTGAACTATATGGCCATCTGAGCTCTCAAGTAAGGAATCATGGCCTCGGAATTGAGGAAAAAGGCCCATCGGTCAGGTCCAAGCTGAGTGAATGCTTCATTTCAGTGTCAAAAATCCATTCCTCTCAAAGGTTCTGAAGGCAAAGAAATCAAGCAGGACCCTTGCTGGGGGGTAAAAAAGAGGAACATGTGTGCTTTTCTAGACCATCACTCTGAGAACCTGAAACCTTCCAATACAAAAGGAGTTCGGAATTTGGCTCCTAATATAGACCTTTTTGCTTTTGCTCTGGAAGCAACAAATGGAAAATATTTCCAGAAATACAAAAAATAATGACAATAATACAACAATAAAAATATAAAGAATATAGAACACGCTGACGAGCCCCACAACTTCGGGAATCCACGAAAGAGAGGTAAAACACCAGGATAAGGGTCCTCAAATTCATCCCACAGCCCCCTAAACAGTAAGTGCCCCCCCTCCGCCGCTTACCCGAGACCTGCCAGGTACTGGCGGGGCTGGACCGTGTCATCTCCCTGAAGCCTCTTAACGACCCTCTGTGGTTCCCATTTTACAGACCGGAAACCAAAGCCCAGGGATGTGAGGCAGCCTGCCCACAGTGACTCAGCTAATAACCGGACTCCAAAGTCTGTGTTCTTCCAGCCACATGCCTTTGCCTTCAAAAGATTTAAGGCTGGGGAACCAGGCTTTTATTGAATGCTTCTCTTTACTTTGCCAAATAAACATGCACTTTAAAAAGTATTAAAAAGGAAGAAGGAATTATTGCTTTCTGATGCTTCCACAGAATGCCAGGAAGACGGACTCTGGAAGCACACACTAGCTTTGGCAAGGGGTGACAGCTGAGCATGCTGAAGTTAAAGAGGCTCATCCCGTGTGCTCCAAGGCACCTGGGAGCAAGCTCTGCAGCAGGGTCGTGGAGAAGGAAGTGGGGTCATGGGAGAGGAGTCCACTACAGTGGGGCAGGATGGCTTCAGGGTCGAACAGAACTCGGCGAGTGAGTCACGTGAATTCCCTGAGCCCGGGCTCGAGTTCTGGGAATGGAGTACCCACCGGCCCTGATCTTGGGGCCTCCCTGGAGGTGCATCCTGAATCGAGAGCTCAGGTCCAGCCCTCTCTCTGCTTCCCTTGTCACATTTGCAAGCCATGGAGTTCGGGGGGCTGTCACCCAGATGAGGAGCCCACCAGGCGTGGAAGTGGCTGTGAAAAGCCAGTCACTCCTAAGAGGGTGCCGAAGCAGTGTCACGTGGGCCCGCCCCGCCCTGAAAGCCCCTTGGCAATATGGGGAGCGTCACACAGAAAATGTCCGTGCCCCCTGAACCAGAAATTCTACTTCTGGGAACTTTTCCTAAAGAAATAAGCCAAAAGAAAGAAAACCCCGTATTCGTGAAGCTGCTCAGGACAGTTTAGTTGAAAATAATGTAATACTGGAAGCAACCAGAATGTCTAGCAGCAGGAAAATGCCTGAGTAAGTTACGGCAGAAGTCGCCAGATAAACTTTCACGCACCAGTAAGAAATATGACTGAAATTAAAACCGCATCCCAGCACAGAAAGCTTCTCACTGTACAAGGGAGAGAGGGAAGGAAGAGACTGGAAGGAAGACCACAATGCACTCTTCCTACCGGCATGAGACGATGTGACTGAACACAAAGACAGGGAGGAGACACGAAAAGCGTCTAAGCTTTCTTTGTTTAGGGTGATGAAATCACGGGAAATTCTTTCCCTCTACTTTTGAAACCCTATGAGATGTGCTTTAATGTGTAATATGCATCCAAAGAATAAAGAAAAATATCCTATTTCCTTGCAGGCAATAGCGATAAAAACAAAAACTGTTTGTGGTTTTACGTGGGAACAAGGAACAGAAGTCAGGAACAAATAAAATTTCACGCGACTATATTTATTTCATACTGGCTTCCAAGATTATCACAGACGGCCAGTGGCTTACATTCAGATCTTGAGATTCACCAGAAATTCCTCTCCCTAACTCTCTTCTCTACGCTGAAGCTTCAGTAGATGGCTAAAAACTCTCTTTCTTTCCCTCCTGAGACGTTAGACTGCTCCACCCCTGTTCAGCCAACATTTCCTGAGCTCTTCCTGCCTGCCGGGCACCTTGCAGTCCCTCTACCTTATCTACTTTGGCCAGGAGCTGAGAGACAGGATGCACTGAGGCTCAAGGAGGGTAAGCAACTTGCTCAATGTCACACAATTGGAGCTGGGATTGAACCCTGGTTGGTCCCACGAGCCTGTGTTCTTTCTTAACGGCTTCTCTCAGCTGCCCCTGGGATAGGTCCAGCCCACGTCCCCACTTCTGCTTCCATGTTCTCATCAGATCCCAGTAGTTCCTAAAACCTTCATTTCAACGTGAATTCCCCTTATTAGCTGGCATGGCTCAGTGGCACTCTTGCTATTTTGGTCTTATATTATTTGTTCACGGTCTATTCTTGCATTTTGCACAGTGCCTGGCTCCTAGAAAAATGCTCAACAAATACGTTGAATGAAAGAATAAAGAGTGTGATTTGCAAAATGCAAGAGGGACACCATGACTTTCAGTGTCGGATGCCTCCCCATGGCCTGAAAGGCCTAGCCATCCTCCTGTCCTGTCCCCTCCCCTCCACTCTGCTCGTCACCTGCTCCTTGAACACGCTATACTCTTTCGCATCTCGGGGACTCTGCACTCACTGTCCCTTCGGCCCTGTTCATTTCTGCACCATCTGGCATCGAGTAGGCATCCAGTGGCTCTCTGGTGATTGGATGACTATTTTACAGGTTAGGAAGGATGTATTAGTACGGGTTGTTTGAACTTCTTTAACAAGTCCTCAAGGAAAACGAAAGGTGGGATTTCTGAAAAGTGTCAGCCTCCTGAAAGTTAAAAAAAGTCTACTTGGTGGAAAAAAAAAAAAAGGGAAGAAGAAAACGTTTGAATCCAAAAGGATGAAATGGAATGTTCTTTGGATACAAGCAAAGAACTTGAAACAAACCACATAAGCCCTCAATTGCTTGCTAAACCATACACTTCCTTTAGCTCAAATTCAAAGCACACTGCTGTGTTCTGATGTCTGAAATGGTCTAAGGAGCTAAGCTTCTGGATGATTCTAGACAGCTGCCTTGAAACAGGAACTGGACTGAGGTGAGTGGTCAAAATCCCCCTTTAGAAACTGATTCCTGAAGTCAGGGAAGCTTCTCTAAGGTAGATGGCTTCACTTTGAGATAGTCAGCGCTATTCTATATATTCTGCAACCTTCTCCCTGGTTCTAAACCCAGGGACCCTGAGACTTGAGGGTTGATCGTATAAACTTGTCAGACAAAGGCTGAACGAGTGACTCCAGGGAAGCCCAGGCATTCCTGGGAGGTCTCTGTGCTTCACATAGCAGTTGCGCCATGCATCTCATCTGGGGAAAGGGAGGTGGGCAGCACGACCCTGGGAACTTACAACCAAGTGAGATGTCTGGGGCAAAAGGAAGAAGGGAACCCCTACCCTCGAGAACTCTTACTGGCTTTCTGTGCTCTGCCCTTCACTGAGTCCTCGCAATGACTCTGGCAAGGCAGGTACATGCTGCTTTGAGACGGGAGAAGGAACCCCAGAGCCCAAGCGACCCTCCCTTTGCCATATGCCTTGGCCCTGAATTTCTCCCATCCTCTCCTGTAGATCAGGACCGTCTGCCCCAACCCAGCAGGGCCTGATGCCAGGAAGTAGCTAACAAGGTCAAGGTCCTCAACGGGCTCTAAGGCCCCAGAGATCAGCCCCCTCCAGCCTCATCACTTCCCACAAAGCCTCCCTCACTGTGGGCTGCAGCCATGTCCCCTCCTTGGAGGTGCTGGAGTGAGCCACATCTGTCCAGGCCTTTGCCTTTCCTGGCTGCCCAACCTATCCCTCTGCCACCCATTCTACATCCCTCCCCAGGCAGGAGGAGGCGCCTGACCCCATGTTCCTTTAGCAACAGCCTCAGACGCACAGACTGGCAATGCTCCCTTTCCTACCTTGTCCTCTAGACTCTGACTCCTTGAGGACAGACATGTTAGGTCCCTACTGTCCAGCACCAAGCAGGGCTAGTAAATACAATGAAGGGAGTGGTGGGAAGCAGGCCACACTGCCTGCAGGGAGTCCTGGCTCTGCTACTTATGAGCTGGGGGACCACGAGCCAATCACCTGACCTCATCATGCCTCAGTTTCTTCCTCTGCAAGACGGGTTCATATAATGCCAACTTCTTAGGACGGTTGTAGAATTACATGAGGAGGTTCACATAAAGGACTGATGGGAATGACTCACTTGGTATCAAAGAGGAGCTCATCTAAGTGTTGAGAAAACTGGGGGCCCAGGGACCAAAAAGAAGGCAGAGGGCAACCCAGAGCGGCAGCTCTCCCCATTCACAGCCTTCCGGACCTCTGGCTCAGGGGACGAGGCGGGCCTTGGGGACAGGACCTTCGCTCTAGCCTCGCCATGGAACATTTCCGAGGCCAACCAAAGGCTACAGGTGAGCATGCCCGCCCGTGAAGGAGTCGCCAACACAACCCATGTTTGTCAAAACCAGCCCTGTGGTGAAACCGGGGCCAGTGATGCCCAGTGCAAACAGTGCCACCCACAAACATGCTCGTGTGCCCGGCCATGGGGCCTGCAGGGCTGGCTGGGAGCACGAGGAAGGCGGGTGTCACTGGCTCAGACAGGGTGGGTCCTGTGGTGAGGTCTGCAGGTTTGGTCAGACAGCAGGGAATGTGCACTGACTTAAAACACACAGGTCGGACTTCCTCTGCATCTCCCTCCACCCCAGGCCTCCGAGGCCAAATCATCGCCTGGGTAGAGGAAGGCCACGGAATCCTCCTGTTTGAGGCAGATCCAGCAGGTCACTCCTGCTTCTCAAAATCCCAAAATTAACACCTCTGCCGCTCTGGTTAGAACGGGGATTAGCTGAGAAGAAGAGAGCAAGGAGCTCATCGAATTTATCCCTTCATGTCTCCAGGGAATGATTTTCTAGGAAGAGGTGATGGTGCTTTCTAAGAAAGAAACTGATCTTACGCGAGAGATAAAATACTGTGAACAGCCCTGTGAGACTGCTTCAGAAAAAGTGCTGATAAGGGACGCACACTCCAGCAGGGTTCTGAGAACTCCTCTGCTTTTCACACGTGGGAGCGGACTGGCAAGAGTCACAATCTCATTTGTGTGTGCCTCGCACCCAGATCCCTCAGATACCTTATCAGCACACCACTGCTCCATCTCCGGGGGTCCCGAGCCTCCCTGGGAGAGGATTTCACACCAGGGCCTCACCTGCACTGCCTGTTCTCGGCTCACTCCCCCAAGTGCCTGGCAGCAGCCCAGAGGTGTCCCCCCCAGAGCCTGGGGCTGGGGCCCTGCTCTGCACCAGCCAAGGCAGCCTGCCTGGCCCTCACACAGGGGAATCTCAATCCTGTTTTAGCCAAGGGCAGCTGGCCTTGGGAAGTTCCTCCCGGTGGCAGGGCGCCAGGGGGGTGTCGTCCGCCCCCTGTCCCGAAGTGGGTTGGAAGGCGGGCTCTTGACCTGGTCAGCTGGCGGCCCAGGGAGAGGGGGGTCCTGCCCGCACTTACTCACCCGCCGGGTCTTCTCCACATCGCCGCACGGCAGCCGCTTTACAAAGTCAATGCCGGTCAGCGGTGTGCCCGTCGGGGGCAGCAGGATGGAGGCGTCCATCATGAGATACTCCACATTCATTGGCTTCATCTAGAAGGAGAGACATTGTAGGAAACCTCACCGAAGGGGGGAAGAGCATGGGGCAGGTTACCCAGGCCCCTCGCCTGTACCTGCGCACAGCTAGTGAGTAAAGCAAGCCCACATTAGGGCTGGCATGAGGTCTCAAGGCAGCCAGGCGTGCGAGACATGAGCCGTTGTTTCCCAAGACACAGACCTTTCCTTCCCTTGAAGTGACAGCTCAGACACTCCTGGGAAGCTGCCTCCGTGCTGTGAAAAGCTGCGCTCTCCCACTGGCTCACGCCCCTCCGGCTCACGCCCCTCCACCCAGCAGGGAACGGGTCCCTGACCACAGCCCGCCTCCCTCCCTTTGTGCTGTCAAGAATGACGACAGCAGACTAGTGATGGCAGCTCTCAGTTATCGTTTATCTAGAGTGGGCTACAGACTGTGGGCAGGCGCTGACCTACAGGCTTTGCGTGCGTGATCCTCCTTAACCCTCCCAAAGACTCCAGAAGGGATGTTTCCTGATCCGCTCATGAGAAAACGGAGACTCAGCCGGCAGGTGGCAGAACTAAGACGCAGACCCAGGCCTGCCCTGCTCCAGACCCCGTGACTCCTGCCACATGACCACCATCCCCTTCCTTCCTCACCACCTTGCTGTCTTTACCTGGGATCATACAACAAAGTCACTTACTGAGCATCTACTAAGTGCCAGGCGCCTGCAGGGCTCACCTCCTGCTGTACAGCGATGTTGATGCTGTTCCTTATTACAGAGGTGGACACTGACCTCAGAGGAAGGGCGTATGCCCACAGCCCCTGGGCCACAAGGGAGCACAACTGTCTGCCTGCTTCCACACCACCTCCGGGAAGCCTTCTCTGATTACGACGACATGGTATTGACACCTCCCCTTCTGGAACTCTGCTGCATCAGTACGGACATTGAATGTGCACGTGTTGTTGGACACGGACACTTCATTTCCCTGACATCATAAAGGAATGACATTTCACAGGGTACATTTCCTACAGAATTAACTTTACTCCTCCAAGCATCACATGCTTTTTTGTGTGTCTTTTTGGGTTTTTATTTTTCAGAAAGTGGGCCTTAATCATATTACACTCTCTCCCTCTCCTGGAACATATAGCTGACCACATGGGGCAGTTGTGGTGAAGGCCCAGCTGTCTGAGCTAGGGGGCCAAGGAGACAGTTTGTGCTGCTTGTCTTTTTCTTTTAGCCACCCCCCAAAGGCCTGGGGTCCCCCATCCTGAGCCCCTTTATCCCAGGACCGGGTGGCGGAGCCCTGAGTCCCACCCCGGGGCCGCCCTTGGCATTGCCTTCCAGCCTGCCCACCGTTCCCTAGCAGCCCCCCTCCGCTCTGCCCCACCTCCCTCCACCACCTTCCTGGTGAGCAGTGCCGACGGCTTCTGTTGCACTCATTACACCTCTGTGCTAAATAGGAGGTGATAAGAGAAGTGAACAAGGGTCTAACATGAAGGCATGGCTTCAGTGCAGGGGTCTCCATGAGCACCTGAGGGCCTATCTCCACTTCATTTAGCTCAGCGGCTGCTTTCCTCAAGTCCGACCTCAGGACTGACTTTCAGGTATGGGGGCTGGGGATGTGTCCCCTCTCTATTTCTCTAGGGGGCCTGGCCCTGTGCAGACCACACAGTAAACATGGGACAAGACACACAAGCACAGCCCCAGAAGCTCCCCATGGCAGGAGGGGGAGGAAGCAGATATTCCTTGTGCGCACACCCCACAGGAGGCGCCTCCTAGGTACTTCAGACCCAGGCGCGTGGTTTGGGCCCCATCTTACAGATGGAAAAAATGAAGGCGCAGAATGTAAGCAACCCACTGAAGGTCACGCAGTTAGTAACAACAGCAGAGGGGCGCCTGGGCGGCTCAGTTGGTTAAGTGTCACACTCTTGGTTTTGGCTCAGGTCATGATCTCAGGGTTATGGGATCCCGCCCTGCATCAAGCTCAGCGGGGAGTCTGCTTGAGACTCCCTCCCTCTCCCTTGGCCACTCCCTCTCTGCTTCTCCCCCTGCTCACACACACACCGTGTGTTCTCACTCTCTTTCAAATAAATAAATAAATAAAATCTTAAAAAAAAAAAAGGCAGAAACTGAGCAGGGGTTTAGGAGCCTGAGCTTTTCTACACCGTCAAGCGACATAGGAGGCTTAACGTTTCCAACAGGAATCCAAACTGTGGAGAATTACATTGCAGAAGGGGACATCACAGGGGCAAGATGAAATGGTAGCTAAGCCCCAAATCCACTCCACTCTGACTACCGGTCCAAAGAGTAGAAGACCGAGACAGCCTTCCAGGGGCTGGGGGAATAACGGGGAGCAGCGGCCATCGCCAGGTGTGAGGCACATCCGAGCAGCCTGTACCTCACCAGAGGAGGCCTTGGGCGCTACTGGGGTATTTCTGGAGATGATCTATGCCAGTTTACAATTTTCCCTGGAATAGGCTCTGCAGAGGCCTTGGAAGTGCCGAGGGCGAGGATGTGGTAAGGGCCCAGCAGTCCATACCCGGTGAGATGGGCTTGGGAGCCAGGAGACACTTAAAGCAAGCTGCTTTTGTCTTTGCGACACTTTAGACACTTAGGTTTACTATAAACTTCTGGAATCACTTCATTTTTTTTTTTTTTTTAAGATTTTACCTATTTATTCATGAGAGACAGAGAGAGAGGCAGAGGGAGAAGCAGGCTCCCCAAGGAGCAGGGAGCCCAATCCCAGAACCCTGGGATCATGACCTGAGCCAAAGGCAGACGCTTAACCGACTGAGCCACCTAGGCGCCCTCACTCTTTGATGAGCAATGTCCATGAAAAGGACATTTATCATCTATTTACTGAGTGCCAACTAAGGGTCAGACGATAGGGATGCACAGAAATGAACAAAACAGAGAAAGCTGCAAATCTTCTAAACCCATCTTTTCCCATGACTTATGCCTGATGGACAGAGGGAAACAGGGCAGACTCTGGGCCAGTGCTGTGGATTCAAGGATAAGCAACACGCTGGAACATTCCGGTGGCACAGCAAAGAAGGGCAGGGCACTGGAGGCAAATTGCTGTGCTTTGGAATCCTGGTTCTGCACCTCCCTGGCTGGACAGGCATGGGGCCTCACTCGACCTCTGATCCTTGCCTCCTGATCAGGGTGAAAGGAGTCTATGCTAGCAGCCCCTCCCATCAGGTTGACAGGGGCAGTAACAGGATGAACACATACAACGTGTTCTACACTTCTGACAAGGCACGAGTCCTCAAAGATTATTCGTATCAAAGTGAATCTTTCCGACCCATCTATGGCACAGCCCACAAAGGGGAAGTGGGGGTCATCTGAAATTTCACCAGTGGCGGGGATCAAAAGGCACCATTTCCAATTCACTTCCCCACCAATCTCGGTCAGAAAGGCCCCAGTAAGACAGCTTTCTCTCAGTTTCACCGGATGAGCCGTGCAGGCAACCAAGTGCGTCCTGGCCCCTCACTTACTGTCATGCTCCTGTACTCATCTTCAAACATGTCCAAGAAAATTTCTTCTCCCTAAAAGAGGAAGGGAGAGAGATTATGCATATTTTTTTCCATAAACACCAAATTATTATAAACTCCAGTTCATGGCTGTTGGGGCCATCTGGTTCTCATCAGTGAGTTCTTGTAAATCACCAGGAAGTAAGACACACACGTGAACACGAACACACACGCTCAAATGAAAGCCCAAATATCATATTCCACCTCTCAACGTTTCTCTTTTTTTTTTTTAAGCATGTGCAGTTAGATTCCTTCTGTCAAGGCAGCTAATTAAAACGACAACAAAAGTAACACCATATATAATTAAACTATAAAAGTGGGTGAAATTGCGAGTGTTTCACATCATCTATGTGTTGAGAAGGGTTGGAGAAATGGGAAGCCTGGTTCAGGTGCCATGTTAAATCTATGAGGCTCCACGCCTCAGAAAGGAAGCGTATAAGCATACTTAACACTAAAATTACACAGCTTGTTCCAGTCATTTCTGAGGCACACCTGTAAGGCTCTGCAGTTCTGCAGGGCGGTGGTGGGTAAGACTCTGGCTCTGAGACACGCAAACCAGGGGCCCAATCCCAGCTTTACCTCTCAGAGCCTCTCTCTGGTTCGCTGCAAGACTGGAATGACAGCCCATGTCTATGCAGGTCACTGCGAGGATGACAGGAGTTAACCCGAGTAAAGTGCTGACCACAGAGCCTGCCACTCAGTCAGGGCTGGCAAATGCTAGCACTCATGGTCATTACGGTCACCCTCAGATGAAGCACAGCTAGGGAGGGGAGTGGAGATTCAGCTGAATGCATCATGACTATTCAAACTGTCCTGTCTCACTCCTAAGTCCCGAATCTCTCTCTCTCTCTCTCTCTCACACACACACACACGGTCAGGATGGGAAAAGGAGCAAGTCCTTTATATATTTTTCCAGTTGAAACTTGAATACTCTTGCATGGCGTAAGAACCACAAAAATCACAATCCTGAGAACATCCAAAAGCTTCTGAGATATTATACTTAGGGTATAACATTTATAGGACAAATGAACAATCTGGGTAGGGAGAAGAGCTACAATTCAAATATAGCTCTCTTTTGGCTAAAGATATACCCTCTGGGAAAATGCCTACCTATATATCTCTGTCTTTCTGACTTTGCAATGCAAAGGCTTTCTAGGGGGGGAAACAAACGAAGAGCCGTTATCCTGGAAAGAGACCCAAAGATGACTAATGCAGCCGTGAGGCTCCCACTCTCTTCTGGGCTTTGCTGAGGACTTGTATCCTCGCTCAGAGGCCAAGCCCCTCGGGATGGCCTATGGGAGCCTAGGATCTCCTCCCCCACGCTGGGGGCCCACAGTGGTCCACCCTCATCTGGGCATGTCCACCATGTTGCAGCTGCATGGGGTCGTCTGCGCCTGGTGAGGTGGATTTCCAGATTATAAGACCTCGCTTTCTCTCAACGGACACCGACAATAATGGACAGTGGCTTAAAAAGCTTCCTGCAAAGAAAAGGGATCTGCTGCATATGTGCCTATGATTCATGGCAGTTTGTAGAGACTACAGATAATGAAAGCAGGTGAACAAGAAGAAGATGGCAGCGCCGACACCTTTCCTCCTCCAGAGAGGTTCTCTGTATCAGCCAAATGACCATGGGAAACCCTGGCTAAGTGGACCTGGGGAGACCTGACGTGGAGGTCAAAAACTTGGGGAGCTACAGGGCCAGTGTGAATGTGGATTAATCCATCTCCTGCTGACAGATGATGTGCTTCCCTAAGAATACATCACGCTTTAGATATAGAGCAAAACAAAACCATCACAGTGAGATATTTCAAAACTAACCATCTGGAATCTGAAGAGGACATCTACAAATTCCCCAGTGACTCAGAGTCCTGGTGGCCCTTTACAAATCTCACTGAACTTAATGATAAAGGTTTAGAAGCCTGTATGAGGTGTCTTGGCATACATGTCTGTAAATGACATACATGCATAAAATTCATAAGTAATTCAAAAGTTATTTTATATGGAAAACATACATACCTCATGCATATATTAATTTACATATGTAATAGTCCCGTGCATGCATGTAATTCACATTTATATGTAGATTCATCAGTAAACAAATTCATATATCATTGATAAACAAACTGTCACAGACTAGGGGTGAGTCCTCAGAAGGGGTACCGCTAAGAAGAGCGCAGGGCCCGCTGCTCAGGGGTTTGACATGGCGCGTGCTTAGTACGCACGGGTACAAGAAGTCACCACAGACTTGTGATCGGTATGTGCGCACGCCTAGATACTACAATCTTGTGTCTGTGATGCACACCACACTGCCTTCCCCTGCGCTCTGGCCACTTACCTTATAAAAATGCCGCACTAGGTGAACGCTTTCTTCTCTTGCGCCCTGTTGAAAGAGGGAAGGTGGGAAGGAGGCCAGTGAGTTGGGTAAGTTACCAATTCCAAAATCTGAGTGCATATCAAGCAGATGAGAGGCTGGGCTCATATCCTTAAATCAATAGAGTGGTTTGTAATAGGGAGGGAAGGAGGGAGGGAGGGCGGGCGGGCAGGCTAGCTTAAAATAAAAATGGGCAAAAGAGAGGGGATTCTGGAAAGTTGTTAACATACAGTTAGGTGGGGCAAGTGGGTTATAAAACATGGCCATGGTGACTCATAAATGTGTCAGTGTGTGGGTATCTGGAAAGACACACGCCAAAGCGTCAACTATAGCTGTTCCTTTCTGCCTTTGTACTTTCTAAATTTTCTCAAATAAACGTGAAAAATAAGGGGGAAAACAATAAAAACTAAAAAACAATGAATACAGATATTAGCACTATAAAAACATAAAAAGCATGCAGCATGCATGTGTTTGGATATGTGTAACATTTTTCTAATACATAAAGGAAAATATTAAAATTCTGGTTGACAAATACAGGGCCAAAAGCTGTCACAGAAATTACTGAAATTCACTAATTAAGAGGGCTCATCGAGCCAATCTCAGAGGAATGGTAATTCCACCGGAACAAGGGGGTTGCAGTGGGGGATCAGGGCTATTAGGCCCTGCTTCTCGCCGGTGCTGCAGACCCCAGGACCAGGGCTCCCATCTGATTCCAGCAGTTTCCTTCCCACGCACGGCCTCCCGCGGAACCCAGGCGGTGGGAGGGGGCCCTCACCTCCAGGCAGGCCAGGTGCACATCCTTTATGATGCAGCCCATCCTGGTCACCACTTGCTGCTTTAGGAGTAGGCAGCTCAGCTCCAGCGTCGCCAACCGGATCTTCCCATCTGCAGGGGAAAGCAGG
Source organism: Leptonychotes weddellii (assembly GCF_054177405.1). Taxonomy (NCBI): domain Eukaryota; kingdom Metazoa; phylum Chordata; class Mammalia; order Carnivora; family Phocidae; genus Leptonychotes; species Leptonychotes weddellii. The sequence goes on from NC_138373.1 coordinate 27,669,569, forward strand.
GTCAGCCTCGCACAGCCTGGTGGGAAGGCCTTAAACGCAGTTTCTTGCCTTGCCCACTTTGAGGTTAACAGGTCAGCTGACGGCCCTTGACATCCAGTGGGGACACAGAGGGAACTCACATGCCAACCCCTTCCCAATTACAATAAAATGTTCCATCCAAAACGCCCACACCAAATACTCCCCTGCACTCCCTTTATCAGTGGAAAGGAGGCAGGAAAAAGATTATTACTAATTATTCCTGAAGGCGGCGAAAGTGGCCGTCTGTGGTTACTTTCCTTGGCTCGGTTCCCTCCCCTTTTCAGGAGCAAGCACCACTCTTTGCTTTGGAGAATCACCAACCCCACTCTTGGGTCTCTAATTTGGGTGGGGCCGGTCCCTTTGCTCTGTCCCAGGGAGGGGCACATCACCCAGGCTGGTCAGGGTGCTCTATTCCTCCGGTCACAGTGACTGGGGAGGGGACAGGCAAGGGGGGCCGGTCAGAGCCAATAAGGCTCAATTCCACAACATGCTGGGACCACTGTGCAAGAGAAGGTCTCCTTGTGCTGGGCTGAGGGCAGGACAGGAACCGTGTCGGGGCCCTGAAGCGCCCTGAGCAGCACAAGCCTTATAATCCACATTGGCCACCTCTGCACCCTTGCCTGCGTTTTCCATCTTGCGTCCAAGTCCACCCTTCCCATCAGACTGCCCAGAGTATGTCTCCTACAGCAAGGCCCAAACCCCGGAAGGGAAAGGGATGGCTGGAGCTGCAGCTGGTAGTTATCCTGCTAACACACAAAGTGGGAGAGTCCAAAAATAGTTCTGAAAACATTGAATTTCTGTTTCCAGCTATGCCTGAAGCCAGGCTCCAAAAGACTTCAAGTTACACAAGCCAATAGTTTGTTTGTATTGTTTCAGCCTGAGTCGGGTTTCTGTCGACAGCAACCCACCTGCTACGCTACTGTGAGCCAAGCACGGTGCTGGGCACGTTACAGACCCTCCTGCCAGGAGTCTCTGGAAAAACCCATTGCGGTGGGTGCTCTAAAGACTGAGGTTCAGGAAAGTCCAAAGTCTCACCCTGGGACTCCAGGTGCTCTGAATGCCAAGACCCACGTCGGGCACTGCTCCTAGAAGCATCTGTGGCCGCCTGACAGGAGGGCAACCTGCTCTTAGGCAAACTGCTCATTGGGTCTTTAAGCACCTTTCTGGGGAGATGTCTCAATGTGGAGGAGGGGCGAGGAGAGGAAGAAGTCTCCAGGCCACAGCCCTGAGGCCCTGGAAACCCCAGACGTCAGGACCAGGTACTGGGAAAAACTCAAGGCAGATGTACCACCGCACACCTCCCTGCCCACCCCTTCCTGCTTCACCCATCTGGTGGGGAACGGGAGAAGAGGAAAGCATTCACTGGGAAAGGCTGCTTGGTCTCAGCTCCGTGGCTCTGTCTCACTCTCTAGCCCCATCGACCCAGCACGAACATGACTTCTGCACGGCCGCCCTACTGGCCGCGCCCACCCGCCTCCCACCTCCAGCTCTCTAGGGCACGGTCTCACTCTTGCCTGCCCCTCCACGGAACCCCACTGGCCCAGCCACTGCCCCACTGCTGCTGCCTCCAGGGAAGGGGAGTGTGATCTTCCAACCAGACCCTCCTTCCTTTGCAAGCTCCTGCCAGGTGCTGACTTCCTCCCACTGGCCCCCTCAAGGGGCTGGCTGTCCCTCCCCACCCTGGAGGCTCCTCGCTAACATCCGGGCCATACCCTACCTTCCCTGACCACCGAGCCACATCTGCTCAGATAGCCCCCGCCAACTGCCCCCTCAGCATCCTCAGGGATGAACTCTGCTCCCTGCGCTAGACCTCTCAGTAGAAAACTGACCCCACTGAGTGCCCTTGGTCCTGAGCCACACCTGTCTCTCTTGCTGCCCCTCGTCCGTGTGGGACCCGGTTCAGGGTCCCACGCTGGCTCCCGCTCTGTCACCTCGAGACACTTGTAGCGGCACAGGGCTTGGTCCCAACATACCTCTCTTTTCTCCTGTGGCTTTAAAGATCACCCACATGTCTGTGAGTGAGTCCCACAATGTCAGCTCTGGTCCTGACCCCCATGAGCTCTAGATTCTATCTCCACGTGGAGGCCCAAACCCCTGGGACTTCACAGACCCCCAGCTGTGGCTCCTGGAAGGCAGGAGCCACATCTGTCCTGTACCTCCTGTACCCTCGTCATTTGCACACAGCAGCTGGCACTCGATAAACATTTGTCCATGGACCCCATTCCCCAAGCCTCTGTACTCTCTCCCCAAAGTCCCATTGGGCTTTTGGCCGCCTGGCGGAGCCCACGTCCTGTGACCTCTGAAGTCCTGGCCTACGACCACAACCTCCACCCCTGCCCTTCTCCTGAGCCTGACCTGGGCTCATCCCCACACTGTTCCTACTGTATAGCTCAGGGGTTCTCTCTCAACCAGGCCGCATCTCCGTCAGGCCCATTTCTGTGCTCTCACTCACACCCTGATGGCCTCTCTCTCCTGCCTCTACAGAGAACTGGCCTTGCCATCAGGGTTTCTCAAGCTCAGCCAATATTTTGGGTCAAATGATCCTCTGTCATTGGAGGCCATCCTGTGCGCTAAGGATGTTCAGCAGCACCCCTGGCCCCTAGATGCCAACAGCACCTCTCCTCAAGCTGTGACAACCAAAAGTGTCTCTGGACGTTGCCAAATGTCCCCCAGGGGGCAAAGTTGATCCCACTTAAAACCACTGTACTAGATCATTCCACCTGCTGTTTCTAGCCCTTGCCATGGCAGCAGATCCTCAGCCAAAACCTCAGAACTGGGATGACAAGTGCCAGACACTGGGCATGTCTTGTACTCTCAAGAGCCCCCGATTCGAACCTTCCAGACTTCCCTCACATGCACTCTCAGCCTGGTTCACACTCAGATGTGGCCTTGGCCACCCCCAAGAGGAAGGCTGGAGACACTGGCAACACTGGCAAAAGAAGGGCTGGGTGTGGAAAGAGAGGAAAGACGGGGTCCAGCACAAACACCACAGGGGAGGGAAGAGGAGGAGACCCCCAGGTGAAGACGCGGCTGGACAGGACGGTATGGGTGGCCCAGGGTATCCACGGCCCAGGGAGTGGCTGAGACCAGCCTGCATTCCCAGAAAGGCCAGGTCTAGAACCCAGGACTCCTGGCGCACGGTCCGGGGGCCTGGTCCCTCTACCTCCACTGCCCCTGTGAGCAGCCACACCCCAGGCACCTGGCTGGGCCGCGTTGTTCATGATCCTGATGAGTCTCTCAGCCAGGAGATGGTTGTAGGTGGTCTTCTCGGCCGCACCGGGCACTGGGAGCTGGATTTGCTTGAGTTTCTCAGGATCCATGCCTGGAACGCAGAAAGGGGCAGGCTGTCGGTGGAGTCGCTCATCCGGGAAGGCGCCTCCGCGCGGGGCCGCCCCATGCTCGGTGGCCGTGGTCCATCTCCGTGATTTCTGCCATGACTGGTGCTGCCTGACCCCTCACCTACTGCAGAGTCCTCTGTGAACGGAACTTAAATCCACATATTAAAACATGTTCTATCACCGTTTGTAAAGGGGAAATCCGCGTTGCCACAACAGGGACAGTCACTGAGCAAAACAAAAAGACAATGTTTTTACATTTTAGCCAAAGACTTGACTAGCTACTACTCATCATGGTCTGAGACCTGCTCTCTTTGTTAAAAAGGGGAGGTTGGCAGGTACTTAAGAGGTGCGGAAGACGTACCAGCCCCAAACGGTGACAAGCTCCTGGACATAATCGGGGGGCTCAGAACAGGGACGGAAAAGGAGTAGGTTCTGCACGGCGTGGTGCTGCGCCGTCCCACGCCAGGTCTGCATGCCACCAGAGGCCACCCCCGGATCAGACACGTTCCACGGTGGGGGAAATGCAGACCAAGAGGAACGGACCAGACGGAAAGGAAATTACAGTCATGCCCAAGAGTTGCACCTCAAGCTCTTGGCAGCCAACTCAAGGAGCCGGGCCCGCCACTCGAACGCACAGGCGGGGGCCGGCGCTGCACTGGGCAAGGGGTGGTGTTGGCATAGAGACATTAGGCTACATCCTACAACAGAGAGGTGCAAATACAGAGATGCCAAGAGCGCGGGTCTCTCTTGAAGAGGCAAAGGAATCGTTTTTCTGCCAGGAAACACGGACAGCATTTCAAAGACAAAAGACAAGATGGGAGGGGTGGCTGGGCAGAGAGAAGGGGAGCGCACACAAGTCCAACTGTGACCTCAAGGTCATCTCCCTTAAAGCAGAACCTGGGGGCTGGGGCGGCAGGAGGACCTGTGCAGACTACTTCAGCAGGCCAGGTGCGGGGTGAGGGTTGCCCCAAATCCTTATCTCTCTTCTAACGTGGCTCTGGAAAAATACACTCACAGAAACAAACATTTCACTTGATCCAAGGTTGGAAAGCTGAATGGATTGTTTGTGCTGAAAGCACGTCTTTTCCTGTTATTCTACAAAAGGGGGGAAGGTGGCACTTCTCGGAACTCTTGAAATACGGCCCCTTGAGTACTAGATGACGCTTCATTTAGAACCTTGACAAAACAGAGGAGGATAGCATTGAAGAGCTGACTGTCTGCTTCCTAAGCGACTCCTACACACACACACATTGACGTAATAAACCATAACAATATATCTTGCTTTATTGAATTCCTTCCAGCTCCAAACCAAAGGCTGAGCCATGCCAAGGAGATGACACGGGTGAGGGACGGCCTGAGGGCTCGAGCTGGGTAGTTTTCACGAGCGCGCCTCCCTAACGTGGCTTCATCAAAAAATCCGATTGCAGCGAAAATTTAATTTGCGGATTCTATATCCTATCTTGATGCTCCATGTCCAGCTCTGAAGCATCCTGGTTTATTAAATGGCAAGAAGAACACCAACTGAACCTTTTTGGCGGCTGTTTTTTTCCCCCAGAGATGTCAACACCACCCCCACATCTCTCTGTCCTCCCGTTCTGGCCCTTTGGGAACTGTCAGTCAGTGGTTCTGGGGAAAAACGCTCCCCGGTTGGACCATCTCTCATCCCCCCTCAATGAGGCCAGCGGGAGGGAATATGGCGGTGGTCAGCAGAACCGGGAGAGACTGAGACTTGAACCGGGTCTTGAATTTCCACATTTTGTCTCTTCCCTATGACCGCCCCCACTCCCTGAGAATTTGTCAAAAATGAGAAAATCTGTGGCAAAATCTCTCAACAGGAAGAAAAACACTCCAAGGTTATCCTGACTTCCCTCAACTAGTGGATCCACTCTCTGTGAAGAGGGGGACCCCGAGGGACAGAGACACTTCCTTCAAGAACTTCACAGGACTGGATTCCAGTACAACCTCCTCCTCTAGCTGGAAATTAGGGCCCAGAGATGTTAAGTCACGTCTCCAAGGTAACAGAGCAAGTTGGCAGTGTTGTCAGAATAGGAGGATTCCAAAGGTGGACAAGATCCAGCTAACTTCCAAACACGATGCCGTTTGGGGGCCGACTCAGGGACAAGCTGCTCAGGTAGGAGTCTAAGGATGAGCGAGAATTTGCCTTGAGCTGCACCAGGAGCTCCTGCATGGAGTGTGGTAAAACTTCGGGAGGGCGGGGGATGGGGGGACCCTGGAGGGAAGCGATGAGGCAGATGTTGGGGTAAGGGGTCAGGCAAGGCTTACCTGCCAAGATCCCCGGACGGCAGCTAGCGGGAGATGACATGATCTGGTTGTGCTCATGCCTACTCTGGAGTGGTCTCCATTGCCCCCCAACCACTCAAGATGATCTCTCTCCTCAAGGCACTCTCCCCAAAACAGACTTGGTATTACAACGCATTCTATGTGAAGTGGATTTTACCACCGGCCACTGGGGAGACAGGGAACAGGGTCGACTCCATACAACACATGGAAAAACTTTGTAAAAACAAACAAACAAACAAAAACCCTTTGAGCATCTCTGTTTTCCCCAAAGTTTCCCCTGAGCCAGGTGCCTCAGTTCCTCCCCCTCTCTCTTTTTTCTCCCACCACAGCCTCTAAAAGCCCCTCCGTTACTCTGAATGATCCCATCCCTGCCCTTGGCTTTCAAGGCCTGTGCAGCCATTCAAAAGCTCCAGACATTCTTCTGGGTCCAAACAAATTAGTGGCTGAGAGTTGTTAATGAACACGGTCGATGTCACGATATGACAAGAATATGCATGTGAACAGGGAAACAGCACACGTGTGCACGGACACGGACACACACACACACACACACACACACACACACACACAGGTTTTTAGGCACTGAAAGGCAGATTTTGTCGCAAGCCTGATTGAGTTTCTTTGCTAGCCATTTCCGCCTGACTGAAATAAACACTGTGGATAATATATTGTCCTATTTGCTTCAACCCTTAAGTACTGAGCAACAGAGAAATTCCAAAGAAACCCAGATGTGCTTCACATGGCCTGGGAAGACGTGCTAGCACGTTCAGACTTCCAGCAGACCACATGCTTCCTCATTCCCTTCCTGCTGGGGTCAGATCCTGCTCTGTCCAAATGACTCAGAAAGGGTCTCCCTCTGCATCGCTTCCACCCAGTGATCACAGGGTTCGGGGGAAGGTGGTGGCGGGGGGGGGCACTCCCAACGAATTCAAAGAGTCCAAAATAGAAGGGAAGGGTGTGGCTCCGTGATGTCAGGAACCAGTTCCTAAGCTTCCCTTCTAAGTTCTGGCTTCTGGATTCGGCCTCCTTAGCAGGAGCCGCCACCCAGCAGAGGGGTAGAAAAGACCCAGACCAAAGCTACATAAAAAGATGGAGACCGACACCCTGGCTAAAGAGGCCACAACAGCACCAGGTAAATGATGGGCAAAAAATGTGTTTTGTTTTGACCATGCGAGGTCTCCTTGGCTGTAGTCACACAAGCATTGCCAGCTTTGGAAAAGTATAGACCAACTATTTCGAAAGCTAACCAGATGTTGGGCCGATTTCCAAGGTACTTCTAGTTCTGATTATGTGTCAGTCGAGATCCAAAATGATGGTTTGCCAGCTCTCTGCATGACGAAAGCCTCCCTTTATCCTATTACCTTTCAACCTTTCCCATACCTCTCATCTGTGTTCCAGTAACTTCTCAGAAAACAAAACAAAACCCAAAAAGCCCGAGATTCCTCTTGGGTAAACAATGATAAATGGATGGGGCAAGAGGGTGGTGGGTAGAGTGGGGGAACCTTTAAGAATACAAAAGCTGCAGAACTCACCCCCCTCCCTTGGGCCAGGCCTCTGCAGACTTGACAAAGGAGAGAAGGCTGCATTTGCTATTACAGATATGAACCAGAATTCATTATGTGGCCCAATTGAATCACAACGAGTGCCTTCCTCCAACTGGTCAACCCTTTCCACAGTGGGATATTCATTTCGGTGCAGCATCTAATCTATTATGATTTACTGGAAGGCCTGAGCTAACATTTGGTTTTTATTAACATTGCTTTTATGTTAAAATTGTCTTATGATGAAAAATCTATCGGAAAGCGACCATTTCATTAGGGGCCCTGCTTGGAGGGTATAGATCTAGGGAAGAGAGGCTGAAGGTTAAGTGCAGCTAATTGCCTGCTGCCTAACCAAAAAACCAACTGACCAACCACTACCACCAACAAAAGACCCCCACCAAATACAGAACCTGTGCCCACAGGCCAGGACTGGAGCACAAACCATAAAGCAGCTTCTTGCTAGGCAGTCTCCTTTGGCGTCCCCTGGGCAGCTGGGCCCCAGGTGGCAAACCTGAAGCCTCCAGCTTCCTCTCCAAACCTGCTCCATGGCCCATGCTCGCTGGTTCTGGAAATGGCACCACCAGCCACACAGTAGCAGGGTCAGGGATCTGGGCATCACCCAGACTCCTTCCTTGGGTGCCCGCTCCCAACCAAACTAAGCAGGACTCCCCTCCCCCAGCCCTGCTCCTCTCCTGTCTCCTCCATCTTTGAAAATGGCCCCACACAGTTGCCCAAGTGTCCCCTTCACTCTCTTGCCACATCCAATCCATCAGCTCATCCTGGCCTTAGGTCCAAAACATATCATAAATCCTTCCAGTTTTCTCCAGCTCTATGGCCAACATGCTGATTCAACCCACACTATCCCTTGCCGGGACTACTGCAATGGCTTCCTACCGGGCCTCCCACTTTCCCTCTTGCAACTCTCTCCCTCACTCCCTTCATCTACTCTCCAACCAGTAGCCAGACTGCTCCTTCAAAAATGTCCATCTGACCATGTCACTCATTACTTAAAAATACTTCAGGGTTTCCAGGACGCCAGGGAGGCTCAACCAGTTAAGCATCCAACTCTTCATTTCGGCTCAGGTCATGATCTCAGGGTCCAGGGATCGAGCCCCATGTCTGGCACCACGCTCAGCGGGGAGTCTGAGATTCTCTCTCTCCCCTGCCCTTCCCCTCTGCTCTCTCTCTCTCTCAAATAAATAATCTTTAAAAAAAAAAAAAAAAAAAGCCCTTAAGGTTTCCCACTGCACTTGGAATAAAATCTAAATTCCTCTTCATGGCCTTCAAGGCCCTCTGAGATCTGGGCCCTACTCAGCTGGTCAGTGCCTCACTTTGCTTGGCCTGCTTTCTGCTCCTCAAACCAGTGAGCTTTTTCCCACCTTATGGCCTTTGCACATGCCTGGAGCACTCCTGCCCCATATCTTGGCAAAGTGGACTTCTTCTCACCCTTCAAACCTCTGCTCTAATGTTCATTCCTCAGGGTAGCACCCCTGACTGCCCTGGCTAGTCACCCCTACATCCCACCACCACAGGTTTATTCTTTGTCACCACGTGACTGGATTTCTTTTCATTTGTTCACTTGACAGAGGCTCCTCAGACTTGCTCCAGCACCTACAGCAACACCTCGCACACAGTAAGTATACAGCACATACCTATTGAATGATGAGAAAGCCCTTCAGTTTCGCCTCCTCGACAATGCCCGCACCTGCCCCTATCTCTCCATCCTGCCCGTCTTCTGGCTGAACTGTCGTGAGCCCTTTCCAAGGAATGCAGAGAGGTCAGGTGGGCTCCTGGCTGCACCGACCTTCAGCATCCCCCACGCAACCCACAGGATGCAGTTCACGGTCACTGCCCACCCACTCTCCCCCTGCCGGCTCCAGCCCACCCATCTCTTGGAGCACACCCTGCCCACCATCGCCCGCCGCCCGCCCGCCTGACAATCGGACAGCAATCCCAGTCTCAGGTGGCCTGGAGTTTGTAGCCCTCAGGCTGAGCGCACTGCCTGGCACGCAGCTGGGCCCACATGAATAACTGAGTAACTTCAAGCACAAATTCATCATGATCGACGCAGTCTTTTGGAACCAAAGGCGATTTCAGACAAAGTAGTCACTTTCAAAAGAAGGTAAACACGGAAGCCACGCAGATTGCACAATGCTTTCCTGCCTGAACAACCTTCAGAGCTCCCGCTGTGTCAGAACACAATCGAAGCTCCTCACCGCCATGGGTCCCCGCCATGTGTCCCGGCTCGCCTATCATGCTGCCTTCACCTCCCACCCCTCTCCCCTTGCTCCCTCCATGGCAGCCACACTCGCCTCCCTGAAAATAATGAGTTTGGTTCACCAATGGGTTCTCAATATTAACCACAGTGCCTGGCATCGAATAAATAAGGCTTCCAAAAATCTCTGTTAGAAGGCTGAGTGAGTAAATAAATGAACAGTACTAGCAGGAAATGGAAGAAGGAATTAAACTCCCTCAATTATACACTTCCACTCTTTTGAGAAGAAACCCCCTTAGATCTCGAGGAGGAAAAGAAGGAGGAGGGGGTGGGGAGACCTCAAGAAAGAAAGGGAGGCTCTCCCTGTAGGACCTCGGGAGGCTTGTCCTCTGGGGCACAGCCCTGGATGAGGGAGCGCTGCCGTGTGCAAGGACGTCCCTCCCCGGCACCCAGGAAAGCCAGCCACTGGAACAACAAAGAATTCACCCACATGCCCCTTTGGCCCTCTGGAGCCTGGCATCTTCACCCTGAAGACAGCACCTTCCCGGCCGAGGCCCCGAGTACAGGCCACCAGAAAGAGCAGTCCAGCAGTGCTGACACGTGGCTGAGAGATGACCAGTCCGCACACTTCGGCTGAGTGCTGACCGGGTGCCAGGGGCTAAGTTGGGTACTGTGGGGGGCATCGGGAGAGACATGGTCTCTGCCTCTAGAGACCGGGCAGTCCAGAACGGGAGAGAAAAAATGGAGAGAAAAAGAGATATAAAAAGTGCCACAGGAACTCCATGGAAATTAAAAATGTCTGCTCTTCAAAGGACATTGTTAGCGAATGAAAAGACAAGCCACAGACTGGGAGGAAATCTTTGCAATACTCAACTGATAAAGGACTTGTATCCAGATAATATAAAAAAAATTTCAAAACTCAACAAAAAGAAAATGAGCCATCCATGAAAAAATGGGCAAAGGATTTGAAACAATACTCAACCAAAGAAGACATGCAGAATGGCAAATGAGGCACACAGAAAGTATCATTAGTCATTAGGAAAATGCAGATTAAAATCACAACAGGACACTACTACATATCTGTTAGAATGGCTAACATTAAAAAGATGGCCATATAAGTACTGGCAAGGACGTGAAGATACCAGAACATTCACAGACTGGTGATGGGATATAAATTATACAGCTGCTTTGGAAAAAAATTTGGCAGTTCTTTCTTTTCTTCTCTTTCTCTCTCTCTCTCTCTTTTTAAAATAAAATAGGCTCCACGCCCAATGCGGAACTTGAACTCCTAACCCTGAGATCAACACCTGAGATCAAGAGTCAGATGCTCTACCAACTGAGCCACCCAGGCGCCCCTGGGAGTTTTTCTTAAAAACAAACAAATTTACAGTAATCAGATGATTCAGCCATCATATTCCTTAGTATTTACCCAAGAAAAAAGGAAATATATGTCCATAAAAGACTTGTACATAAATGTTCCTAGTAGCGTATGCTTAAGAATGGGAAATAAGCCAAATGCCCATTAACAGATGAATGGATAAAGAAAACTGTGGTACATTCACACAGTGGACTGCTATTCAACAGTAAGAAGAAATGAACCATCGATACAGAGAACAACATCATGAATCTCAAAATAATTATGCACACTGAAAGAAACCCATGCAAAAAAAAAAAAAAAGAGTACATATTGCATGTTTTTATTTACATAAAATTCTAGAAAGGGCAAACTAATTTACAGTGACAGGAAGTAGCCCAGTGTTGCTTGGGGAGAGGGGTGAGAGCAGACAGGGAGGAGGGCTGACAAAGGGGCAGGAGGAAATGTTTGGAGTGATGGATACATACTCTGTCTTGATTGTGGTGATGGTTTCATGGGTGTATACAAATGCCAAAACTTATCAAAGTGTACACTTTCAATATGTGCAGTTTACTGTATATCGATTAGATCATGATAAAACTTTTTCAAGCACCATGGCTTTCAGCCAAGATGGACTGGACTTACCCTCCTGATTCAAGCAACTAGAAAACTAGGCAAAATACATCAAACAGTGATTATGACACATTGGACAGGACAATAAGCAGCACGGGGGTGGGGGGTACCCAACGAGAGAAGAAATGAAGGCAGTGGGCCCAGGGACTACTCCAGTTCACTGTCTGGAAAGAGCGTCCAGGTCTCGGCAGAGAGAGAGAAACCCCCAACAAAGGCCACGGTCTCTCTGAGTTGAGAAGGCAGAGTTTGGAGCTCAGATGGGTGGAGTGACTGGAACTGAGAGGACGGAGGACTGGAGAGGAGGGGGCTGTACAGAGAGGTATAGAGGGGTCCTTTGAGGCGTCAGCTATGTCCTGCTCTGTGCATGCATGGGAGGGAAGGGAATGAGCTTTGGGAATGAAGCAGGTGGAACAATTCCAGCCTCACACAGGCTGAGAAGAGTTCCTGTTCCCAGCAGCCAGCATGGAAGGACCACCCAAACCATGGCCCATCAGGTATAATCCTCAGAAAGGGACCGCCTCAGTAGTGGGGCCAAGTGAGCCTGAGACTAAAGGCTGTTCTGGACCACCAGCAACAAAGCTTGAAAGCCTCGAAAGGATCAAACTGATTCCAAGTAACTTAACCATGACCCAGGACAGAGCCCAAAACCCAAACCAGGAGAAAAATCAATAATAGAAACATAACCAGAAATGACACAGATGATACAAAGGACAAGAATAAATCAAAGGGAGATTATAAAATATTTTAAACTGAATAAAAATAAAACCACATATATCAAAATGTATTGCATGCACCCAAAAGTAATGCTTAGATTAACAGCATTAAACTCTTATCACCAAAGAAGAAAAGTTTAAAAATCAATGAGTGCTATGGGAAGGGTATGACAGACTGAAAAGGAATAATAGCACAAGGGAATTTTTTTTTAAGATTTTGTTTACTTATTTGAGAGAGAGAGCATGAGTGGGTGAGCACGGCAGGGGAGGAGGGCAAGGAGAGAGAAACCCAAACAGCCTCCACTCTCAGCACAGAGCCCAACACGGGGCTCAATCTCACGACCCTGAGCTGAAACCAAGAGTTGGACACTTAACCAACTGCACCACCCAGGTACCCCTAGCACAAGGGAATTTTTGGTTGATGGAACTATAATGTATCCTGATTATGGTGGTGCTGACCAAACCCATACCTGTGCTAAAATTCATACAACTACACACAAAAAAGGTTAATTTCACTATACATTAATTAAAAAAAAATAAACTGATTATCTTTAAGAAAAAAAATCAATGATCTCAGCTTCCATCTTAAGAAACTACAAAAAGAAGACTAAATTAAATCTGAAATAAGCAGCTGAAGGTAAGAAATAAAAAACAGAAATAAAATAAAAAACAACAACAAAAAAACCCAGGAAAATCACTGAAACCAAAAGACAATTCTTTGAGTATCAGTAAAATATTAAATTGTTAAATTTCTAGCCAAACTGATCAGGAAAAAGCAAATGAAGACCTAAACAACTGATACCAAGAATTAGAAAGGGGACATCACTATAGATCCTACACACATTAAAATTATAATAAAATAATATAATGAATAAATTTTTGCCAATAAATTTGACAATTTAGATGTAATGACACATTCCTTGAAAGTCACAAGCTATCAAAGCTCACACAAAAAGAAATAGATAAAGCTTCATTAGTCCTATATCTACTGAAGAATCTGAGTAGTTAAAAACCCTCCCTCAAAGAAAACTCTAGCCCCAGATGGATTCACGGTGAATTCTACCAAATAGTTAAGGAAGAAATAATACCAGTTCTATAAAAACTCCTCCATACAATCCAGGAGTAGGAAATACATCTGAATTTATTCCATAAGGCAAGCATAACTCTGAGAGCAAATAAAAGAAGAGAATTATAAGACCCTAAACCAGTATCACTCTTGGACATAAATGCAAAAATCCTTAACAAAATTTTAAGCAAATCAAATTCAGTAATGTATAAAATGTGCCTGCCACATTAGACAGTACCAACCCAAAGTGAATATCACCTGAAGGGATCAGAAAGCACTTCCTGGAGCAGGTGACTTCCGATAGGCAAGCAAAATTTCAACAGGTGGTGACACAGAAGTAGAGAAAATGGCAGGAAGAAACACAAATGAATACAAGGAATACTAGCCAGGAACAGGGAGGCCATGTTGGCACTGACTGCAGTGGCTGCCAGGCTTCCAAGGAAGCTCATTGCTTTGGGAATAGTCCCAGATACCCGGCTGAGCTCCCTAGGGCCAAGTCTGTGCTATGTGATCCTGACCCCCAGCCATAACTGCGTGTTCCAGAGAGAGACACACCACCACCAAGCTGGAACAGTCAGATCTCGTGCCCAAGAATCTGAAACCTGAACAGAGACAGACTATCAGCCAGGGATCTGCTGGGGCCAAATCATGATCTACCCTGAGGGAAGTCCCCAGAGCTGGTTTGCTCTTGCCCTTCCTTCAGCTTTTCAGCAACTTTTCAGATCCTGGGAGCTGCCCCAGGGGCCTTCCTATAGACTTTCCCTTCTACTTAAGTTAATGAGAAGTAGTTTCTGTTGCTTGTAACCAGAAGAACTTGTAAAGAGTTCAATGAGTAGCACAACAGCATCCCCAAGTTTATCTCTATGAAAGAGTTCTATCACTAGATAGAAGTTTAAACCCAGAGCCAAGGGTCTGTGAAGGGAAGTCAGAGGAACCAGATCAAGTTGGCAAGGTGGGTGCCATCTGGATACTCAAAATGACAGGCAGAGAAGGGTGAGGTTTAAGGGATACAAGAAGGCACGAAGGCTTTCTGAACAGGGGAGGGACATGGTCAACAGTCTTATGGAGGATCACCTGGCAGTGCTATGGAGGATGGACCATGAGATGGCCAGATGTTTGACCCCTGGGAGGCTGTGATAATGGCCACTGGAATGCCATGCCCAGATCTCCCTGCTCTCATGCCCCCAGTTCTCATCTCCAGTGTCTAGCTTAGGACTAGGCACCAAGTCGCACTCAGTTCTAAGTTCTGCTGATCAGACAGGCTGAAGAGGGAAAACTGACAAAACCTGATGACTAAATGCTGGGATCAAAGGAGGGAAGGAACTAAAGGTCACGGCAGTTTCAACCTTGGTTGGCAATTTCAAGTGAACCAGAAATGGCAGGAAGTGTGCTGAGGTCAGGGAATACTGAAGGGGGATGAGCAGTGTTTCAAGGTGATACTGAAACACCTGGGTAGGAGTCTCCAGGATGCAGGACGCATCCAGCAGGAACTCAGATGCAGACAGCACAGAAGTCAGGGGCCAGGGGAGTGGCGGGCAATCCTTGGATGGGAGTCGGTCAGTCTTGTGGAGTTCTATTGCCACCCAGAAACCAAGGGCTCCTATGTGCCACGCACTAAGCCAGGCGTTGGAGGGGATCACAGAAGCCCTGGGGATGAACAAGACTGGCGGAAAACGTCAGCAGGATTCAGAGCCCGGTGGGCTCCTTTTAGAGGTCTTAAGCCAGGTCTACGGACTTGCATGTGAGCACCATGACTTAACATGAGAAGAGCCATCACGGTGGATCCTAGCCACAGTGGGAAAAGCCTGGAAGAGTTTCAGTGCCATTCAATAAGGGGATGATGGCAGAATAAATGATGCACAAAGGATTAAAAAGAACAAGGCAGGGGAGCCTGGGCGGCTCAGTTGGTTAAGCATCTGACTCTTGATTTCGGCTCAGGTTATGATCTCAGGGTCGTGAGATCAAGCCCCGCACTGGGCTCTGTGCTCAGTGTGGCATCTGCTTGAGATTCTCTCTCTCCCTCTACCCTCCCTTCCCCGCTTGCTCTCTCTCTCTCTCAAAATAAATAAAATCTTAAAAAACCAAAAAGAACAAGGCAGTTCTCTAGGGATGTGAAACAATGTGCGGATACATGATGATGTGAGAAAAACAGGATAGGAACAGACAATTGGGATACCTCTATTCATGTTTAAGTGGGGGACAGTCGTAGAAATAAAACCATATATACTCATACTTGGGTTTGCATGGATATCTTTAATTTTTTTTTTTAAAGATTGATTTATTTATTTTAGAGAGAGAGGGTCCAAGAGCAGGGCAGGGGGCTGGGGGGTAGAAGGAGAGAGGGAGAATCCCAAGCAGACCTGAGCCCAGAGCCTGAGGTGGGGCTCAATCTCACGACCCTGAGATCATGACCTGAGCTGAAACCAAGAGTTGGACACTTAGCCGACTGAGCCACCCAGGCGCCCCTGCATGGATATCTTTAAAAAGACACAAGAAACTGCTAAGATGAACCACCTCAAAGAAGAGAGTGGAGGACAGGGATGGGAGGTGAGGCTTTTTTCCCCAAATATTCTTTTGTCACTGGTCCACTTATTCATCAGGATTAATGATTTAAGAATAAATACTTATTATGTTGAGTGCTTTTTAAATGTCTCTAAACATAGGCTGTCTAGTAAAACCCACCTCTACCTACCTCTCAATTAGCTTATGAAGAACCTACGAAAACATCACCTGCTGCAAAGTCTCATCTATGCCAAGGCCAAATCGAGGCAGTGGCCATGAAGAATGTTCTCAATTTCTTCTGTGAAGAGCTTCTGATGTGGGGGTTTCAGAACCTGCCAGTGTCAAGCCAGGTGGGGGGCATATACCAGCGGCGGTCCCCAGTGAGGAAGTGAGTGAATGAATCCTAACCAGGTCTGTCAGCTCCACAGGACTCCGATCCTGACCACTCCGCCTCCATGGGGGAAGCCAGAGAACCACACCTTTCTTCAGAAAGGAAACCTATGCTTCCACCCAATCTGCCCAGAGTCTATTTTAGCCCTCAACCCAGAGCAAGAACATCAGCTATTATAAATAGCAAAACCAAGATTACAATTTGACTGATTTCAGTTCTGATGTTAGGAAGAGAGGTCGGATACTAAGCCAGTCGTAAAAGCCAGGGGTCGAAAGAAAAACCACAGTGTGAATACAGTCATACTGGGTTAGATAGTCACTTGCATGTTCCCTCGCATCCCACCCCACCCATACTGCCCTAGTAACCAATTCCTGTGGCTTTGGTATGTACAAAAGCACCTGAGAAATTCTCAGGTGAGAAGAGAAGTCTGTAGGAGTTTGCCAAAACCAGGAAGGACATTCCTCAAGGAAAGCAGCTTTCTTTTTTGGTGCCACGAGGCAGAGAGGGATGTCATGACGGCAGGTGAGGCGGGGAGGCTTACCTTTGTTATGAGACATGGCATAGAGGAGGCAGAGCACAAACAGTGCATGGTAGTCGTCATCTGGGCTGTCCAGGGCGTGGTACACCATATCGAGGAAGGGTCTGGAAAAGAGGAGGGGCGCACATGAGCCTCTTGGCACACACAGTGGACAGCTCTCCTCGCCCGCCTACACATGAAGTGCTGGCCGCCTTTGCCTTGTACAGCTCCGCCCAGTGTGTGGCGAGTCCAATGAGGTCCCCGTCCAGCACCGGGCATGGAGGACGGGCTCTGCCCGTGGGAAGCTAGCTCCAGGGGAAACTGAGGAACGGACCACTTCATCACTCAACAACCGTGGCCCGGCTGTTCCAGACACTGGGGGTAAATGATGCCAAGTCCCTGCTCTTGGGGCACTCCCATGCCAGAGAACAGATGGACCACATCATCACGTCAAAGAGTGACAAGAGGATGAAGAGAACGGGGCAGTGTAGGAGGCTGACGATAGCAGACAAGGCACCAACAAGTCCAAACAATTTCAGAACGTGGGCCCCGGAGCCAGAATGCCTGGGTTCCAGTTCGGATTCTGCCTCTTCTGAGCTGCAAACCCTTGGGTTAGCTACCTAAAACCTCTCCATTTCCCCATTGGGAAGGGCTCCCAGGGGGGGTTCAACATGAAATGATGAAGGATAGGGGGCGCCTGGGTGGCTCAGTCGGTTAGGCGTCTGCCTTCAGCTCAGGTCATGATCCCAGGGTCCTGGGATCGAGCCCCGCATCGGGCTACCTGCTCAGAGGAGAGCCTGCTTCTCCCTCTCTCTCTGCCTGCTGCTCTGCCTACTTGTGCTCTCTCTGTCAAATAAATAAATAAAATCTTTAAAAAAAAAAAAAAAGAAAAGAAAAGAAATGATGAAGGATAGGCATTTAGCACCAGGCCAGGTGCACACTGCGAAGGGTGCTCGCGTGTGGGAGCTGTGGCCAGATTTCTATTTGGAGCATTCCAAGGGCACTTCTCCCGGAGCCCACTCTGGCAGGTCCTGCAATTTTTTGGACTGATTTTCCTGACGGGTAAGAATCGATGTGAGGGTTCACTTCTGATGCTTTGTGGGAGAGGTCTAGAGAGTGGATGCAAATATCACAAACCACACACCCTAAACGCTGCCCTTCCAGGTAAAGGGCCTGGCCTGGAAAGACTCTTCATCACAAGGATAATAGAATATGCATGGGTCTGGCCCGTCAGCAGGAGGCTCTGAGCCTGTGACCACCCGCAGCTGCCTCTGTGGAGGCCAGGCTGAGGCCAAGAAAGCAGAGCACCTCGAGGAGTGACTGAGGGCACACGTGACCCCTAGAAGGACGCACAGCCACTGTCAACATCACCGTCTAGGGGGAGTGAAGAGGTGTGGCAGAGAAACGGGGAAACTGTTCACTGCATCACCTTTTATACTTTAAAAAAACCTGAAATCCGTGAATGTACCAGTGATTCAAAATATTAAACTGAAAAATGCAAAAGAGAAAGTAGTGCAAACGTTCTTGTCGTAACATTTCAAATACACACATGACGCTGGGAAATTAAAAGAAGAGCCCTTCCTTAAAGGGGACATTTACATCCGGGCTGTTTCTCCAGGGCCCCCGATGGGGCACCTTTCAGATGCATGAATCGTTTTGCCAGGTGTGGATCTGGGTTTCTGTAAGTGCCTGGCAGTAACACTTTCTTTCTTTCTTTTTTAAATTATTTATTTATTTATTTGACAGAGAGACACAGCTAGAGAGGGAACACAAGCAGGGGGAGTGGGAGAGGGAGAAGCAGGCTTCCCGGCAAGCAGAGAGCCCAATGTGGGGCTCGATCCCAGGACCTTGGGATCATGACCTGAGCCGAAGGCAGACGCTTAACAGCTGAGCCACCCAGGCACCCCAGTAACACTTTCAACTTAAGAGTGGGATGAAGAAGAAAATGTTTTCTTGCAAACCAGCTGCCTGGAATGTTGATTGTGTTTTCATTCTAGAGCAATGCAAATAACCAAATGCCCAGGAGCAGAGGGAGGGCTGAGTGGACATAGCATCTTCTAGGAGATGAAATAGTGTGAAACCATTAGCATTTTGTTTACTGAGTGTACAGTAAAGCGAAAAAGATGCCTGGGGTTTGGTATCAGACAGAAAAAAAAAAAGACAAATGATGGGCACAGTATGGTATAAGTATTGGGGGCAAGCAGGATACAATTCCCACTGAGAAAGGACTAGCAGGAAATAACCAGAATGTTAGTGACAGCTGACTTTGATGCTGGCATCATGGAGACCTTTCTCCCTTCTTTATGCTTTTCTTCAAAATGTTTTTACATTTTCTGCATGTGTGTTACTTTTATACTTTTTTTTTAAGGAAAGAATGCTTTAGACATTTTTCAGTTTCGTAGGCCTATATTTAACTCTGAATGCAGACAGAGCCCTTCTGCATTCACAAGGAATAGGAGAACAGTTCCACTTTGTACTATGCTGTTTCTTCAGACAAGTGGACCAATGTCAAGATCCGATTCATGTCAAGGAGAACACACTACCCCCTCCTTCCTCCAGAGTGCCCTCCTCCCTGCTCCGGGCCTGGAACGGGGAGGAGAGAAGTCCTTGGCAGTGTTCCAGACAACCAACAATTCAATACCTTCACAAAGGAGAAGGCAACTTTCCACCTGGGCCAGTCTCTCCTTAGCATTTGGTCTCAGAGCCAAGGACAGCCCTGGCCCAAGGGTCCCGGGGCCACAAGCTTGTATGTGAGCCCAACTCAAGGCACAAGGATCAGCTTCCATCATAAGCCACATGGTAGAAGATGCCAGTTAAAGTCATCGAAAGTTAAGAAACAATTTCAATCGACTCTAAGAAAAACCCTCTCTTCACTAAAAGATCAGGAAAAAAAAGAAGTCTCAACCCAACATTCAAACATAACGTTTCGTCTTTTCACGTTCTAAAAAATATATATATATTTCTTCTTCCTTTAACAAAGCTATAGTATTACCATACTATGTAAAATATCTGCTCTGTTTCCATTTATTAGATCCTAAGAAACCCAACACATCCTGACAGTATTCACTTAAAAGCAGCAGCTCCTATTCTATTAAGCAGATGCACCCGTTTGCTGATACACTCCCCACCACTAGTCATTTGTGGTTTTTCCAATTATTCATATCCTCACTAATGCTGTGCCAAGCAATGAAAGGTTGTTTTCCCCTCCCTTTCTGAGTTTAGAATGATTTCCTGAATTTTCAGAGCTTCAGGAGTTATGTTTTTTGCTGCCAAGCAAAATCAAAACGGTCTCTGTAAGTTCCAACAACTGATAGCCGACACCACACTCCAGTGTTTTTTAATTTAAACCCAACTAAAAATGGCTCCCTTGTGCATCTGATAGAAATGAGTCCTGACTGTTAGATAACTGAAACATTTGCCAAGCAGAGAGAGGTGGAGGAAAAAACGGGTGTGCTTCAACTGTTCAAGCTGGACTAATAAGTAGGATGGGGTGTGTGTGTATTTCAGCCACTCCACCCTGAGGGTTCAGGAAGTGAATGCTTTGTAGGCTGACAGTGAACCCTGCTGCTGTGCATGGGATTAGGTTATGGCAGGGGTCTCTACAGCGGGGCCCCCCGGGAAGGAAAATAACTCTGAAATGAAAAAGTCCTCCTGACAGTTCACTGCACGCTTTGGAAGCAGCCTTCCACCCAGTCGCATTCTGGAAGGGCTGGTGCTGCAGCAAGTTTCCAGGAAATGCGGCATCTCGAAGGTTTAAGAGGATGTAGCTTCAGCAGGCCTTCAGTGAACTGAACACTTAGGCAAAAAGCTGCAGGCCATCAGTGTGAAATCACGCTGGCTGAGTCAGGAGGGCAGGCCCTATGCACGGCGGGGTAGCATGGCAGTGAATGAATGAGACAGGGAGATCCAAATGCGGCCCCCAAGAGAGTCCTTCCTGGGAGCAACAGAGCACTGCCAGGGGCAGCCAGTACAAGGCTGTGAGGCGACCCACACCCTTTAGGGCAGGGCCCACCACCAAAGGGCTTGGGGGAGGTGGCGCCATGTCTCAGTCTTCCTCTTTCCAAGGGGTGAGCACTCCGGAGTTGAGTGTCAGCTCTCTCCTTGTGGCCTCTCGACAGGGGCTGGAGAAGCAAGGAAAGGCAGGAAGCAGGACAACTTTGCTGAGAAGCCGAAGAGGCCATCTGGGTGTTGGGAAGAGGCCCCAGGTTACCTGTGCTGGGCACCCCAGCCACGGCATCCCCCCTCCCCCCCACCGCTCAGCCCATCTCCTCATCCCAGCAACGGAACAGCACCCCCACCGTGACTGGTGGGCTGGCCTGTGGGCTCCCCTCCCCCCAGCCAGCACCAGGAGGACTGGGCCCACTGGTGGCACCTGCTCCACAGTGCACTCTCCAAGCCCGTGGCGGCGGCGCTCTTCTCCTCGTCCGTGGTGTTCTGTTCCTGCACAGACGTGTTGGCCGCCAGCTCCGGGAGCTTGCCGCGCTCCATAATCACCATCTCTATCTCTAGAAGCAAATACAGAGACGGGGATGAGCTCGGACGGCTTCACAGCCCCGGATTTACAGACACAGTCATCATAGAGACAGAGCCCAAGTAGACCGCTCCTCACGCGTCCAGCAAGCGCTCGCCAGCAGTGACAGGAGCATCAGCAACAAGCTGGGGAGAGATAAGCCAGAGGCCACAACCTCTCTTTCCTGTCATCTTGGCAATGCCAAGAAATGTGGCCCTGATTTTAATAAAAAAGTGCAAATTGCAGTAATTTATTTCAAGATGTTTTTTTTAAGGCACTTATTTTACTTTATTGATACCACACTTCCTTCCCAAAGGAGTTGAGGCAGCAGAGGGAAGAAAAATGATATGTGGTTAATAAGACATAACCAAATTCACTGAGAAGATTCTGAAACTGTTTACACTCTAGGAAAGGCTTTGACATGCCTGAAGCCTTTTGTTTTCCTTTTCCACTGATGACTTCCAGAAGGCAGAGGGAGGTTAGGAACCTCGCTGTATTTTTCCCAATTAAGTAAGGGCTACTTGTAGGAACCGACGTAAGCATGGGGTATGTTTTTAGTTTTCAAAGAAGGCATAAACCAAGAGACGAAAGAGAGATGGTTAGCTACTGGCCTAAGGGGTCTCCATCACAGAGTTCTTTGACGGGTAGGTGTGGACCTTCAAATAGTTCTTGGAACCCAGAGTTCAGGTCATCTCCCCCATCTTCAGGAGACAGATGTGGGGGAAGGATGCTGATGTGTGAGGCTGCACTTGTATCTGGAGGGACAGGAGGACTCAGGGACTCCGATGGCCCCCCGCCATCCATGATCTTCCCCTGGACTTGCACAGAGGCCTCCCAGCTGGCTCTGCCCTTCTTTACCCCCTGGTTTGTTCTCCACACAGACCCAAGTGACTTTAAGTGGAAATTAGCTCTCGTCGCCCTTCTGTTCAGAATTCTCCTCTGCCTTCCCATCACATGGGGATGAAATCCACATGCCGTCCACAGTGTCGAGGCAGTCTGTTGTGTAGCCCGGCTCCTCTCCACCTCTGACCTCACTCCCTGGCCTTCTCCCCAACACCCCTCTCCACCCGTGCTGAGCTTCTTCTGCGCTCTTTAATGGGCCCAAGCTTATTTCTGCCCCAGGATCTTTACACGGCTGCTTCCTCTGCCTGGAATGTTTTCACCCCGGATCTCCCCTACCCTGGCCTGACTCAATGATGTCCTTCAAGGCCCAGCTCAGATGCTACCGCCTCAGAGATATCTTCTCAGCTCCCTCTGCACCGGTTTTTACCTCCTTAAATTATTATCAAAAATCCATATTTCGTTCATAGTTCCTTAGTTTTTCCCTACAGTTCATTTTCTGTTCCAGGATCCCATCTCAGGGACCACGTTACATCTGGTCGTCACGTCCTGTTAGGCTCCCCTTGACTGTGCCGGCTTTTGACTTCCCTGCTTCTGGTGACCTGACGGTTTAAGGAGCGAGAACTGGTCAGGTATTTTGCAGAATGTCCCTCAATCTGAATCTGTCTGATGTTTTCAGATCATTAGACTGGGGTAGAGGTTTCTGGAAGGAAGCCCACACGGAGGAAGTGCCCTTCGCTGCCGGCTGTAGCGAGGGTGCAGGCCACCAACACGGCCCAACCACCACCGACATCAAGTCTGCGCCACTTGGCCAAGCGAACGCTGGTCAGACTTCTCCACCAGAAAGTTACTTTCCCTCTTCCCCTCACTGCAAGCTCTGTGGGAGTAAGTCATTAAGCGCAGCCCACATTTAAGGAGCAGGGAGTTATGCTCTATCTCCTGGAGGGAGTAGCTACATACATTATTCGGAATTCTCCTGGATAAATCTGTCCCTTCCCCCTCTTATCTCGGTTTTACTTTATAGCATTCACAACTGCCTAGATTTCCTATTTTTTATTTACGGTTGCTGCCTGCCTTCCCCCACTAGAATGGGGGTTTCATAAGAGGAGCCCCCTTCCCTGTCTTGCTCTCCACTGGAACTCTAGTGTTGAGCCCAGCGCCCGGTACGCGGCGAGTGCTTACTAATGGGATGGGAGACGGATGGCTGGGCGAGCCCAGAATGGGAGGCTTTGGCGGCACGCAGAGCCGACAGTGACGCACGGCCCCTATGACATGGAGCGGGTGGCCCAGGGCCCCACCCACTCTGCCCTGAGCGTGCCCAGCATTCTCACGGGTGGCAGCGTGTGCCCACCACCCTCTGGAACTCCACTAGGCACGGCTGCGCCTGTGACTGTCCTCTAGCGTGGAGGAGTGCACCACCCACCCATCCTCACGGGCCCGGACCACCAGCCCCTTCCTCCCAGGGTGGACTGGAGCCTCCCACGGGGCCATCACACAGGTGGGGGCTGACCCATGATTTTCAAGTGCAATGTGGACAAATGTTCTGTTTGCAGAGTTCTGTGTTTATCTTAATGTGCGTTAGAAGATTCTAACTGCACAGAAAACCTGTTCTTCTGTGGATATCACTGCTTAGGAGAAGGCGAGATTTAAGGGAAAAAAACCGAGTGAGTCAATTCACAGGGAGCTACTGAGTAAACAGCAGTCCGAGCAGCATGGCCGCGGCAGAGAGCAGGTGGGAGTGCAGATTGCTGAGAACCACTGTTCCTTCCTGCGCCTACACCTTCACCCCCACCAACCTCCTCCAGCTGCCTCCTGACAAGCCTGACCTCTCTGTGGTGGGGGCAGTCTGTCCTCACCGGGGACAGGAGATGATTCACGGGGCAGTACTTCTCTTATTTTTAATTATCCTCATCTTTAAACAATCTGTTTTGTTTTGTGATGTATCTAACCTTGGCACAGCAATACAAATATGTGTAATTTACAATAAATGTATCTATATTGGCGAGCTGCATGCTTAAATGACATTTATTTGATTGTTAGTGTTTACCGACAGAGCATGCCACTGAAAACATCTGAAGACTACCCAGCAGGACTGTGATGCCAGCCTCTGGCTTCCACCCTGGGACCTCTGACACACCTCCTGCCCTGCTGGGAGCTCCCCTTCCTCCCATCCTGGCTGACGAGGCAGGAACTCAGCTTCAAGGACTCCCCAAGGTTACAGGGCCAAGCCCTAGCACTTCAGCCTAGAGAATACGCCTGCTGTGACGTGGTTATTCCTTTTTAATTTTTTAATCTCCCTGGACACTCAGAATTCTGGTGCACACAGCCGTTAAAGATAATCCAGTCTAGTGCTCACCAAATTTAGTTAAGAAGTGGCATATTAATTCTGAATGACAATTTCCCACGACATACCACCATAGACAGGAGCAGAGTTGCTCTGGGTAAAGGGTGGGTGGATTCCCAAACGTCCCTGGCTGCGGGTTTCCTCCTGCACTCCACAGAGGCCCCTAAAGCTCCTTTCTAGAATTCTGGAGCTTCACACAGAACTGCTAAAAACCACTGGTTCAGTCCTAGATACTATATATGAGAAAACAGAAACCCAGAAGCATAGGGACAATTACTATGACGAGAAAAGTAGCAGCAAAAGCCAGGACTGCTGCTCGCCCCACTCCCGGGTCCTCTCCTTGTGCAGGACCAGGCCCACGAGGGTCCCTCCATGCACAATGAGGTTCCTCAACCTCGGTTCTGTCACCCTGGTTCCCACCCTCCCTATCCTCATCCGGCCAGCACAGTTACGGGGATTAATTCTCTAGATGAACATGTAACAGTCCTTCCAGTGCCAATGCAGGTTGCCCCTGGCCCCTTCTTTTTAACAATTTTATCCAAACAACTCTTAAAAGTAGTGATTCTTACCTAGCGTCTGTCAACTCCCTGAAACTTTATGCAAAATGCCACGTGGGCATGGGGGGGGGTTTAGTAAGTTTTTTGGGGAGAGAGCCTGTCCAGATTCTCACCATTCTAAAACGGATTCCACAATCATCTTTAAAAGAGGGTGCCAAAGAGATTTGACTTTTTCCTGGTGAGATTCAAGGTCTAAGTGAATGTCCTCTTTATGCCAGACCAGAACGTCCGGCACAGTTCTGCAGAGCCTTCTGGGCCCTCACTCCCACACCTCCCTGCAGATACATGCCTGTCTCGGTGCAGCCTTGCTCCCCGCCCAGGGTACACGCACCATGCTGCTGCCACCAAGGAAAGCAGATCAGTGGGCTTGCGTGCATGGATTTCCACGGACGGTCACTGAGGCCAGGACTCAGGCTCTGATGATGAATTCCCAGGGGCCTCCGTCTGAACCTGCTATAACATACACATGAGCCCCCATCCCATCTGGGTTTCTATTTTGGAATTTGAAGGGACTGCGGCAACAACCCAGCTCAGTTTTGCTCCAACTTCAGTCATTTGCCTGCCTCTAGGACGTTTGCCATGTCTCTGTGTTGCCTGTACTATTTGTTATTTACCTCATCATTTTATCTGAGCTCACTTTTTTCTTTTGATTTAAATACATTTTATTTTTTTTTAAGATTTTATTTATTTATTTGACAGAGAGAGACACAGCGAGAGAGGGAACAGAAGCAGGGGGAGCGGGAGAGGGAGAAGCAGGCTTCCCGCGGAGCAGGGAGCCCGATGCGGGGCTCGATCCCAGGACCCTGAGATCACGACCTGAGCCGAAGGCAGACGCTTAATGACTGAGCCACCCAGGCATCCCTAAATACATTTTAAAAGGAAACTTCAGAGGAGCCTGGCTGGCTCAGTCAGTGGAGGGTGCGACTCATGATCTTGGGGTTGTAGGTTCTAGCCCCACACTGAGTGTAGAGATTACTTAAAAGAATAAAATCTTGGGGCGCCTGGGTGGCTCAGTCGTTAAGCGTCTGCCTTCGGCTCAGGTCACGATCCCAGGGTCCTGGGATCGAGCCCCGCATCAGGCTCCCTGCTCAGCGGGAGGCCTGCTTCTCCCTCTCCACTCCCCCTGCTTGCGTTCCCTCTCTCGCTGTGTCTCTCTCTGTCAAATAAATAAATAAAATCTTTAGAAAAAAAAATAAATAAAATCTTAAAAAAAAAAATGAAACTTTAAATCACTATTATACCCTTCAACTGAGCAATCCCACTTGTAGGGATTTATTTGGAAGATACATCCCTTAACAATATAAAAATGCACACACTCAAGGGTATTCACTGAAGTATTACTTGTAATTGCAAAATATTGGAAACTACCTAACTGTCCAAGCATAAAGATCGGTTGAATAAACTTTGGTACACACACACACACACACACACACAGTGCAGCTGTAAAAGAGAATGAGGAAGACCATGGTGAACTGATATGGAGTGATTTCCAGAGAGCTGCTAAGCGAAGAGAAGAGAGAGCGTATACAGTGTGCTACCCTGTGTGTAAGAGAGAAGGGAGAATAAGAAAACATTTCTATATTGGCATTTTCTTACAAAAAGAAGCATGGGAAGGAGATTCCAGAAAGCAGTCAAGTTGATTATCTACCAGAGGAAGGGGAATGGGACGGAGAATGGAAGAAGGGACACTTGCTGAACATATCCTTTTGCATGGTTTTAAGTTTGTTAATGATCCATATATTAAAAAAAAAAGAAAGAAATTAAGTCTGTAAAAATGGGAAGGAAGAACCCTAACTGGACCAAAAAAAAAAAAAAAAAAAGGACCAACATTTTTTTTGTTTTTTTTTTTTCCAAATGAACACCATACCTACCCTGATGGGGAATAAAGAACAAAGAAAGGGCAGACTAATCCAAGTAGCTATAAACAGCATACTTGACTCTGTACCCTCGGTTGGGAGGCAGGTGAAGTATGCAGGGGTGGGGGGGGATTGCAAACCATCCTGAACTCTTGTTTGTTAAACAATAAACAAACTGAAACTTTTTAAGATGTATTATAGGACTGAGCAACCAAACGTGTTGACATTGTTGGGAGCCAAGGCTCTTGCTAAAGAAGTGACACACAGATCTGGAATGGGGGAAGGCGAGAAAGAACCCTCTGGGAACTGACTGGCATTGGCATGAATACTGGAGGTATTGGTATGCATTCATGATTTCTAAAATATGTATATGATATGCATGTCTGTACGTATGTATATGCATGCACGAGTAAATGTGTATTTTGTGTATGTACATGCACCTGTTTTCTAGATCTGTCCATTGAAAGGGCCAAAAAGCAAGGTACCCCGGTAGCCATCAGCCCTTCTGGCACCCGGCTCCTGGCCTCTAATACCGCTGACCACTGAGAGGAAGCAGGGTTTGTCAGAGAAATGGCTCATCCCGGGGACAGGCATTCCGCATGCATTCCAGGATGAACCTGGAATACCTTATCAAGCCAGAAAGTATAAGGACTGCTCAGAAGAAATGACGGGAGCTTAGCACAAGGCCACAGCAGCCAGCCCAAAGGGGTTCCCAATGGCCAAGTCTGGGACAATTTGAGCATCAGATGAAGTAAATCAGTAATGAAATATAAACCACTAAAAACTGAAATCCTTGAGTGTGTGCCAAGAACTGATAAAGAAAGAAATGGGGAGAAGGGAGGCATCTTGCTTACAGTGGAATGCTGAGGGCTGACTTTTCAACATGGAGAGAGTGCTGACGTTGGAAAATCAACATTTTGCCACCAGTCTGGCAAAGACGGGATCAGGCAAGTATCATCAGTGAATGGCAGCTCCCAGGGTCACTGTAATGAGGCACAGCATATCTGTATTACCTCTAAGCGTCTCCCCATGGACTGTGAATTAGTGACTATACAGCAGAGAGATGGGGCAATACTGCAGCCAGGTGACCAATATTCATGTCACCCGTGAGGGTCAGGGGACATCACGTGCCTCCAGGTGGGACACTCCGACAAGGACATGACACCACCTACGCCACAGTCCAGCCAAGAATATATACCCTCCATGTAATCACAAAGAAAACATCAAAGACATAAGAGGGAACATTTTATTAAAACAAAGGAGGGAGAGGTTCTGCATTCCACAAAAATGTCACTGTTGTAAAAAAGAAGGCTGTGAAAAATGTTCCAGAGTCACTAAGGCCAGAGAGACACGACAATTAAAGGCACTACCTTACCCTAGACTGGTGGGGGAAATACGCTAGAAGGGAGATTACTGGGCCAATGGACAAACTGGAACAGGGACAGGAGAAACCCACACTGGAGTGGACAGCTGCCCTGGAGTCATGAAAGCCAATGCCTAATTCTTAGCAACTGTGTGCTGACACGTATAGGAGCGAAGCGACAGGATGGATGCAACTCACCCAGAAAAAAAGTGTAGGGGGGCGGGGCAGAGAGAGGGAAAACATAAATAAGAAAGCAAATGGGCTATAACAGGTTAAAAGATGAAACCTGGTAAAAGGTAAACAGGTGTTCTTTATACTATTTTTGTTTCTCCAAATTCTGATAAATTTGAAATTATTTTCAAATGAAAAAAAAAATGCCTCATTACTCCTCTAAGCATATGGCCCATGTAAACAGGAAGCAAGTGTGAAAGTGTGTGTGATGAGGGAACAACCAGGAGTGAGGCCTGCTGTGTTCTGGGAAAGGGGGCGCGGGGACGTGAGGGAGGCGTGAAGGACAGATGTCAGGCTGGCCCGGAGCTGATGTCAGCAAAAATCTTCTCACCGCCCCGTCGCACCTAAAACCATCCCCGTATCCCGCAGCTGGAGCAATGCTGACCCAGCCCGACGTCTGCATTCTACAGAAGGGCAAATGAGCTGCAGACGGATCGAGGTGATGGGCCTCTGCCCCCGCTACTGGGGGCTCCTCTCCCAGCGTGGCCCACATCCTGGAAAGGAGCTTCTGTGTGGTTATAGTCCCAGCACCAGGCCCTGGGGCCCATAATCTTGAAGGCTCCTGCACCCCAGCCTGGTAGGTGGTACGACCCCTTCACACACCCGGAGTCTTGAGCCTCTGGGAGTCGAGGAACGTCCTTGTGAGGCTGAGCGGCTGGGCAGGGGAACCCAAATCTCCAGCTCCTCTGGCCTCACAGGCCCCGCCCCGGCCCTCCTGGGCCTCTTATCATTGCCACAAGAGCCCCCAAAGCAGGAAAGGATTTGCACACCCATGGGCACAGTAGCACCAGTACCGACCGCCAAAAGGTGGAAGCGACCCAAGTGTCCGTCAGGGGGTGAATGGATAAGCAAAATGTCATCTATCCACAAAATAGAATACTGGTCAGCCTTAAAGAGGAAGGCGGCCCTGACACACGTGACCACAAGGATGAGCCTTGAGTACATGATGCTGTGTGAAATAAGTCGCAACAAGACAAATACTGCAGGATCCCACTTCTATGAAGTACCTAGAATAGTTAAATTCAGAGAGACAGAAAGTGGAAAGGTGGTTGCCGGTGGGGCGGGGGGGTGGGGTGGAGATGGGGGGTTAATGTTTAACAGGGAGAGAGTTTCAGTTCAGGAAGATGAAAAGAACTGTGGAGACGGATGGTGGTTTGGGTTGCACAACAGCGTGGATGTACAGGAGAGGCCAGAAGACCCCCGGCACCCGAGGACGTCAACCTCTCTCCCCCCAAATGACAACTCTGGCCAGATCCGGGAGCTTCCCCGATGCTCTGACACACTGATTTTTTAAATAACAGTAATAATCCATCAACTTGCCCAGGATGATGTACAGTCTAATCTGATTAATATTTGGTAAACGAAGTGCTTTTCAGGGAAATGGCCGGCATGACCTCCCAACAGTCTTTGACTTCACAAATTCAAGGATTTTCTGAGTTGCCCTCAGTATTCTACATTCCAGGAATCAAAGTAAGGACAGACAATAAAAAGGGGGAAGGGGAGAATAAGAAGGCCCTAACGAGAACGTTCAGGGAAAGAGGAGAAAGATGCCCTTGCTGGTTACCTAGGAAATCAGGGAAGGACTGCATGCTATTGGCTGGCTCTGGAGGAGAATTTCAAGAGGCAAAGAGCACCTGGCAACAACAGGGTGTGTATGAGCTGAGGATATTGGGGAACCTCTTTCTTTGTTTTGTTGTTTTCCTTGACCGAACAGCATGAGATTGAATTTAGAATGTTTTTTTCTGGTTAGTTCCTTATACTAGTTAAGCCCATTTGAAAAGGTGGCACTCCCACGTCTCTACAACGGCGGGCCAGCCTCCTAATCCTTCTCCTCCCTCCCTTCCTGCTGTCCCCCCACCACACACACATGCTCACCCACTCACCCACCTCACTAATTCGTTATACAAATGAACAGAACCGGGCTTCACAGAAACTTGCAATAGGGGGTGGGGGGAGGGGCACCCAAGCACACACATCCCATCCAAGCTCCTCACTCTGCTCTCTACCTTGGCCAGGATGCCTGTTCAGTGCTCGTGGGTCACATGGTTGAGTGCTGAGACAGTGATGTTCTCATTTCTGACAACCTGAGGGCTGGGCATTGTGAAGCCCCCGCCATCGGAGAACCAGTGACTAGCCCAGGGTCACAGAGCTCCTCAGGAGCAGCCCCTCCAGGGTCTAGGATTCAGACCCCAACCTCCCAATGGCTAATCCACAGCTCCTCCCAATCAGGAAACTCTGCCAGCCGCAGGGTTGGCTCTGGCTTTGCAAGAGGAGCCAGAAATGATGCCAGGGTTCCATTTCATTTCAGTGGAGACTTCAAAAAAAAAAAAAAAAAAAGGCAAAGCTGGGGTTCCCAACTTCTGGGCACCCCTCAACTCCCAGCTGACCTGGCAGGTTCAAAGTCAGTGTTGACCTCTTCACTCTGTGTCCTTGCTGGGATTCAAGCAAAGAGTAGGTTTTCAATCTGAGGACATGAAATTGGTGCCTACTTTTTCCATAGGCAAAAACCAAAAACTAAACCCTATTTTTCAAATGAGAAGTGCAAACAATTCATTCTTTTGTCCTAGGTCTGTTTATTAAGTTACTGCTCCGAGTGACTCCAAAAAGAGACAACTGTCCTTTCAGAGTGACATGCATCGAGTGAACACTTCCTTGGCCATGGGCACTAGGGTACCCCTCTTTTTCCTTTTAGTGTGCAATTTCTGCAAATTTAGGGGCCCTGTGATTTTCTTGGTTTCAGAATGAGTCACTTATCAGTTGGGACCTGCAGCTGAGTGGAGGGTCCAGAGGTACACATTCATTTCACACTACTTCCTTGTCTGGGCTTAAATGTGGAGGAGGTGTGAATTCTGGTTGCATTTGTAGAAAAAGAACATGTTAATGCCACATTTAAATCAGGTCATGGCAAAATTGTGACTTGTGGCCACATGCCTTTTTATGCCTGTGTTTTCTGCCACCTGGTTGAGGCAAGATTTCCCCACTAGCGTGGGGATGGTGGGGTTTGCAGGGGGGAGTCGGTGCCAGCATCTCTTCACTCAACAGTCACCTGTGCCTGTCTGTTATCAGCAGGATGTCAACAAGCCTCTAGATCCAGGGACAGGGCAAGAAGCCTGCTAGAGAAAAAATAATCTGGAAGGGAGAAGAGCCACACAGCCACCTCCAAAGAGCAAGGGAGCAGACAGCCCTGAGGGGGGATGAGGGACATACAGAAATAGTGCAGCTTTCTCGGGGAGCATCTGCTGCTTCCGCTGGCTCAGCATCCGTGCCCCTTTCTTCTGATGTTTTTTTACTGAGGGAATCATCATCATAGGATCAACAAGTGACCCAGGCCTGGCCAGTCGGCACAGAACACCCCTCTTACAGCAGTGGGCGAGCCAGGCCCATCACTGTCACGGAGCATCGACCCCCAGACTAGAGCTGCAGCTGATGGGAAGGAGCAGCTCCTTCTCCACTCGGTGGTAAGTTGGCAGGATGCGAGCCTGGCGCTGCCGATGGTCATCTACACCTGGAGCCGTCCCTGCCCAAGCCTTTCAGCGACGTGAACAATAATCACCCTTTTAAAGCCAGTCTGAGTAGATTTGCTAACTCATGACCACAAGAATCCTAACATATATTCATTAAAAAAAAAAAAAAAAAAAAGCACATGAATTACATTTTTTATGCTCAATTTCCAGACAAGGAAACTGAGGTACAGAGCTTGGGGAGACCGCTCAAGGCTCACAATAAACCCAGACATGACTGCAAGGCCAGTATCCCATCTCTTAGCTCCTCCCACATTGACACTGTGGTCTGACACCCTTCCAAGTCATGGGAGCTAACAGCTGCCCGGTTTCACCCAAACACAGTCTAAGGAGAGAACACCCACCAGCCGCACCTTAAATCTGAGAACAACAAAGAGATCAAATACAACATTCATAAAGCCCCATCCACCTGAAAGCTGCCGCTGCCCAGTTAGATGTCTCTTTGCTGGTCAGGCCTGTGAGAGCTGTATTTATTTAGGTTGAGCCGGGTGGGAAGATGACAGGTCCATGATATTTTGGAATGACTACTGTGTGTTTGAGAAAACAGGAGGGCACCAAAATGTCAAGGGGGGTTGCTGAGAGTCATGTTCAACTAAGCTCTAACATCAGCATCAAATGTCCAAGCAAAACCTCCGCGCGAGATCCCTGGGGTCCTGTCTGGTACAACCTGGCCGAGTGAGCACCCAGAACACAGGTTTTTGGAGGCTGGTGCACGTTTCTCCCCTTGCCCCCGGCACAGGACAGGCAGGCTCAGCATCTGGGGAGTCATCACCCCAATCCCAACAGTGAACTGGGATGGCAGCATGGCTGAGGCACAGAAGCCCCACACGCCAGGACCGGGCCGCTGGGCTGACTCACTTCACTGTGTGATTGCAGCCAAGCCTGCCCTGTCCACACCAGGGTTAGTCATGGCCAGGCCTGGTTTAAGAGCAGCCCTTAAAAGGATTGGAATGAAAGAGGTAGCATCTTTCCAAAACAAAATCGACAAGAACACAGCGTTCAAAATGGGGCGAAATCCTCCTCCTTTCTCCCTAGTGTGGCCACAGGACAACTAAACCCCAGGGTTTACACAGTTTTCTCCTGTGTTTAAAAAAAAAAAAAAGAAAGAAAAAAGAGGCAAATAAGCCAACTAAGATGGCTTGCTTACCTTGCATTTGCCCCTCACCTCCCCACCAAAGTCATACTTGTTGGCATCCGTGTCCTGAGCCAAACAGGAATTCCTATGTCAAAATGGTTCCTGTGCACTTTGAACAGAAATAAAAGCATGCTGGGGATCTCAGCCTTAAAAAGAGGGCCGGGTGGCACCAGAGAGATGCTTTGGTTATACCTATCAAAATGGGATCGTGGCATTTCCTGAGAACTGCCAAGAAAATCAGAATGCGGCCAGCAGGGTGGGGACAGGGCGGGTTTTGGCTCCATAATCGCAGCAAACTCCCCAAAACAAAGGAGTTCCCGGTCACTGATTTACGGAGCTACTCCATTTCCCAGCTTCAGACCCCCCGGAATAGGGACTCACACAGTCCAGACCGATGGGCCAGCAACAGCTGCTGGCCTTGGAGGATTCACTAC
Organism: Leptonychotes weddellii; assembly: GCF_054177405.1. Taxonomy (NCBI): domain Eukaryota; kingdom Metazoa; phylum Chordata; class Mammalia; order Carnivora; family Phocidae; genus Leptonychotes; species Leptonychotes weddellii. The sequence continues at coordinate 27,702,949 of NC_138373.1, forward strand.
CAGCCCCACACCCAGGAGGACAGCCCACAGCGGGAGCTGAGGACAGCCCGAGTCTGTCCCACGAGCTGTGGTGGGAGCTCAGGCCCAGCAAGCAGAGCCCCCATCCCACTTCTACCCCATCCGCTGCTCCACCCCGGGTGCCCGGGGCCGTGGCCAGACACCCCATCTGTGTGGTTGTGCGCCCAGCCCCAAAACAAGAGCCTGCACAGCTGAAGCTTGCCTAATTCCGGAGCAGACACTGCTCTCCAGATCGAGAAGGTATCAGCATCTAAGCCAGAGGAAGGTGGAAATTAAACCAGAATCATCCCCAACACGAACCAAAAAGAGGAATGAATGATTCTGCTTTTTGAGCACATGTGCACCAAACCCTGGTGTACCTCACTCTTAAACAGACAGATTTGGACAAATCTTAATGTAAGAATCTCGGGGATTATATTTGACTGTTTGATTCCAAAAAACATAATCGTATTAAAGGTATATAATCTCATTCAACGCGGGTTTTCTCCCTGCAGTGCACTGGGAGTAATGACTCGTGTCATTAATCAGCATCGCAGGTGACGGGGACTAACAGAACTGCAATTAACATGGGGAGGGCAGTAACGCAGCAGATGCTTACGACACAGGCCAGGCACTGCTCCGAGCATGGTGCACGTACTAACTCATTTAATTCTCGTAATGACAAAGTAACTACCATCTGCTAGCTTCTGTTTACTGATGGGGAAACCGAGGCATGGGGTTTCGAGTAAAGAAGCCTGCTCTGGGTCACCCATGCAATGTAGGCAGGCCTTGCAGTGGACCTGCCCACAGCTGCCTGCAAAGGGCTGGGCCCACAGAGTGAGGTACACCAGCGTCGGGAATGGACAGACGCGCCCACGGACACACAACGGGGACCAGACACAAGGGACAGCCTGGCTCGTGGCACAGGCAGCAGGGTGGCGTTCACGGGCGCACTCACCTTCACTCTCCCCACTCGTCCTGATGCCTTTTGAACCACCCTCAGTACCTTTAGTCTTCTCAGCGTCTTCCTGGGTGTCCTCGGCGGGCCCCTTCTCCTCCTCGTCTTCCTCCCCAACGTTTTTGTAGTTGGGTCTCTTCTGCACCCGCCTCTTGCCCTTGTGCTTGTTCATCTCAAGAGAGCGCTCTAGCGTCTCGGTGGGCTTAATGAAGCACCGAATGCTGGGCTTGGCCTAGGGAAGTCAACACACGGATTGGAACCTTGGAATCTCGCCGGACGCCATCGTCAAGCTGCCTGAGAGTTGCTGCCCCAAGGAATTCTATTTCCGAAACAAAAAAAAGGCTACCTCCTACTTTGTCATCAGGACTGTGACTAACACCACTGTTGTTAAGTCATCAAAACATTAGCACCAGCTACCATTTATTGCCCACCGCCCTAAGTCGGAAACTCTGTACTTTACCAACACCAGCCCTGTGCTTCCCAAAGGCCCCTCACTTGTCTAGGAAACACACTTCTGGTTAACACGTTTAGGGTACTTTGCATGTGCCAGATGCACTCTAAGGGCTCTGACTGTACTAGCCTACTTGAACTTGACAACAGCCCCATGAGGTCATCCTGTTGTTTCCCTCCCTTTACAGATGATAAAACTGAGGCTCAGAGGTGGTAAAGGACACATCCAAGGTCAAAGAGCCAGGGGGCAGCAGAGCTGGGATTCAAACCCACATACCATCCGCCCAGTTTAGGTCTTAAGTACAGCATGCGGGTGTTATTGACTTTTTAAAGATTTTATTTATTTGAGGGGTGCCTGGGTGGCTCAGTTGGTTAAGCAGCTGCCTTTGGCTCAGGTCATGATCCCAGGGTCCTGGGACCGAGCCCCACGTCCAGCTCCCTGCTCAGCAGAGAGCCTGCTTCTCCCTCTCCCTCTGCCTGCCATTGTGCTCTCTGTCAAATAAATACATAAAATCTTTAAAAAAGAAAAAAAGATTTTATTTATTTGAGAGAGAGCGAGAGAGCACACCAGCAGGGCGTGGGGAGAGGGAGAGGGAGAAGCAGGCTCCCCGCTGAGCAGGGAGCCCAAGGCAGGGCTTGATCCCAGGACCCCGAAACTATGACCTGAGCCAAAGGCAGCCCCTTAATTGACTGAGCCACCCAAGCACCCCTAACTTCTACTTTAAATATATTTACTTTAAAAGAAGCTGTATACTGGGGCGCCTGGGTGGCTCAGTCGTTGAGCGTCTGCCTTCAGCTCGGGTCATGATCCCAGGGTCCTGGGATCGAGCCCCACATTGGGCTCCCTGCTCAGCAGGGAGCCTGCTTCTCCCTCTCCCACTCCCCCTGCTTGTGTACCTTCTCTCACTGTCTCTCTCTCTCTGTCAAATAAATAAATAAAATCTTTAAAAAAAATAAAAAATAAAATAAAAAATAAAAAGCTGTATACTGCTACAGTGCATGAAAAACCAGTGTATCTTGCTGTTGTAAAAGTAACAGAAAAGAAAAAGCAAGGTGTACTGGATGCAGCCAAATGCTGGCTCTTTTTTTTTTTTTTTTAAAGATTTTATTTATTTATTCATGAGAGACAGAGAGAGAGAGAGAGGCAGAGGGAGAAGCAGGCTCCCAAGGAGCAGGGAGCCCGATGTGGGACTCGATCCCAGGACTCTGGGATCATGACCTGAGCCGAAGGCAGACGCTTAACCATCTGAGCCATCCAGGCGCCCCCCAAATGCTGGCTCTTTAGAAAGGGGGCTTGGCAAGTACCAGCAGGAAGTTAAAGCTCATCCCCAAAGGAAGCTGGCCCCAAACAAAGACGCTCTTCCCCGAGAAGTCAGGAGGCTTTCTAAGAGAAATGAAAGAGGCCTATGTGCTGCGAGTGGCTCATGCCCCGTCCTGTGGGAAACACACAGTTGTATCTCAGTCCAGGTAATAAAAAAGAGGTAGACAGATTGCCACTCCCATTTCATAGATAAGAAAACAGAGGCTCCGAAGGACAAAGTGACGTGCCCGATGTCACACAGCTCCTGAGCCAAGAGTCAGACTTGGAACTGAAGCCTGCCCAATCCCAAAGCCCAAGGTCCTCCAGAAATAAGGGTGCTTCATCAGGAGCTCAAACTCCGTTCCAGGCTCAGTACCCTTTAAAAAGTGTTTACATGCAAATGGACTGGGTCTAGCAAGGAAAAAAAACAAAAGAAAACTGGTCTGTTTGGGGCAGGATTCTGACTGAATTATTTTTCTCTTTTCAGGGCCTGGATGATATCCAGACATCATTTTGTCATTAAAAAAGAAAAAAGTTTTAAAGAAAACGTTTCCATTATCTTGATATGGTTTATCCATCTTCTGAATTTATCCCCAACCAACCACCAACTGTACTCTGGGGGCCACCGTACCTTGCCAATAAGTGGAATGTGCTCAAGGAGCCCAGATTAATTTCAATAATGCTCAAAACAAAACCTAACTGGAAGCTAAATTAGCATCCAAATCCACACATTAATTTTTATTTACTCACTTTGGATTATTCATCCACAAAAATGACAGATAAATTGAGATAGGATTCTACTGCCCAGGAAACCCAGATAGCGCATTACAGACGCCAACGACAGGGAGCCCAGAGATGGGAGGCCCCGAGCGTGCACCACTTGAGAGACAGCATCCATCGGAGCCCACTTAGGATGCTGTGTGATAGAACACAGCCCTGGACAGCCCCCACATCTTCTGCTGAAGGACTCACACCCAGGAAATTAGGGTCCCAAGATAAAGTCACTGCTTCCTCTGATCACCACATACTCCCAGTGAATCTTAGAGTATGCCATATGCAATTAAAGCTTTCTGAAACAGAAAACCGAGACTAAATGCAGAGCAAAACATCACCTGGTTAGAAGGTCTAAGCAAAAATTCACGTGGATGGGTGTAGAAACCTCTCCCCGAGGAGCTCTTTATGAACTCGGATGTACAGAAGTGGCAGAACAAAGGGAAGCGAAACAATGTGTGAGTCCCAGGGCTGCTCAGAGCAGTCTGATCCCCAGCTGAACCCTGCCATGAGCTGTGGGTCCTCTCTGAGCATCAGAGTCCTTGTCTAAAACACAGGGCAGATAATTCCGGCCTCCTAGAACTACACGTAAGCATGGATGTAAAAGTTCTTTCAGTAAGCATCCAACATAGGGGAGTCACCTTCCTCTCCCTGCCGCCTTAAAAAAAAAAAAAGGTAAGAGTCAACTGTGAAAATAAATTTAAAAACTTTCCAAAGGGATCTGCTTTTCTCGACGGTCAGGTGTTGGGAGGACATGTTTACTGGGGAAATTTCAAACCTTTAAAATGCAACCTACCCAGTGAACAGCTGGAAATAACCTAAATGTCCATCAAGACGGGAGTGGTTAGGTAATTACAGTCTGTCCACAGAATGGGAATCCACGTACATGTTAAAGAGACCCAGGTCTTTCTGTACCTACGTGCGCGGATTCAGAACGGGTACCAGGGTGGAAAAGCAAGAGCGGGGAGCTCAGAAGGGGCCCCTGCAGGTAAAGCTTTTCAAAGGCTACACGCGATGCTGTGAATCGCTTTTCCTGGAAAGTGGCCTACAAATATCTCAGGATTATATCTCTGGGGGATAAAGAAGGCAGGTGGTTCTGTGTGTGCACATGCACACAAGCATGCTTGCATTTTTTCATTTCTAGACCTTTCTGTTTGGTTTGAAATGTCTAATCCTGTACACACGTTAACTTTAAAAAAAAAAATCATCAGGAATCATTTAGCATTAGAATTTTAGACTTTATTTTTCCTTTTTTTTTTTCTCTTTTATATTCAAAAGCCTGGTTGTGCTTTTCTTAAGGCTAATAGCATCAAAACCCCGCAGTTACCATGGAGAAGCTGACAGGGTCTGGCTGGGATACGTGGACAGAGATTCATGATTGTTCCTACTGCCCCCATCAAGAGCCTCCTGGCTGCCGGCCTCCCAGGAATCTCTGTGTGACAGTGGACAATCCCAGGTGTTCCAAATGGAAAGCCCCCAAGAGAAGGTCCCATCCACCTTACACCGCCCCCCCCCCCCAATTCTCTCAACACAAAACCAGGTGCCTGGAGAAGGGCAAGGCCTCAGTGGGCTGCTGCTGAGTGAATTCATGGCTGCCTGTACCCATACTGTACCCAAAGTGAGAGAGAGAACAACAAAGAAGCAAAGTGAGGGACGGAAGAAAACAGGAGCCTGACAGCCTCGGGAGATTAACTTTAGCATAGGGCACAAGCAAGCGCAGTGAAACTAACCAAAAGGGGAAAAGCTCACTTCAGAGTCAAAAATCAGGAGGCCTTTGGGTTTATCTTCTCATAAAGTGAGCCCACCATGCATGTCCCAGACTAAAGTATTCCACAAATCAGGTCTATGGTTCCCAAATGCTGCAAGTTCGGGTTTTGCCAAGGGCTCATCTCCCAGGGACCTGGAGCCTGAGCTGCAAGAGGAGCATGAAGATATGGGGCCTTCCTTGCTGCCAGCAGAGATTCTGCCAGTTATCCAACCAGGGGATGTAGAGGGAGAGCCCTGGATTCTGGGGCTGGCCATCTAGGCTGGCTTCTGGGGTCAGAGCCAGCAGCAGGCCAGCAGTGTGATTTTAGGGGTGGCCCAAGGGCCGAACTGCTCCCTAAAGCCTGCTGGTTAACAACACCTTATCTAGTCTCCACCCCTCCACCCTAAGGCTTCCATCCTTGTTTAAAAGGTAAATACTCCAGGGGCGCCTGGGTGGCTCAGTCATTAAGCATCTGCCTTCGGCTCGGGTCATGATCCCGGGGTCCTGGGATCGAGCCCCCCAAAATAAAAGGTAAATACTCCAGAAGCTGACTCCCCATGGGTCGGCAGTAACTAAAAGGCCTTTTGGGGCTGCGGAATTTGAGAGCCGGCTCTGCATGGACAGGGAGAGGGGTGTCGAGCCAAGGGTCAGGAGGGAGGACACAAACACCTAAGGCCCAGGCGCTGGACTCAGGAGAAGCAGCAGCACCGCCAATGCCCCAGGCGTCAAACAGAACGCCCTCCGTTAGGTCTGGGGGCAGCCCCCTAGGAAGGCCACATGCAGATGGCACATGAAAAAGCAAGCTGCAATCCAGCAACCCGTCCAGGATTCCGTTTACAATTAAAAAACAAAAATTATCGGGGCGCCTGGGTGGCTCAGTTGGTTAAGCGGCTGCCTTCGGCTCAGGTCATGATCCTGGAGTCCCTGGATCGAGTCCCGCATCGGGCTCCCTGCTCGGCAGGGGGTCTGCTTCTCCCTCTGACCCTCCCCCCTCTCATGTGCTTGCTCTCTCTCATTCTCTCTCTCTCAAATAAATAAATAAAAAATCTTTAAAAAAAAAATTATCAATTCAAACATGTCCATCTGTATTGTATTTTCCTGTGTGGAGAGATCTGTGCACAGCAGTGCACACAGCAAGATCTGGAAGGTGACACACGCTCCGAACAGGGGTCCCTTCTGAAGACAGTGAGGCTGGGGGAACTTTCACTTTCTCTTCTAGTTGTTTCTATGTCATCCAGTCATTGTGCCTTGGCCAAGAAAGTATTACCAACACCATTTAAATGTAAAGAGTACCTTTAAAGAAAGTACCTGATGCCACTGAACTCCATGCTTAAAAATAGGTAATCCATTACTTTTATACGTATTTCACAATTTTTTTTAAAAGGCACCTTTAGAAAGGGGGAGGGGGTAGAGACTGAGAACAAGCTACCAGAAATGTCTTCTGTCTTGCCCTAAGTTACACACAAATGTAATCATAAGCACAGAGCCACGGACGCACCTAAGGTCACTGCACTTTATGTTACGCCTCAATTTAAAAAACATTCACCTACAGACTTTTCAAGGAAATCAGATGGTCCTAATGCCCTAAATACAAGCCAGGAACAAGTCTGGAAGCTGGATGCACAGCCATCACCGGGGGACTGACCTTACTCACAAAGCCAGACCAAACACCAGGAGTGCGGCAGCCCTGGGCCTGCCTGTGCGGAGCCCACAGGGGCTCCGGGGGCACGGAGGAAGGAGTGAGGAACTGTGCCAGGCGGCGGGGGGGGCGGGAAGGGGGAAGCGCAGGAAGGCTTCACAGAGAAGGAAATGACTGGTCCAAGTCTCGAATGGTAGCAGGAGTTCACCAGAACACTTGGGAGGAGAGGAGAATGGTAGGAAGACCAGCTCAGAGCTCCGGCCATTCACCCTTTATTTCTGGCAAGGCCAGGGCCGTTGGAGCTGGCGCGCCTGGTGATGGCAGTGGTGCTCCGGGACACGACGTGCTGCAGGCACACGGGAAGTCAGGGGTGGAGCTGGGCCAGTCGGTGGCCCCTCCAGTCACCGGCTCCTGGTGGAGCTCATGGTGCTCATGGCCTGGGAGGAGCTGTCAGGGTACCCCTGCCTCTGTACCTGGTAGATCTGACCTGCTAAGTGCATTTCTTTGTACCTACTCAGTGGCTCGGTGCGGAGGGGAGCAGGGAGTGGGCAGGAAAAGCAGCATGGGGACAGCAGGTGGGCCGCTCCGGGAAGAGGCTGGTGGCTAGAGAGGGCAGATAGGGCCTAGGACAGGTGACATGGCTGGTGTCTGGCTCTGTAGGAGCCATCGCAATGATCTAGGAAAGCTCACCTTCCAGGCTCTCCCAGGCCTAGCCTGCTCACCTTCTGAGGAAGCAACTAGAATCCTTTTGTTCAAATAGCTCTGATAAGGGATTTGAGAATTAGGAGCAAGGTCTTCCCCCTAAGAAGGGGGCAGGCCATGCTAACAAAAACATGCCCAACGTAAGGGCAGACCCGAGTCCAACCTCATTCTCACTTACTGGCCCAGGGGCCCTGACCAAATGCGTTTGTCTCCCCCGAGTCAAAGAGAGACCATAGTGGCTCCATCGCATGCTGCCCTGAGCTAAAATGAGTTCCCGAATGCAAACACGCCCAGCACCATACCTGCCCCTTTCTGCTCGCTGGCGTTCTGGCTTGTGAGTGGGCTGGATTCAGCCTCCCCAAAGCGCTCCCGGGCCCCTGGGCAGCCTCCCCAACCCCCAGCCTCGGGGGCAGGGACTGGAAGAGTGTGAGGCACCAAGGGTGGGATCCGCAGACACGCTGGAGCAGCCAGAGTCCAGGCTCAGGGTCCCTCCGCTCTCCAGCTTCTTCCACGGCCTCGGTTCCTACAGGCACCAAACAGATCTCACAGCAGCACCTCCCCCACAGGGCTTCTGTGAGGGGCCAAAAGGTAACACACCTCCCCGTTACCTGTTTCCAGGTGCTAACGACAATCACTGATGCCCCGTGGGCAACGGAAAGGTGCTGTGAGCACTTTACAGACACTGACTCGCTTTATCCTCCGACAGCCGACTAGGGGAGGGAGGGAGCTGCAGAGGGCAAAGGACTGGCCCAAGGTCACCTGCTCGGCAGAGGCAGAGCCAGAGCCAGGATCTGGATCCAGGGAGTGGACTTCAGTGCCCACAGGCCTGACGGATGGGCGGCACTGCTCCAGCGTTCACGCCCTTCAACGAGCACTTGGCAAGCCTGCCAATGTGGGGCCGGCCTCCCATGGGGCCCCAGTCACGCTCATTATAGCAGCAGGTGGGCCCGCGCCGCAGAAGCTCAGGGGTGGCTGGCATACCACTCACCTCCTGACCTGACCATCGTGACAGCCACCGACAATGTGTAATTATTCCCCATTTTGTCTCATATACACAGGGCTCCGAATGTCACAGGGGGTCCCAGTGACCCAGGCCTGCACCAACCATAACCAGCAGCAAGTGGCTTTGCAACCAGCCGTGAAGGGAAGCTCAGCTGATAACCGCTGCAGAGTGAGCCTCTTCTCATTCCAGAAGGCGGGGATCAGCAAGCAAACATCAGAGAGCATAAGCACCAGGCCGATCCCCAGGGGCGCACGCCCCATGCCGAACCCCGAGTAACACGGGGCTGCTGAACTGAGGCCCATGCCTGTCCAGAACGCACAACTGCAGCCACCTCCGTGAGGCAACTGGACAATGCTGCCAAACGTAAGGGGGGGAAATAAAACCCACTGGGGGAAACGTGAAGAGCTAACGGGCCACTTCCGTTAACGAGAGGAGTGTGGCATTCTTCTCCGTGAACTGGCCAATTAGCAGGGAGTGTTAGAGCTGCAGAGGCAAAAACCAGAGAGATGCCCATCGATCTGGCACCACAATGATCTCAGAGCTCCGAGGACTCGCACTGCACGCACACCGGGCACTGTGCCTGTGTGAGAAGCAGCAGGTAACAGCAAGACGGGGGTGGGACCGCCTAGAAAGCAAGCTCTGGGGCCCTGCCAGACCCATGCAAGGCCAGCCTCATCGCATCCCCAGGCCATATCATTTCTGTCCCCCTCAACGCCTAGTGCTGCCTGGTCTGTCCCTTCAGTGTTGTGCCTGGCATTCAACCAAAAGCTAATGAGTGCTGGGGGAGAAATTAATTGCAAGATACTTAGGATGGAAGAGGTGTGTTCAAGGCTCATGCAAAATAAAATACACTCTTTCAGTAAACGACAACACACCAAACACTTGTGGGGTATTTCTTCAGGAAGTGTTTTACTGTAACTTATTTTCCAGAAAGAAGTAGCTGTGGGATACTAGGAACTCCCCATTACCCCAAACATTTGGCCCAGAAGCCCACATGTCATGCTCAACTGGGAGTGACTGTCACTGCAGACAGTGACGGAGGGCACAAAACAGAAGCAGCATGGGGGGTCTGGGGCTGGATGCCTGCAATCCCCTGGTGCTGGGGGAGGACAGGATGATCACCTAAGCTCTGGGGGTGTCGGCTAGCTCATGCACAGAATGTGACAATAATACCACCACACTCTGGGTTATCAGGAGCCTAGAAGGAGAGGTCAAAGGAGATGAACAAGATGAGAAACGCTCCCTCTCCCACTGACCCAGTATTTCTTGCATAGCGGCCCCTGTTCTGATCCTAGCCAGCCAGCTCATCCCCACCAAGGTCTCTGATTCACCATTTTCCACACCTTGCGCATCACAACCCGCCCTCTGCCCTCATGACCCCCAACTCAGCTCTTCATCCTTTAGTCCTCCAATCCAACAAGGCCACCTCCTCCAAGAGGTCTTCCCTCACCTTCATCTCCCAAAGCTGGTTTCTGTTTCTTCCCAGATCCAAATCTTCAATCTGCATTGACATGCTTATTTACTGTTTCCGCCTACCAGAATGTCAGGACAGGGACCTCGTCTGTCTCGTTCATCCTGTATCCCAAGGCCAGCACAGCACCTGCCTGGAATGTGTGGGTGCTCCAGAAACACATGTGGGAGGGGAAAGAGGGGTGAGCAAGCCAGCCAGCCTGGCACACAGGAAGTGCTGAAGAAAGGGGCGCTGCTTTTACTGGGGAATGACCCATCATGGTAGTGGGACCAGGGCAATACCGTGTGAGCCAATAAAGCCCTGTAGCGTTCTTTTCCCTTCTCTCTGTTCATAAAGCTGGAGGTTTCCAGCAGGGTCCCCTGGGGTAAGGTTATGAGCATCACAGCAAGTGGTCAGTGGGCACTCAATCTCAGGACAGCCAGGAACTCTGAACTCACTGGGGAAACCCCACCGACTATCTCCTGGGATTTGAGTTATGCCCACCCGCCTCGCTTGTGGTCTTCAGTTGGGCAGTGAGTTGATTCACACCACTCCCCTCCTGGCCCATAGTCATTAAACCACTGGAGCTTCAAGGAGGGAAGTGAACGGAGTGGCTCTTTTCTCAACCGTGCGCAGCCCCCCAGCCTCCCGTCAGACAAAGCACCCTGAGCAAAACCAAGTTTCCCGGCTGGAGGATTCCAGCACAGGCCAAGACTGGATCTCTCTGGCTCGTTACACACAAGGCACTCAATTCCCTCATGGAGATTTGTTATTTCAAGACAACTGATGTTTACTGCAAGAGCCATGCTAAACACCCGGGACACAAAGGTTACGATGTTCCCATTCCTCCAGATCTAAGCTCCAGAACCTCCCAATGGCTTCCAAAGCACCACATGCCTCAGAGGCTTGTTCCCTCCCTGACCTCACCCTACTACACTCTGCCCTGCCGAGCTGCTCCTTCCTGTTCCTCTGACACACTAGGCACATTCCTGCCTCAGGGCCTTTGCACTGACTGTTCTTTCTGGCCAAAGTGCTCTTCCTGCAGAAATCTACATGACTCACTCGCTCACTTCCTTCACATCTATGCTCAATTGTCATCTTCCTAATGAGCCCTACCCTGGCCACTCTATGGAGAACTGCACCCCCACTCAAGCCTCTTAGCGCTGCCCCCTCTCCCTTCCCTGCTTTACTACTGTTGCTTTTCTAAAGCACTAATCGCGTTTAACACACTACAATGTTTACTAATAATTTCGTTGCTCCTCTCTCTCTGAAGCTCCTAGAAGCTCTGGGAGGTCTGGGGTCTTTGTTTTGTTCCCTGCTGCACTATGGTGCCTAGAACAGTGTGTGGTACCTGTCCAATAATTATTTGTTAAATAGATGAATAAGTAATGCTGACCCGGCTTCAGGAAACCCAGAGTCTCATTAAAAAACTCAAATGCCCACAGGGGCCAGGCGGCTGATAAAAACTAACCAAGTCCCTGGACAGAGACGCCGGAAGAAGTGGGTGCCTCATTTTTCTGTCCCCACTCCCGATTTTCCAACTTTTCACAGAAACCTGGAAGAATTGACCAATGGCTCAATGCAGACTAGGGACAGTCCCCATTCAACACTGGAGGGGGGGGGGAACGGAGGGGAGGATAATACCTCACACCAGGGGGCAAGCAGTCTCCAGCCTTGGGGACACCCCAGCCCAGTCTGTGTCATGCTGCCCAGCAAGTGCAGAAAAGCCATCTAGGGTCCAATCCACAAATCTTCTCCACCCCCACCTCACCCCCACCTTGCCCACGCTGCTTTGCCCTGTTGGCTCTTCCAATATATGGCCATTCCAAGAACCCCTGGCCCTTCTTGGGCCCACTGAACCAGGACCGGCCTCCCTGGCCCTCAGGTGCAATCTCCCGCAGTGCTGGCTAAAGGCTATCCCCCAGTGAGCCTCCACGCTATGGGACTTCCGTCCATTGTCCAGCCCCACCTGCATAGGAAAGGACGAGGTGACTGTTTCTAAGAGGTCTCTCATCCACAACAGCACCCTACTTGGTAAGTGGAAGGTGCCGCACTCTGGATTCTCTTTGATTCTGTCACATCCTCTTATGCGTGAATCAGCACCTCTGCACTCACTAGTTCTGCAGGCGACAGTGGTGACGGGAGCTACCATTCCATTCAGGGATTACGGGAGAGACCACAATGGCCCCGCAAGAAAGGGAGAATACACAATGAGCTCGAATTCTTTTGTGGGAATGTTTGTACCTGTGCCAAATTAAGGCCCTTGATTTATAGTGGTCTATTTTTCCCTTCGGTGTGCACCATCAGCCCTCTCCCAGAAGCCTCTTACCACTTTCAGGAAGAAGAACATGTGTGCTTCAGAAGCCGCACTGATTAGCCAGGGATCTCAAGTAAGGTCAGGGTCACTGAGAGATTCAGGGTAACTGTCATTCGGGCTGCAAAGGGGTCTACTCTGCGTGATGCATTCACTGCGCAGGAGGCTTGGCTGCCGTCTGATTCAAGCCTGGTTTGCAATGACAGCCCTGCAGCAGTGACCAGGGGACCCAAGCCAATGACTAGTGCTCTGCTTCTGCAAGCATGGAAGCAGAGGAGTCAGGCTGCTAGGTTCTCAGCTGCCAGCTCCACATGCTACGACCCGATGAGTGCTCTGCTAGCAGCAGACCCAGCTCCCAGGAAAGATGGGTGTCATGCAGAGAATTGGCTGCCAACATTTTAGGTGTGCACTCACGCACTCTTTGGGATCCTCCCAGAATCATCTGGAGACCATTCCAACTGGCTGAACTGGTGCCTACAGAGGGGTGGTCGACATCCTCGTTTGGGGACAAACGAGCCTATTCTGCACCCAGGATTCTCAGTCCCCATTCTGAATTCACAGCCAGCCAACTGCAGGAACACACCTAAGCTGGTTAAGCCTTTGCACTTTCCAGAGATCGAATCTGGGGCTGGCTAAGTTGCAGGGCCAGAAATGCACAGAGCTCAGCCCACTGCCAAGAAAAGGCAACACTTAACAAATAGTGCTGTAATTGTCATCGTTGTTGCTAACACCCGGCCCTCAGTGCCTCTAGTCATAAGGCATCTCCCTAAGGGGTGCTCTCAGCGTGCCTCTACCTTAATCATCCCAAGAAGGAAGGTCCCACGTAGGGGACTCGGGGGTTGTTGTGTGGCTTCAGAAACTAAGATCATTGTAATGATAACATCTAATATTTAGGTCTTGATGTGCACTAAGCTTTAGGAGAAGCACTTTACCCTGCATGTAATCCTCTCTGCAGACCCCAGGAAACGGAGGCCTGGGGAGTGGACTAACTTGCCCTGGGACATACGTAGTGAGACCAGGAGCCAGGATTTGGGGGCCCTGAGCAGCCTGACTCCAGAGTCCACTCCACTAGACTGTCCCGTAGGTGGGACGCAGAACAGGACCAAAAGCAATCCGCCCTAACACTCCTCCCCCAAAGCCTGCCACGGAGCAAAAAGAAGGTGGCACGTGAGAGTCAGGCTCTGAAGCTATTTCTGTTTTGAAAGTCACTAAGAACATCACAAGAGCCCTTGTGACCCGACCCCCAGTTCACGCTTCGAGTTGCTCATTCCTGCAGTGAGTGCCCCTGAGCATCTCTGGCAAACCCAAGATGGCACAGGTAACGTCAGCATCTCTCGGACGAGGCCCCCTCCACTAACGGGGCATGGGAAATCCAAAGAGGTCAGGGGTCGCGTCTTTACTATGCACCACTGCGTCTCTGCTGCGGAAACGGACTGAATGAATGCAAAACAAAGGAAACTATTCCACAGAAGCGGAGGATGAAAACAGACCCTTAAAAAAAAAAGCACCTGTAGGTAACGATGCCTATCCCATAATGTCATCTATATGTTCATGTTGCAAAAAATAACGAGACGTTAGCAATTTCAGGATTAGTGTTCTCTTTCTCTATTTCCCTCAACAAGAAACAGGATCTGCTCTGCATTAGAATTATAGCAAGAACTGGCCCTTAGCAGGAACCATATGATTTTAATGCACAGATGAATTTCAATTAGACATTTACCTAACCATGCTGATGTGTTTTAAATTTAACCCTAAATTACAGACTTTCCAAATAACTCTGCTCTTCCCTCTGCTTCTCTCTCTTCAATTTTGGTTTGGTTTTGTGAAAGGTCTGCTGGTAAAAATGAAGCAATACCAGTAACTTATCTACAAATTACGGGAAGGAGAAAGTAGGTTAAAAAAGATCAAGAAACTTAAAACAAGCATGATCAAACCACATCCTAGTTAGGCAGGAAACAATAGGAGACCGTTCTTGCTCAGAGGGAAGGAAGGTGAATCTGACCAGGACTACTGTCAAGCAAGTCATAAATGGGGTTCACCTCCACTCTGCCCAAGTTTCAAGTGCAGTCATCCGAACACAACAAAGTTCGATTCTGCACCCAGGGAAAGGCGATACCCGGAAGCAGAAAGCTGACACTTTCACTTGGGCTGGCAATTCCTTCCACACTCAAAACAATCTCATTTTTGGTTCAGGCGTCCACTACAACGAGCAGTTGTGTGTCTATCACAATGGAGGCAGGAACTTCATCCCAAAAGGAGGCCAGCAGGAGAAAGAACAGATCTCCTAATGCTCCCTCTCATTACAGGGTTCGACCAAAGTGGGTATCCCAAGCTGAGCGGTCGCCAGGAACTTTGTGCAATTTGCTTTTGCTCAAATTGCAAACCCCAAGCGTTGAGGCCAGTATCCTGCTGTGACACTGTACTAGAGTTTTGTAAGATGTAACCACTGGAGGATGACCAGGCCAAGGGGTATGATTATTTCTCACAACTGCATGCCTATCAATCACAATGAAAAAACCTGCAAACCCCAGCACCCCAAAGATCTCTGCGTTCATCTCTCGGAATACCAAGTCAAACTTTGGCACTGAATGTCTTACAGGAAGACCTTCTGGGACAAAGCCTGAGCAGCGACCAAAGAAAGTCCAAAGGGTCTCAGCACATCCCAGCTTGCTATTAACGTAAATGCCGTACGGGTCTGTAGAGGCTGCGTGGGGAGGGAGCACATCCAATGGCAAACACATGCCCCGTCTGATGGCGGGGGCCGCCTCGGAGAAGCTTGCTGCTCGGAAACATGTATATAATGGGGACCAGACCTGCTGACTGTTCAACGCAATCCCGAAATCTGGAGTTTTATGTGGAACTTCCTAAATGTTAAAGTTGGTCATCCATAAAATTTTCTTTTAAATACTTCGAAGACCAAACCAAACAGCTCTGAGGGCTGGACTGGACCCCTCAGGTACCTGATGGACACTTTCGATATATTTCCCTCCCATCCTCACCAACAGCCCTCCGGAGTTGGACCTGCTCTCCCTGTTTTCTAAATGGGGTGAAACAATGTGCGTGAAGGGAGCTGGGGGGCCTCAGCAGCTCGGACCGGAAGGCCCCATGGGTTCTGTGGAGTCAGCACACCACTGCTTGCATTCAGTCAGCAAGACGGAGTTTAAGAAAGTTGCAGAGAAATGTCTCCAGCTCCATAAACACGAAGTTAGTTCCACGTGTGCTCATCTATGGTGTCCTGGCACGGGCCCTGAGGGGAGTCCTTCCCGGTTCAGTATTCGTCACCCTGTCGCCTCTAGGTTACATCCTCTTGCCAAAAGCTACTCCTTCCCTTTAGAGCACTTCTAAGACTTGCGATAGTACATTTGTTTGTCTCTTTGATCAACATCAGTCTCTCCTACTGGACTATAAAGCTCCAACAAGACAGACTATTTAGGATTTTGTATATCCGCAGAGCTAACACAGTGCCTGATCTAAAGAAAGGGCTTAATAAACACTTGTTGAATGAATCAAAGAAGGGATAGGCCAGACAGAGGCCATGAAAGGGCCCCATTCAACTCAGCTGAACTAATGCCACCACCAACAAGGCCAGAAAGTTTCTGGGAACCTTTTCAGAGGCTCTATGACTCCCTTCAACAGCCAAATGGCCCAGCCAAGCCACCATACACCAGAAAAACCAGCAGGGCAGGGACTCCTGTCACTGCATTCCGGGCGGTCTTGGCCTTTCGCACTACAGGATCACACTCCACCCACCTGCTAGCTCAGGTATGGCAACAGAGTTGACTGCCCAAGGGCAAACCTAGCCCTGTTACCTTTGTGCCTATTGCCTGAGAAACCGGTTGCAGAGACATAGTGCTCCCCAAACAGCCTCTGTGTGAAACACTGTGCTCATCTCAGATACATATGCCAAGCCCAAGCTGCAACAGATACGAGGAGACAAGGTGCCCGCCAAAGCTGCTTAAAGCTGCTGCAAGCAGAGGGAACCTGGGGCAAGGGCCTTCCAGGGTGCAGGTACGGTGAAGTCACAGGGACAAAGGCAGAAACACAGGGCATGCTGGGGAAAAAGCAAGCTGGACCGGTACCAAGGAAGCCTGGAGTTCAGGACACAGGAGCAGGATGGTAGGAGGGAAGACAGGCAAGAGACACAGGGGCCAAGCTGGGAAAACCTGGGAAGAAATCATACCACCAGTCTCGGGAGTCTTCCCTTAGCAGAGTGCAAAATGCACAAACATGCACAAACCGCAGATGTGCTCTGTTTAGGCCACAGCTGGGTGATCGTTTAAAACTCGGGAGTGTTTGCATCCAAATGGAGATTTCCAGCTTCTCTGAAAATATGAGGAAACCAGGAACTACTGCATCCATATTCCTGCAGAACTGACAAAGGATGCATATGCTCTCCAATTTGCCACAGTCCCCACCCTTCCCTACTACTCTCTCATGGGGGTCCACATCACATAGATGTTCTCTGTCCAGCCTCTGTAGGTATTTGTGCCTTAGATAAGTATTCTCTCATTCCGTCCCAGTAACAGTGTCTCACAGATACATAATCTGGGGCCCAGAGCAGTACAATTTCCTGTTCAATAACATACAATCAATCAGATCCACTCAGTACCCAACCCAGATTTTCCTGGGTACACATTTCAAGACTCTGATTAGGTTCCTTGAATCCCAGACCAGCTTACACATCATCATTGCCGTAGAGGCAGAATGTTGCGGTTTCTGGTTTTAGAGAAACACACACATGAGCAAACTGAGCAGCGGCTTCTTATCAAGGTCTAGGAACAGTCCCAACACTAATGACTTACACAACTTCTCTGAACATCCTGTTCGGTCTTAGCGTACATCTCAGAAAGATCACCATTCAGAATGACTTCAGCTAACGAGTTCACCAGGGGTGCGTGATGTATAATTAGGAAGACCTGGTGAGAAAGAAGACATCGGATTTGCATTAAAGGCTGCAATCTCTCCACCTCTCCCTTTCTGGATCAGAAACAACTAGGTTGGGCTACTTAGGCCCTGTGTTGAGCAGCATTCCCCATGAAGCAAAATCCAAAGAATGGGTCCCATTTAGGAGAAGCCAGTGATGCCACTCTCCATCCAGGGTCGGCCCCTCCTTCATTCAGACTGTTGCCTATTTGGCTGGCTGCTCCCCAGCGGAAGGAAGTGCATTAAAGCAAGACTGTCCCTCATGGCTGGGGGAAGCCAAATCCGGTTGATGTGGAACAACGTGGGAAAGCAGCAGCCAAACCAGCACACTCCTTCCTCTCCACAGGCATTTTAGTGTCAAATTTGATTATACTAAGACTGGAAGGCACAGGCCCAGCATTTCAGTTAGACGGGAAGAAGGGGCCGGCGAGTCTTGTTCCAATCAAGGACTTGGCAGAGGGTTGGCTACCCAGAGATTCCATCGCTGGAATGAGCTCTGACCCCTGCGGTGGGTTTCAGCACACCAAGATTTCATGGCAGCGATGGGAGGTGTGGACGCTGTGGGGAACGAAGGCCACATGAGCCAGAGTCGGGCCTAGTTGTGCCAGCATGCAAAATCAGAAGGCGCTGCGCTGTCTGGGATGGCCCTGCTACCCCACCCTGTTGCCCAATGCTCAAAAGAACAGCTTTGGGAATCAGGGTATTCAAAGCTGCCTCCGCAAAGCTGGCTCAGACACACCTGCTACTTTGTTTTAAAATATAAAGACGAGGGGCGCCTGGGTGGCTCAGTTGGTTAAGCGACTGCCTTCGGCTCATGTCCTGATCTCAGGGTCCTGGGATCGAGCCCCGCATCGGGCTCCCTACTCAGCGGGGAGTCTGCTTCTCCCTCTGACCCTCCCCCCCTCATGTGCTCTCTCTCTCATTCTCACTCTCTCAAATAAATAAATAAAATCTTTAAAAATAATAATAAAAATAAAAATAAAAAAATAAAATATAAAGACGATGCCAGTGGTGTAGCACAGCTTGGGACATACCCACCATTTATACAGAAAAAGGGTGTGTGTGCACATTTGCATTTGCTTACATACACATGGAACAGGATTTCTAAACCCTGGCACTATTATGCGGCCATAATTCCTTATGGGGGGGGGTGTCTGTGCATTGTGGGATGTTTGGCAGCATCTCTGGCCTCTACCCAAACAAACATGTCTCCAGATGTTGCCAAACATCCCGGCGGAGGGGGCGGGGGCAAAATCACCCCCAGTTAAGAACCCTCTGCAGGCAACGTCTCTGGAAGGGCACAGGAAAACCCTGTAACTATACTTGTCTCTGGGGACAGAAATCAGGCAATGCAAAAGTAGAAAGGAAACTTGGTTTTCACCTGTTTGAACTTTTTAACTTAAAAAATTTATTAAAAACATAAACATTGTTAAAAAAAAAAAAAAAGAAGCAGCTGAGCCAGACACTGAAATACTCCTGCATCTGGGCAATGGCACCTGGTGCATGGGGGACGGGAGTAAGAGGGAGATTTCTAGAACGACAGCATCCCCGGTCACACTAAATTAGCATCGTTAACGTGAATTTTCTTAGGTTTTATAGCTGTGCTCATTACATAATTTGTAAGGGTGCTTTGACGGAGGAACAAAAGATACGAGATTTCTACCTGATTCGAGGTTTTCACACATTTTGGGCATCAATATGAAAAAGCTAATTGACAACGCAGGGGAGGATGGGCCCTGTGGCTCCAGCTGAGGATGCCAAATCGCATGCTATGCTTTTTGTGAGATACTGAGACAAGTTATTTGGTGCTTGAGCTGCTAGTCCTTCTCTAAGAAAACAGGAGCAAAGGGGTTCTCAGAGAAAGGGCATGGCCTGACCCCATGCTCCTGAGAGGAGACTCTGCCCATGCAATGCTCCAACAGCTACAGGGTCCTGGGAGTGCTTTCCACGGGATTCCTGTGGCTGAGCATCTGGCTGCTCAGGTCCTGCCAGACTCCCAGAATCCCAAGCAGGAGGCTCGGGCAGATTTGTAATGAGGTGGCAGAAAAGGGTGCCAGGAGAGGCTGGGGTTTGCACGGAGCTCCATTGCACAGAGGGGCATTCAGAAGGAGTGGGAACTGGTGCAGAGCTCCGGGCAAACAAAGCCCCCAGGACAAGACTCTGAGGGGGGAGCAAGGAGCAGGCCGCGTGTGGACCCCGACTGGCTTAGCCACCAGGGGAGGCTGGGGCTGCAACTCTTCTCAGCCCTGCCTCAATCTCCAAATGGCCCAGGGACCAAGGGCAGAAGGCCTTGGTTCTCTCGGCAAAGCCAATAAATACCTGCACCACTGCAGAAGTGGGAACAGAACTCTGGTCAAACGTTTGACTACTTGACAGTCTAATGAGATGGACTGAAAGTCTGGACTGCTTGTAATAAAAAATATTTTTAAAGTTATGTAACTGGGTCACCATGGAGTTTTTCCCTTCTTGTAAATATTACATAATTACAAGAAGGAAACACACTTGTTTAAGGAGGGGGAGGCAGACAAACTGGCTCAAGACACAAATCTGGGAATGGGCTCCTACAAGATACCTTCCAGAAGGTGATCTGGGAACTACAACCACGACAAAAGTCTTTAAAAATAGCCTCATTAGTCGAAGTTTGTTAAACCAAGGCTGCTGCAGGGACATACACACACACAGTGGGTCCTGCAGTTTGGGGCTTATTTCAAAATGCCGTGAATAGGACCCATGCCGTCCACATTTCCAGAGTATTTAGAACACTCCTTGGTTGTTTGAAAACCTCAGTCCCCATGGTAAAAACCAAGCACATAAGTGCCAGGTTTGATTTACTTCTCATTTTTCTTTCAATTTCTACTCACTACCATGAACAAGATACCAGCCCCTCTACTCTGTGTCTGAAAAATAGAGACCCTCCCCTTCCTTTTATTGTTGTTTTACTTCAAGATGGGGGATCCCGCAGAAGGAAGACAGGGCGATGTGGCCTGGTCCTCCAAAGGACCCCCAAATGTGGTTGGGGAAGCAGGCAAATGATGAACCATACCTGCGACAGGAGATAGAGAGAAACCGGCAGGCTGATCTTCGGGCGTTCTCCTCCCTAGTGAGGGTTAGGGGAAAGAGACAGAGAGAAGTCCAGGTCACACACGTGAGCAGCACAAAATACATGGAGCCAAAAGCCACCTGTCTGAAGGTGAGGCAGCCTGTTCCCCACGTCCCCCACACCCCCAAGGCTGTTCTTTCCTGGTACTAGTTAAAAGTCCACTCTGCAAAATAAATTCACAATCTAATCCCATCCAATACTATTCTCCAGGCCTCTGTTTTTCCACCTGAGAAATCCTTCACCATTAGTCACGGATTAGAAGCTGGGTCCAAGAGAAGAACTAGCTCCTTAAATTACCAGGAATGTGAATTTCCCCCAGCTGGGGCACCGAGCCCACTGCCCCACAGGAGAGGCCTCTTTTCAGGAAGAGCTTTCGAAATGGGACAAGGAGGGGTTGGGGCACTCTGGCCTTGGAAAAGTCCCTCGTTTGTACTGAACTTCAACGTGCTCCATCCTACATCAACCCTGTGAGGATCTTCAAGACCCTGCTTTGGTTCAGGTAGGTTAGCTGCCTTGGCCAAGGCCACAGAGTGAGGAAAGGGAAGAAGCAGAATTTGAACCCAGGTCTGAAAACTCCAAGTCCCATGCTTTCTCTGCCTCCCAGAGCTGCCACTGATAGATCTAGTTATGGCTGCAATTTTCTTCTATTTACTGGTTTTTAGAAAGAATCTCCATGTTCCATCTCCAAAAAGAAAGCTACAACCCCCTGGGGCACATCCGCAGAGGCTAGAGCCCCTGCACAGTAACCAACTGGCTCCATCCTGCCTCCTGCTGAGGTCTCTGCCCCTTAACTCTGGGAAGGACTGGGCAGAAATTCTCATGATAGGATCTGAGAACGGCCAGCTCAAAGCCACCTGGGGGACAGGTTAAAGATGCAGACTGCAGGTCCACTACAGATCCACGGAGCCAGAATCTGAGACAGAGAGTGGGCCCCCGAGGACGTGCATTTCAATACCCACACAGGATTCTGAGCCTAAATGTGGACAGTCACTGCTCTGGGATCTTTTCCGAAGTGCGCTCCAACCCTTCCCATCCATTCTGTGCAAGTTCTGCAGCTGACTGGATCTTCTGCAAATCAAGTCACTCTGGCGACTATCAGAAAAAGTTACCAGGGGCGCCTGGGTGGCTCAGTTGGTTAAGCGACTGCCTTCAGCTCAGGTCATGATCCCAGGGTCCTGGGACTGAGTCCCACATCGGGCTCCCTGCTCTGCGGGGAGCCTACTTCTCCCTCTCCCACTCCCCCTGCTTGTGTTCCCTCTCTCGCTGTCTCTCTCTGTCAAATAAATAAATAAAATCTTTAAAAAAAAAAAAAAGAAAAAGAAAAAGTTACCAGGAATGAGAATACCTCAAGAGTAGGATGCACAGAAACCAAAAACCTAAATTCATAGAGGTTTCCTGTTTCCTTCTGGTGTCCTGTTCTTTTCCCATTTACTTTTATAGCTGCCCCCCCCAACACACACACACACACACACACACACACACACACACACACACACACACACTCCCTCTCAGCCTTCCCTCTCTCCACCTACCCCTCCTCCCCCAGGAAATAAAAGGAAAGGAAAAGAAAACCAGTGTGCTTTTGAAAGGCATCTCTCTCAGGCTCGAAGCCCTGGTCCCTTGCAAAGCTTGGTCCTCTTCAAGGGGACTGTTCTTCCCCCTTCTGAAGACTGCCTTCAGCCCGCAGGCATGGTGGGCCCAGGCCCCCAAACCCACCTTGTCCTGGTTCTCCAGTGAGTATACGTAGAGGGGCAGGAAGAGCCTGTTGAGCAGATGGTCTGTGAGCACATCGTTGAGGAACTCACAGTTGATGATCAGGATGTCATTGAGATAGTGCAGGTGGTCCAGGTGCTCGGCCACCAGGTCACTCAGTTTCCCCCGATTCCGGTGTCTGCCAAGAAAAAGGACAGCCTTAGCCTGGAAGCCAAAGCACAGAGCCTTTGGGCCTTGGCCTAGGACTTGGGTCAGATGGAATGTTTCATTCATACAACAAATATTCACACAACAAACAGGCTCAAGGGACACTTATACTGGCCCTACTGCTGGCATACACAAAGGGAAAATGGGCAGGTGTACCGCAATCCATTGTAGGGGACTCCTGGGGTACCCCCTAACCTCTGGGGGCCTCACTACAACTCCCCCACCCCCACCACCACAGCCCAAAACAAAATGGGTAAATAAAGCAAAATCCAGCTCCCTTAGCAAGCCATTCCACAAGAGTAGCCGCTAGTCAATGTGGCAAGATCCCCCGCCTCCCAAGATAAGGAGTATTAATGGAGCAATAAATCCTTGCTAATTAAAATGCTCCAGAGGAGTTCCAAAAAGAAAAGCAGTCCTCAGCAACCACATCCAACTCCCTGGCCCTGACCATATGGGGGGCACAGCACAAGGAGGTGATACTCGACCCCAGGCCCAGAGGTCTCTGTCTCCTTCCAGTAAAGCAACAAGCCTGCTCCTTGGGCCCCATGGGTCATCAGTCTTACACTTGCCAAGGACTGAACCCCAAAAACAGCTAGTGGTACACTTTCACTACTCCTAAAGTGGATCTGTTGCAAGGAGCAATGTAGCTGTGGTAAGACATTTTGTTTGTATTATAATTATTACTCAAGTAATAGATGGTCATTTCAGAAAACGGGAAATTGAAGAAGAAAAAGCAAAAGACATCAAGGTCTCCTGTAGTCCAACCACTAAGTGATAACATTTTGGGACTTGCGACCCTACAGTCTGTTTTCCTATTCCCATTTCTATGTCCCTTTATAATCACATCTAAACGCAGGTATTATGTATCTATCCATCTAACCATACGTGCCTTAAAAAAAAAAAAAATAAAAATAGGATTGATGTTTCTTTCACATAATTTTTAATAATTCTTATTGTACTCTAATAAGCTATTTAACGAATATACATAGCAAATACATGTTGTAAAGGTTAACAGTATGAGGAGTACCTATGGGCCCACCATCCAGCCGAGACTTAGAACATTTATTTACTGTTTTGCAACCTTTTCTCCCATTTAATAAGATACTGTGGGAATTTTTCTTCAGCAAGATAGTTAACACACTTCACTTTTTAAACCTTTAGTTTAAAAAAATATATGCAGATGGGTTTAAAAGTTAAAGGGTATTGATAAGCTGATGATAAAATACAGCAGCTCTGGCCCAGTCTCTCCAGAGAAGGCAGGTTTTAACTTTCGAGTTGTTTCTGTGGATAGTTCTCCCCACACCTCTAGAAAATCTTCAAGGTCATCTATTTTGAGCCATTTTAGATATCGTGTAATGACCTCCTGGTATGACGGAACCCTTATCGTTCCCTCCGCCCCTCCCCCTCAGGTCATCAACAAGTGGTGTTGACATCATCAGGACCATTCACCGTAGGGCCACGCAGAGGATGAGTCGTCCACTTCCTTCCTGGAATAACTTTTTGTCTTTTCTGGAATCAAGTGCCACATTATGTGTTACATCCGTAACTACTCATCTCCATAAAGGTCCTGGTTTTCCCAAATGCCCTGTCGGATCTGCCACCCACCTATCCCCACTTCTTTCCCAGTATTGGGGCTTATATTCTATGGCTTGAGCCCTGTCCCCCAAGAGACCTCCTTCCTGGATCCCCTTATCGTCCCGAGCCCGCCTAGGTGAGCCTCTCTCCAGGGCTCCGCTAAGCTGTCACTCTGGGGCAGTAGTTCTCCACAGATGGCGATTTTGCCTCAAAGGAGACATCTGGCAATGTCTGGGGACGTTTTTGGTTGAAACAACTAGAAAAGGGGCACTGCTGGCATCTTGTGGGTGGAGACCAGGGATGCTGCCAAACATCCTACAGTGCACAGGACGGCCCCCCCAGAACCCAGGATTCCCTAGTTCCAAAGATCAATAGTACTGACTTGGAGGAATCTTGCTCTGGGACTTGTATTCATCATTCTGGGGCCCAAATCACCATATTAATCTGTCGTTTTGTTTGTTTGTTTGTTTTTAACTGATTTACAGAGATATAATTCCCATCCCATTCCCTTCTCCCATTTCAAGTGTACAATTTAATGGTTGTTAGTACATTTGCAGAGTTGTCCAACTGTCCTCCCGATCCACTTTAGAACATTTTTAACCCCTCCTCCCAAAACAGCCCTATAATCCCATTTCCCCTCAACACACCCCCTCCTCCATCTTGGGAAACCACTAGTCTATGCTCAGTCTCTCCAGACCTGCCTGTTCTGGGCATTTCGTATCAATGGGGTCACACAGAGTGTGGTCCTTTGCATCTGGCTTCCTTCACTGAGCATCATGCTCTCAAGGTCCAAGCATGGCATGCCATGTGTGAGCACTTCCTTTCCTTTTACTGCCCAGTATTATCCCACTGTATGCAAACGCCCCATTTTGTTTATCTGCTCACCAGGTGGCGGATCATCTTACTCTTCTTACCAGCTGCCTGGCACCTCATATATGGGTGCACTGATTTTAGTGACCCTCTTCCCTTCTAGGAGGTATGAGAGTTGTTTCTAAATTTCCACAGTTATAAAATGTGGAAGGTGGGTGGAACCTTTCAGAGGATAGAAGTCCACATTCTGCCGACACACAGGTGGGGAAGTTTCGTGCTAGTGTTTTATTTTCCCTCAATGAAAATGGAATTCTCCCCTAACTACTCTCTCTGCCTGGGAAGCACCCACCCCCAACTGCCCCCCGCAAGGCGGTCACTTACTCCTCATCAGTCTGCACACAATTATCAAGTTCGATCACGTGGCTCCCAATGAACCAGACCAAATTGGAGAAGTAAGGAACAGCGGTTTTATCTCTGATATAGTGCAGCATGGCCTGGTTATCCACTGAGAAAATTCACAAAAGAAGAAGAAAAAAGTCAAGCTACCAAAAATAACTGGGGGCGATTAAAAAAAAAAAAAAAAACCACAATGAAAAAGCTCTCTGCTATAATCTGAACCTTTTCTGTCTTTCCTGGGAATACTAGAAAAATGGTTATCTTATTCATGAAACCATACACATCAAGGCAGTTCTTACGCTATTTTTAGAGTTAATAAAATGAATTAATTGGGCTAAACATTAATAGTGCAGTCAGAAAGCCTACTTCTCAGCAATGCATTTAGCTTGACTACAATGGAAACCATGCCATTATTAGGCAAGTTTCCTGTATATTACATGTAAGGATAAGTTAAGAAAGCAGAAAACCAGAAGTTAATAACTTACATGACACTGGAATAAGGAACACGGGAATCGTCATTGAAGGAAAGGCAAAAAACAGACAACAGTTAACAGGGTTAGGAACTGGGATGGTGAGACAGTTGCTCAGAGGGACAGAGGGCTAGGGCAGGAGGCATCTAAAGATATGGGCTGGAAGAGAACAAGAGAGAGGAGAGAGCAGGGGCGGCAGAACTGGGCCTCAGACCAGGGCACAAACTCAGCAGCCTGCTGGGTGGGCTGACTCAGTGAGTGAGGCTGGGAGACCCAGCCTGTGAACTAGGGAGCCCGGGCCTCAACCCCAGGGAGAGGCACTGCTTCTCAGTGCCCACTCACCACTGCCCTACAAGACCGTGGGCCCAGAGCAGCCAAGTCTCTACTTTCAAGTCAGAAAAACACAGAGTGACCCAAGATCTCCCCGTGTTTAAATACTGGCAACTATGTATCTTTTCAAGGAATACCTAAGCCAATCAAAACACGTCTGAGGGCTGGATCCAGCTCTCCGACTCTCCATTTGGGACCCTGGAGGGGGGACCCACCCAGCTCTTAGGCTCTTCAATTTAGAGCAATCCCACAATGAGGCTGGAGTGAGTCCCTGAGGAGCTCCTCCCACCCCCAATTAGGGGTCATCTCAAGTAATAACATCATAACTCAAAACTCGTGAAGGTCAAAGCCCTTTAGTCCTTGAGAATATGGAGTCCCAGCTCCAGTGTGGTGACTCCAGGGTGAATAATCCCAGTGTCAGGCAGAGAAGATGTGCCCTCAGGGGGCAGTTCCAGGCGAGGAAACTTGTGTCCAGCCAGACTTTGTGCCAAGGCGGGCAGGAACCCGTGGAAGGGCTTTCTCCCAGAGGCGACGTTTTGGGCATTAAGTACATCTTGACAAAAGGCAAATTTGTTGGGCTTTGCAGTCAGTTGAGAATACAATGCTGCCCCCTGCCGTTTGTGACATCAAATGCTTCTATACATTATTCAAAGATCCCATAACCCCAGGCTGTACTTAAGTACAGTTTACAGCCTGAAACACAAAAATGTAAATATAACATTCAAAAGACAACTCCGCTTTATCTAAGTATCACATGGCTGCTTGGAGTCCCACACGTGCCTTTCTTAGGACGTTACTACTACCGTGTGTCTGTACGGAGACTTCAACATATAGAACTGAGCGCACGCGAGAGAAGTGGCACAAAACTTCACACAAGGGGCCTGTTAAATGTTCCATGACTACGAGCCTTTCATGAGACATGCAACCCCAGCTGTCATACAGGAGCCCCCTGTCCCCACCGGAGAGCTGTGTATACAGACTCAAGAGAGCAAGCCCCAGCCGTCAGGTTAGAAATCAGACAAGGCCTGAGTGCCTAGGGAAGCTTACCTTTGTAGACGTTCAAAGTTATGGTTCTTACAGCAATTCTAACCATGCTTTCAGGGTGATTGAAAAACTTGATGGCTTCTGTGTACAGGGCAAAGTCATTAGTGTGCTAAAACAAAAGAAGTACCGAAAACGAGTTACAAACCCATAGGGCAGGCCTCCTCCCACCCAGCTTTCCGAATCGTATCAAACAACCATAAAAGCGGAAAAAACCATTATCCCCCATGAAACTCAAGCCAGTGGTTCATTCCCAGTGGGGAATGTGGGAAGGAATGGGGAGGCGAGACCGTCCCAGAACAAATAGAAAAGGGTCCCGACAATGCCAGACCTGGGCTTGTGATCTGTCTTACCACTTCGCAGCTGCCTGCTATAATATTCCTAAGCCTCTGTGCCTTCGTCTATAAAATGGGGATCACAACTCCCACTTTGCAGCTGCTAGGAGTCACTGAGGTGATTTCAGGGGCCGGGGCCTACCACCGGACCTCCCACCTAACAAGCATCAGCAGTGAGGCCGATCGTTACTCTCAGAGGCCACTTCAACTAACGAAAGGCAAGTGTGAAGTTTTACGGCATTCTCTTCTGGCTAGGACACATTTCTCTACTTAGAAATACTAAAAGTAGACACATTACCATGGAGGAGGAGGGGTTGGGGAACCTGCTGGCATTAAAAAGATACCATCAGAAGGGATCAAAGCAGTTCCGAAGCATAGAACTGCACTGCTGGGGCCTGGATCTGGGCCTAGAGCTGTGCGGGGCAAGCTCTGCTGCCCTCTCCTGGCCAGTGTCCCACATGGCTCTGCATCCCCGCTCCAAGGGCACCCGTGGGCAGTGAGGGCGTGGGGAAGAGGCAACAGCCAGCCTAGAGCACGGTGACAACTGTCTAATGGGGGCAATGCCACTTTGAGCACGAGACGTGTACCCTTGGCAAGTGGTAGCTACAACACTGGCCCACATGCAAGAGGAAATTGAGCTCACCTCCCCTGGTGACCAGCAGGATGTTCTTCCAGAAGCATTGCTCTGGTCCCAGAATCGCAGGGTCCTGCCCTCCCATCCTGGGGTACACAAGCCCAGCTGCACCTGAGTGGAGGTACCTCTCTCTGGCCTGAATTTCACCCACCCGGGGAGTCTCTGGCACGATGCAAAGATCATCTACGTGTCTCTGGACATGGTGAACGAGCACCTACCATCTGCCAGATACTGGGCCACACAATGTTAATTTTTCAAACTGCCATACATTTTGTGGCTGTGGTTGACAACTAATGTTTCTTCCCCCTGAGACCAGTTCTTCCCCACTCCTAATCTAGACATGGAAAATCAAGGTTCAGGCTGTTCTTGCTGCATCCCATGGGGACAGCTAGATGGATTTTGCCCACACTCAGAAGGTATGTTTGAGAGGGCGGTCTGATTCTAGAAAGAAGCAGATAGCACATGGCTGTGTGGTAGCCCACCTCCAGGACGGCCCAGTGACCATCACTGCCTGTATTCACGTGCTATCATGCTCTCCCACACTGGGTCAGGGCCCACCCGTGTGACCTAAATAACATGGTGGGAAAGACGGTGTGTGTCCTCTGAGGCTGGGTCACAAAAGGCACTGCAGCTCGTCTTGGTCTCTTGGGTCGCTTGCTCTGGGGAAAGCCAGCTGCCATGCCATGAAGACACTCAAGCAGCCACGGGAGAAGCCTACGGAACCGAGGCCTCCTGCCAAAGGCCAGCACTGACTGGTATGCCGCAAGAGTGAGCCGCCTTGGAAGCAGATCCCCTGAACCCGATCCAGCCTTCACATCTAGCCTCGTGAAAGACCAAGCAGAGCTGCCCTGTGAGGCTGCTCCCAAATTCCCGACACCCAGTGAGGGAGATGTGGCACGATTCTGACCAGGAAGACACATGAGGAAGTCTGCTGGGGGGCTTCTGGGAAAGAAGTGTTTTTGGAAGTTAGAAAGGAACACAAGAAGGGAAGTGATCTCTTCAGGCTTTTCGGCAGTGGCGCATGAATATGTGATGTTTGGAGCTGCTGCAGCCATCCTGAGACCATGAGGGGTTGAGCCTGAGGACAGTTGCCAACTATATGGTCAGCGGAGCAGACAGATGAAAAAGCCTGCATCCTCAATGAAGCGGCGGAGCCACAGGATGAACCGGCCCAGGAGAGCCGACATCGGTACCTTCTGGTATGTGAGATAAACTGAGCTTCTCAAGTTCCTTTTCACCGTGAAAACAGCAGCAACTTATTTACTAAAATTGCTAGTAATTCTCCCAAGAAATACCAGGGACGTTAGTGAAGGACAGCAATGGCTGTGATTTTAAGGAGCCAGGTATGTACTAGGGGCTTTGAAGACATCATCTCATTTAATTCAACCCCTGGAAAATCCTGCTAGGTGTAGATCTTCATCCCTATTCCCAGATGAGAAGACTGAGGCTCAGAGGACGGAGAAGTCTCTGAGGTCATGCAGCAGGGAAGTGGCAAAGCCGGGGCGAACCACAGTGCCGGCTTTTCCCACAGGGCAGCACAACCCCGAGTTAACCTTCAGGCACTTCTCCCTGCCGAGAAGGCAATGCTCTCAGGTAGCACAAACTGAATTTTACATTAGAAACAGAGAGGTGACTTACAAATTAAAAAAACAAAAACAAAAACAAAAAACAACCAACTTCTTTTTAAAAGCAGGTCAAGGTCTGACAGTGTTGCTATGAAAATCAGGTAAGGGTGAGCATGCAAGTACTTTGTCAACAGATACGAGGCCACCCGGCCTGAAGGTGCTCTTCTGACCGGCTAGCTTTCCGCCCCAATGTACGTACCCCTCTGGCACTTACTTACCTCGTTGTAAAAGAAATGGACGGTGTGGTTGTTGAGTTTTAACGAAAGTGTTTTCAGGAACGATATATAATATGCCATAATCTCCTCATCGGAAAAGTCAAACTTATGGACAATGATAGAATTTACATAGTTATTAGAGAGCAAATAATCTAGAGGGAGAAAAAAAAAAAAACACAAAACAGATGGGTTAATTCGTGCCGGAGGAAAGCCAAGCAGACAAAGTCAGGTAACAGAGGACTCTGAATGTGCTCGAACCCATCAAGCTTCTGGGTCGCTGGGGTTTAAAAGGCCAACAGGGAGCAGCTTCATCTTCAGCCAACACAGAAATCAGGCAGCCACTATGTGCAACCTCCAGAAAGTTCAAGAGCCATGAGAGAGAAAGGCCCGGGCTACCCCTCCCTCCTACACCAAATAGAAAAAACGTCTGAACGTTTTTTTCCTTGCTGGCAAAGTTCAACATAGAGCTGGGGGTGGGGCAGATGTGCTGGTGTGTGGGCATTTTCACAAACCACCCACACATGAGGGGAAAAAGCACTGTATTTTATTAAAAGCTGCTCCATGTTGCCATCAAGAGTCACACTGCCATCCCTGAATGCGACAAAGGGCTGTGTGGTTTTTTTCTCCCCATAGAGCAACATGATTTCCTAAAAGCTACTTCATGCCGAACCCTCCACTACACGCCCAGCACCAGGCTGAGTGCTTTACATTATCACCACAACGATCCAATCCGGCCCAGCAGGTCTTGTTCTCCCCATTTTGCAGAGAATTAAAAAAAAAAAAAAAAAATTCAGAGGTTGATTAACTTTCCAGACGTCACAGAGACCGTTAGTCCCAGAGATGGAATTGGAAGTCAGGTCCTAGGTCAAAGTCTGTGTCAATGTCATGCACTAATGGGGATGAATAATGAAGACTGGGTGGCAAGGGCCCGAGGCACGGGGGTCAACTGCAGAACGGCCACCCTCGTCCAAACCCCCAGCCCCTGCAGAAATGCAGGCCCAGCACCAGGGGAGCCTCCAACTGTGTGAGGGAAGCTGGAAAACATCTGAAGGCTGCCCCTGACTCTGCAATGGTGGCCACAGGACCAGCTAGTTCTTCATGCTGGACTGGCAGGCAGAAATAGGTCTACAGGTCAGCTGCAGCCTGTGGGCCTGCAGTTCACAACCCCGGCCTTGGGTCCTTGTCCACGCAAATCTCTGAGTCCTCCCCAGCCACCCTGCAAAGCGGGTGCTGCCACCCCCACTGTGTGTCCTGTGGGCAGCCAGTCTGTGAATGCTGCACCATCCCACCGCCGCCCCCCAATAGTTAAAGGCAGAATGGGATCAACACCCACACCTGCAGGCAGATGTGGTAAGGCAGTAAAGCTCAATGGTTGGGAACCTGGCTACTCAAAATCTGGTCCTCAGACCCCACAGCCCAGCATCACCTGGAGCTCATCAGACACACAGAATCTTGGGCCCCAGCCCTGCCCACCGACTCAGATCTCTGGGGTGGACAAGGTACACTGGGCGTGTTAAGGAGCCCTGCTCGTATTTCAGAAGCCTTGCGTTCGAAGGGGACTTGGATCCACACTGCCCCTGCCACTTCTAGCTGGGTGACCCTGGGAAAGCCGCTTACCCTCCCCACTCTCCAGTTTCCTTGTCTAAAAACAGGAATAACAGTACCTTCCCCAGGGGTCTGCTGTGAGGATTAAAGCAGACGAAGCACTATGGACAGTGAGGGGCACAAAGCAAGCATGCAGTAATGGCAGCTACCATGTCTCTTAGTGCTATTACACGGAGACCCCAGAGACCCCACTGACCCTCCAGCCACCAGGACTGAACACAGTTGGTCTTGGGAGGGAACAGGAAACAGACCGTTATTTCGTGCCAAAGAGGTACCCAACCTAAACCAAAGTACGACTAGAAAGGCTGACATCAAACGCATGCCAAAGAGCCATCCAGGAGCCCGGGGCGGCGAGAGGGACCATGGCAGGGCCCACTGCTGGGTTCTCCTCAGAAGCCAGCTCTCCAGGAAAGCCACTGCCCTCAGAAAAGCCTCCTGGGTGTTCTTGGCTTTATAGACAGGCCCTGCAGTCTGTAGTCTTAGCACAGTTTTCTGTACCTCCTGACTCTAACAATTCCTGAGGCAAATCCTGAAGCTCCAAGAGAGGAGGCAGTGGGTCCCGGCGGGGGGTCCTAAGAATCTTAATTGACTTGTTTAAAAATGACATTACACATATCATAACTCTTAAGTGCACAGCTTGATATATGTGGAAATTTACATACAGGTGAATCTTAAATCCAGATACCTATGTATTTATATGTATATATATAGTGTATACACACATATATACACACACACGGGTATATACATATACACACCACAAATCTCGGGTGTCCAGCTGGATGAATTTTTGCAAACATATACACTACGTAAGGACCATCCAGATCAGACAGAACATACCTCTAGCTCCGCAGAAGGCTCCCTGACAGCCCTGCCCAGTCAACCCCCTCTCCCCAACAATAAGCCCTGGTTTGACTTGAAGCACACAGACTCGTATTGCCTGTTCTAGAGCTTCATATCCATGGACCACACGACACGCTTCTCATGTCTGGCCTGTCACCGGTCACCATATCTGAGAGGTATCCGAGTTGCCGCACGCAGTGGCAAGAATCCACTCCTTTCCTCCATTTTGCGATGTAGTGCTCTATTCTGTGCACAGTCCACAACCTACACGCCTAGAATCTTAACTTGTAACAAGCAGCCCAGGTGATGCTGAGGCCTAGAGCCCTTCTTCCCCATTGTCCTGGCTGTGGCTGGAGATGAATGAGCTGGCAGGAGAACGGACTACGGAGATGTCACGGGGAGCCCCACTGTGACTGGCCGGCGGCTTCCGGGCCAGTAGGGGCACGGACGCCGCTGCCGGCACTTCAGACATACAACCACGGCCTCTCGGCTGCACTCTTGAGCTGGAAAAGCCACATGCTCCCATCATTCCCCAGCGGGGACTTTTCCAGGGCCTCCACAGGATGAACTCTGTGGGTGGTGAGGGCCACCGTGGGGGCAGCCGAGGTGTCTCTATTATTCGGCTGGGATTTTTCTACTACCCCCTCACTGGGTGGCCGACTTTCTGTGGTATCCTTTTCTCAACCCAGGAGTCTCTAAGTAATCTCAGTCTCTCGGGCCCTCTGTGACTTAGGTCACTGAACCCGACAGGCGACAGGTGCACTTGTGAAATGGCTGCTGGTAATAGTGAAAACCCGGAAAGCACCTCGATGACCGTGGGCAGGTTGAAGAGCTCAGGGCTCAGCAAGACGCAGCTCTGGAGCCACACTAGGTGGGGGCACGTGAACAGGCTGCATGAAGATCTGAGATACGGCAGGAAGTCGGAAAACAGAAAACAAATGGCAAAATGCTATGTGTCCACTGGACCGTGAGGGAGAGACTCTGCAGAACTTTTGCTTTCTATATTCTCATGCTGTTTGGTTTTTGGTGCTGTTGTTTCAGAATAAGGACGTTTCCTTCCTATGAATGGAAAATAAAAATGAGAGCCAAAGTCACGTGTCCTCCTCCCCCTACCCCCAAATCGAAGTGCTGTAAAAGGTGGTGATGTCTGCCCCTTCTGCAGGGCTTATAAAAAGCTCTCTGGTGAGTTCTTCCTAAAGACAGTGGCGTCTGCCTGCGTTTCTCATAGCATGGCCCCCTTTTCAGTCCTAATTCAAGAAAAGCCATGTGATCCAGAAACTCCAGCATTTTCTACCATCCCAACTACCGTGGCTAGCTGGGCTTAGGCCGGATTACCCGAGAACAGACATTTGGGGGAACGCTGGATTTAACGATGAAAGCAGCTCCAGTGGACGCCTCCATCTGCCAGACCCCAGGCTCCGTTCTGCACATCTGCTGTCACACTTAATCCTCAGACCACTCTATTCCCCAGATACGAGTATCCTCTCCACTTCACAGAAGCAGAAACCGCAGCGGGGAGCGGAGAGTCCACCCCTGGAGCCCATGCAAGGCCAACGTGGCAGAGCCGGGCCTGGGACCTGGTGGGTCACAGTCCAGAGCCTGCACCCCCGAGCCGGGTCTTCCCCGCTCGGAGTTTTCAGAAACCGCACACAATTCATATCCAGGGTAACAAAAGCTGTTAACACGGGAAACCACTTAGGGAGAGTGAGTCAACTCATATGTGTCAACTCATATTCGTCGGGAAGTGTGAGCAGAGACTCCTGGGACGGCAGCACCACCTAGTGGCTGCTTCCCAGAGCCACCATGCACAGCCAGGCCTGGGCCTCTCCCTGCTTCCTCTTGAGGGGGAATGCCACCACCTCTACCTCCTTCCACCCACCAGAAACTTTTTCTAAACCCGTCTTGGGGACCTAGAGCCTGCCTTTGACACAGACATTCAGCCACTTGTCTTCTCTTCCCTGCTTCTGGCAGGCAGGGCCTGCTGTAGTTGTCTTAGAGTAATAAAGCTAGAGGTCAAGCACGCAGGAAGAGAAGCTAAACCCGGTTTCTTGCCCTCGGATCTGCTGACAATTTGGGCTAGATAATCCTTTACTGTGTTGTTTGATGTTTAGCACCCCTGGGCTCTACCCACCAGATGCCAACAACACCCCACCCCCCACCCACGACCACAACCGAGAATGTCCGCAGGCACTGACAAATGCCCTCCAGGGGCACAATCACCCCCAGCTGTGGACCCCTGAACTAACTCGGCTAGGCCGAAGCCCCTTCTGGATTCTGGCCTTGCTAGAGCTGTCACCACGGGCTGCCGACTGGAAATCCCTGGGCACTAAGTGAGGGCACGGCCCTCACAGGGTGGTTGTTTCAGATGTAGAGCCCGGGCTTAGTGAGGGCAGAGAAGCAGCTCCGAGCCGCACCCTTGCATCCTAGGCAGGCAAGTCAGCTGCCAGAGCCCACACCTTGCACACTCCTGGGCCATTCTTCCTCACCTTGCTGCTTCTAGCCTTTATTCCATTGGCTGATGATTCAGCGACCCCAACAAGTTATAAAGAAAAAAATGGGAACAGCCCAGAATCACTGAGCAGAGGGGAGCCCTCTCAGCCCTTCACGGTACCATACCACACGGGGATAAACTTGGTGTTATGGACCAAACTGCATGATACCACCACTCACACCAGGAAGCCCTAACCCCCACTGTGACTACAATATACACAGATGCTTTAAGGAGGTAATTAAGGTTAAACAAGGTCCTAGGGTGGGCCCCGATCAAAAAAAAACTGGTGTCCTTCTAAGAAGACACCAGAACTCTCTCTCCACGTGCACGCATGCACACACACAAAAACTAAGGCCACACCAGAAGCAACAAGAAGACGGTCATCTACAAACCAGAACGAAAGACCTCACCAGAAACTACCCCTGATGGCGCCTTGTTCTTGGACTTCAAACCTCCAGAACTATGAGAAAACAGATCTCTGTGCTCTCAACCCCCAATCCAGGGCCTTCTGTTACAGCAGCCCAAGCACACAAAGACACAATGTTAAGCACAGACATGCAAAAGCAACAAGAAAACCACGCCAAGCTACGTGCTACCAAAGCTCAGTGGTGAGGAGGCAAGTGTCAAGGATTGTCCTTACAAAGTGAGGTCTCGTGACTGATATTCTCAAAGAGGATGTTCAAGGTCTGCAGCAGCTGAACGCACACGTAGCGGCCTGACTTCTGCCGCAGGATGTTCAAGAAGAAAACAAACATGTTCTTCTCCAGGAAGAAGCTGGGGAGAGAATGGAAAATCATCAGTGGTTTGCTTCTACACGTGGAAATACAAATCATCCGGTGGCTACGTGCACAGCACACGGGTGTGGACAGCCCCCGACCCCCAAAGGCATCTGCAGAACAGCTGGATCACCCCGCCTGCAAGGCCCCGGCTTCCCCGCGGACGCCGTCCTCCACCACAGCAAAATGTGGCCTCTTGCGCTCTCTCCCCAGAATGTGAGCACAGTGCTGATCCTGGGAAGCAGAATGGGGAAGATCTTAACGCACTGTGATTACACAGTAATCTACCGGTGCTGAAAAACCCACCAGGCAGCTTTTCCCATCTAATACTCTCTATCCTTAGTTTTCCTTACTAGGCCTCTTTCCTTTGCTTTGGTATCTTTGCGTGTTAAGCAGCACCACCTGGAATTCCCTACAAAGGGGCAAGATAATGCTAGTAAAAGTTTCCAAATCTGGGGGGAAAGAACTGGAAGGGATTGAAGGGGCTGATGGGGGAGGGGGGCTACCTAGCCCCCAGGTCAGCTTTTGCCTTTCTTGTTCTAGACAGGACATCTGTCTACATGCAGCCTGGGAACGTGGACTTTTGGGGGTACACGCTGGCTCTTTTAGTCTTACAATGGGGACAGGATCCCCTGATGCCTTTCTTGAAGGGCAGAAAATGGTGTTTCTAGTTATGTGTTCTCTGTATGCAAGCTAAGACCAGGTAGTAACCGCTCCTCTGGGTGACTCAGACAGGTCCCCGCAGTCACGAGTGTCTGTCACTTGGTTCTGGGGGTCTCTCTCCCCTTGGCTGTCAGCTCCATGGTGGCAGGATCATGGGCCTGGCTCTTGCTCAGTGCTGCATAACTTCTGTTTGAATTCATTAAGAGGTAAACGAATAAGCAAACCAGAAAAACAAAATCAAACCTTTTCCAATTCTGATTCTGGGAGCCTGTCTGCCTACAAATGCCATGCACGTTGATCCCCAGAATATCTCTATCATTTGGCCTATTTTGTCTTCCTTTGCTTCAGGTTGAAGTCATCAGTGACTCCCAAGCATCCCCAACAAGCTCACAGCAGCACCATGACCAACTTGGGAACTTGTTAAAATGTCTGCACCTAGACCTGGCCCAGGGACAGATTCTGCAGGTCTAGCATGAAATCCAGGAGCCTGAATTTTTAAAACTCCCTAGGGGAGGGAGGGGTTCCTTAGAAAAATGGCTAATTCTAGATCTGGGGCAGGGAAAATACAAGATGAGCCTGCAGCATCTTAGAGTACAGGGAAGTAAGGAAGTGCTCAAAAAAACCAGAAGGACGGGGTGTGTCAAGGGACATGGGACCCAAACCTGAAAGAGCCCTCAGTTCCCAAAGCTGGACCTGGAGCAACACAAAAAATAACACGGTATTGGATCCAAAGTCTACTTTAATCCAATAATGCAGTATTGCGTTTTAATTAGTATTAGTAACACAGCATTTAGTAACAGTACTGGACACAGTATACTTTAATCCAAAGTATATAATAAACATCCACGAGCCCATCTTGATATAAATAAATCACTGAATAAATAAACGGGAAGAAGAGACAAGTCTTCCATGCAGAAGAATTTCAAATAATGTATGTAGAAACTCACCCCCCACTTCCAGAAGGTGGAGCTAAATTCCCACGTCCCCACGTGGGCTAAATGGAGCAACTCTCTTTCAAAGAACAGTGTAGGAAAAGGGGAGAAGAATAGCTTTATGGTAGAAAAACCTGGCCGACACCACCTTAAGCAAGCGATCAGATTAACCTCACCAGAGAGCAGGTGGATATCGTGACTGCTGATATTGTGGGATGAGAAGCGCACCGTGGTCTTCTTCCCCATAACCCCCAGGCTAATCATGAGAAAGACATCACAGAAACCCAGACAGGGGTAGAGGGCATTCTACAGGACCCTTGGCCAGTACCTCTCAAAGCCATCAAGGTCAGGAAAACAAGACTGAAAATTTGTCACAGCTCAGAGGAGGCTGGGTCAACATGACAACTAAATGCACTGTGGGAGCCTGGGCTGTGTTCCTAGAGCAGCAAGGGGATCTTCATGGAAAAACTGGCAAAATCCAAATCAAGTCTGGAGTTTACTTAACACTAACGTACTAGGGTTAGCTTCTGTTTCCACAAATGCACCCTAGTCAGATAAGATATTAACAGTGCAGGAGATAGGGTGAGGGGTGTTTGGGAACTTTCTGTACCATCCTTGCAACTTTTCTATAAATCTAAAATTATTCTGAAAGATTAAAAATAAATTCTCCTGGGGAGCCATTTAGGAATCGCTGGGCCTCTAAGGGCTCAGCGGTTTTTCTGAGACAACAGATGGGCTCAGAAAGTCTACTCTAGTCAAGGGGGACACAGTTTCTAACCTTTAACCCAAAGGTCATTCACATTTTCAAAACGGACACCAACCAACCGATCGATTCCCTGTGCATCCTCAAAGGATGCCAGCCCCGTTTGCAGACAACACCTCCCCTTTACTCATGTTTTCCTTTGGGGAAAAGGCCAGTGTCACAGGTTTGCATTTCCACAAATAGCTTTATCTTAGGTAACCCTACTGATAAAAACAGAGAGCTATCTGGAAAATCAGAATATCTAAGAAGAAGCCAGGCTGGAAACGGAACACCTTTATTTGTTTTAAATGGGTTTTTTAAGTGGCCTCCATACTTAGAGTTGAGAATATTTCATATAAAAATAAAATCTGTGTTTGGTGGCTGTCATAAGCCAGATCCCTCTGCATTCAGACTCGGAGACAGGCCTACTGGGGAAGCTGCCCACAGCTTCCAGTCTTTGCTTTCTAACCGTCCAGGAGGGACGTCTTTACAAATGATCATGTGCTAACAGTTCTTGAGTGCCTACTCTGTACCAGGTGCTGGGCAGGAACTTTCTCTCTAAAGATGAGGAGGGGCTCCTGGGCAGCTCACTCGGCTGGGCATCCGACTCTTGATTCCCGCTCAGGTCATGATCTCAAGGTCATGAGATGGAGCCCTGCACTGGGGCTCCGTGCTGGCTGTGGAGCCTGCTTAAGACTCTCTCTGCCCCTCCCCCCTTAAAAAAATGAGGAAACTGAGGCTGTCCATGAATGAGGAGAAGCCCCTTCACCGCTTACCAGCTGTGTGACCCTGAGCATAAATGGCGATGCTCATGACAGGAGGGCCTCCACCCCGGGGCAGCTGGGAGACTTAGATTATCTCATCGAGAGCTCAGCACTGCGCCTACCCAGCAGTAAACACAACAAAGATGAGCTCTTCGTGTCTCCCCAGGGCAAGGTCCCTTCAGTTCACTTAGAAGCTCACTTCCCAGGACATTTTCTCCTTCCTTCGGGGAGATTGTCAGACACTATTTGGAAAATTGTCTATCATGTTTCCAGATTTTTCGAGAGACACTCATTTCCCTGACGTTCCCACTGTCAGCTTACGTTTCTCCAGTGTTTCAAGGACATTTTATATAGATAGAGATACAGATTGAGATCTGCACAAGACCCAAATGGGTGTCAAATCCTGACATCATCAGGAATGACTCATGGCATACATTCAGAATAATATTCAAAGGAAGGAGAGTCCAAAAACAAAAAACATTGGGAAACCCTTACTCAAATACAGAGCTGTCATTCTGATCTCCCCAAATCAGGATCTCAGTGATGGAACGGATGGTCTCCACTAGCAGGTTCCGGTTCTGTTCTGTGACTGTGGTGTTTTTGGTCAAGACGTGGTACAGATACCTGACAGAAAGGAAAGAAAATGACGGGTTACCAACTGAAATATATGCCAGGTTCAATGACCACTAGTGACATTCTGGGGATAATGTGGCTGTGCTTTTTCAGATGCGGTTAGCTCAACTCCCATTCGGAGAAGCAACTCACCACCCAAGAAAAATGGCAGGCAATGCTGTAAAGTGTTAACCGGAAACATGCCAACCCAAACAGACACAAGAGAATCATCGAGCTCTTGAAAACGGCCGTCCTCAAACTCCCGTGTGCACGAGAATCACCTGGAAAGCCGGATAAAGTGGGGCTACTGGAGCCCAGCTGGAGACTCAGAAGCAGCGGGACTCACGGGCCTTTTCAACCCCCGGGTGATCATGATGCTGCTGAAGCAAATGGAAGCACATGGCCCAGGCCGAGCATCTAGCATAAAAACCCTCAGCCCAGGCTGATGCAGAGCTTTAGAAGAAGAGCCCCAGATTAGGGAGGGGAGATCCCAAAGCCAGTCCCTGGGGCAAATATCACGTACAATCAAGACTACCCTTGGGGGGCGCCTGGGTGGCTCAGTTGGTTAAGCGTCCAACTCTTGATTTCAGCTCAGGTCATGATCTCAGGGTTGTGGGATCGAACCCTGAGTTGGGGCTCCCTGCTCAAAGACAGAAAATGGCCCTCTCCCTCTGCTCCTCCCCCACTTGCATGCTCGCTCTCTGTCTCACTCTCTCTCTCTTACATAAAATCTTTAAAAACAAAAAAAAATGGGTACCTGGGTGATGCAGTCGGTTAAGCATCTGACTCTTGGTTTCAGCTCAGGTCATGATCTCAGGATTCTGAGATTGAGCCCTGTGCCCGACTCTGCGCTCAGCGTGGGGTCTGCTTAAGACTCTCTTTCCCTCTCCCTCTGCCCCCCACCCCGTGCATGCACCCGCTCTCTCTCTCAAGTAAATAAATCATAAAAAAAAAATGGAATGCCCATCAGAACTCACAGCTCAAATGAAGTGGGTGGCTTGTAGTTCAAGGCACTGACCTCATTTGCTGGGTACCCGCTGTAGGGGGGTGTCTGGGAGGCTATGGCCCTGAGCTTCACCCACCCAAGTGTTCCTGGAAGGCCTCTGCTGCCCCAGACCTGTGCCTGCCGCTGGGGTAGAGGCAGGTAGACCCACTCCCATCCTCAGGCCTCTACCGGTGGTCAGGGCAACCAGAAGAATCACTGAGGCCAGTCCTGGGCGATGTGGGGACTAGCACCTGGCCAGATGCCCTGGGAGTGCCACCTGCACAGCTTTAAGAGCATTGTTGCAAAGGGCAAGACTTCACTCTTTTCTATGGCTGAGTCATGTTCCATTGTATATATATATACCACATCTTCTTTACCCTTTCATCTAGCGACGGGCAGCTGAGCTCTTTTCCATAATTTGCCCATTGTTGATAATGCTGCTATAAACATCGGGGTGCATGTATCCCTTCCAAGAAGACTTGAAGAT
Organism: Leptonychotes weddellii; assembly: GCF_054177405.1. Taxonomy (NCBI): domain Eukaryota; kingdom Metazoa; phylum Chordata; class Mammalia; order Carnivora; family Phocidae; genus Leptonychotes; species Leptonychotes weddellii. Next base: position 27,743,554 of record NC_138373.1, read on the forward strand.
GCTGACACACCTGCCTCCTGGCTCCCAAAGGCGCTCCCTCCTCTCCCTCAGGGTTGTCCCTCAATTTTTTTTTTAAGATTTTATTTCTAAGTAATTTCTACACCCAACGTGGGGTTCAAACACACAACCCTGAGATCAAGAATCTCACTACCACTGCGCCAGCCAGAAGCCCCCCTCCCTTCGAGTTAGTATTTTTGTATCTGATGTGGATGGAGCTAGAGAATGTAACACAAAGCGAAATAAGTCAGTCAGAGAAAGACAAATACCATATGATCTCACTCCTATGTGGAATTTAAGAAACAAAACAAACATGGGGGAAAAAAGAGAGGCAAACCAAGAAACACTCTTAACTATAGAGAACACACTGATGGTTACCAGAAGGGGGGATGGGTGAAATAGGTGACGGGGATTAAGGAGTGCACTTGTGATGAGCACGATCACTAAATTCTACACCTGAAACTAATTACACTGTCAACTAAGTGGAATTTAAATAAAAACTTGAAAAAAAATTAAAAAAAAAATAAATAAAAAGACAGCATGTCCAGGGCCCAGACTGACTTAAGCTGTCATGGTTTGGGAAGAAAAGGGGGACACCAAGAGGAACTGACTCAAGAAGAATCACCTATGACTTCTTTTATGGCTACCTTCAGTTTGGAGGTGGGGCTGGTGAGAGCAAGACAGAGGGATAGGATCCTACCATCGAAAATCCCCCAAAATGGGTAGGTTATAAAGAGGTAGAACCTTGCAGATGGAACAGTAAGGCCTAATCTGCTTTAGGGGACTGGGTTTTATTTAATATTGTTGCTGTTATATTTTAAAGACCGTACAGTGAGTCACTTAATCACTGAATCAAAGATTGCATGCAACTTCTAACACACAGTAACTAGAACAGCTCTCCAAATACAGAAATCTCCACCACCTGTGCCCCAAATCTACCAGCAAGGCTGCACGTGGGCGTGGAGGCCAGTTTCCCCCTGTGCGAAGGGGACTCCACAGCACTGAAGCACCCTGGATGAAATGCAGGAGGACCCACTCGTGAATCTCTGCCTCCACCTCCCCTCCTATGCATTTTTCCCCAAGAAGCTCAGAGTGGAGTTTTCCAAATTGTGCTTCAAGGGCCCCCTACCTCAGAATCCCCCTTCGGTTGCAGATTCTAGCTCCCCACCCCAGACGCACCCACCGAAGCTGACTCAAGTGTGCATTCTGAACCAGCTCCCACTAAGGTTTCGGCATTGCTGCATCACTCACCCCATGGCCACCAGTGACACTCGGCATGTGGCCCACAGTATGCCCCCCACCCTGCTGGGACAGGCTTTGTGGGCAGCGTCGGGGGGAAGGGCAGATCCTCCCCACTCTGGCGTTTCCCTCTGCGGAGATCATCCACAGCATCCCACTAACACACTCCTGGCCCAATGGGAGAGGCAGTGGCTTTTATGGCTCCGAAGATGCCCAAGAGGGATAGGACGGTTTAAAATCTTTAGGACCAGCCCTGACTTCTAACTCTTGGCATCTCTTGGTGAAGCCTTCTGTGTTGAGAAGCGGAGCTGGTGTGCTGTTAAGGATATGCAGTTGAATGAACAGGCACCAGGCACCCACATGGGGGCAGCAAGTAGCTTCCCTGAGTACGGGCGCTCCCACCTTGGGGAAGTGAAACCCACGGGGTCGTTTTGATTGAAGGTGTAGTTTCATCACATCCATGCAAAGGAAGTAGAGTCACAAGATTTATTCCTTACAGATCCCAGGAGCTGGGGGCCCAGGGTCGTGCAATGAGTCAGAGGATGGGCAGTTCTCCATCACGGGAGATGGTACGGGAGCAGGAAACAGCAGGGTAGCAAGCACCTGTTACTGTGAAGTTTCTGTTTTACCTTGCAGTTTGGCTTAGCATACATCTGGAACTGATTTTTCTGTGTATGGTGTAAGATATTGGCTAAAATTAATTTTTTCCATATGGAAATCTAGTTGACTCAGCGTCATTTACTGAAAAGGTCCTCAGTTCTCTCTCCAATGCACTCTAATGTCACCCCTGTCATTTATCAGATGACTGTACTTGTGGGAACTCTTTCTGAATGCTCTAGTTCCACGGATCTATTCGTTTACCTTTGTGCTGATACCACGGTGTCTGATTATTGCAGCTTTACGATAAATCCTGCTATGTGATAATGGAAGTCCTCCAACTTTTTTCCCTTTGTTTTTTCATTATTGTATTGGCTATTCTTGGCCCCTTACATTTCCATATAAATTTTAAAATCCCCTTCTCAACTTCCACAAAACTACTTGCTAAGATTTCCTTTAAGATTGCCCTAAATCTCAGGGCGCCTGGATGGCTCAGTCGTTAAGCGTCTGTCAAATAAATAAATAAATAAAAAATCTTAAAAAAAAAGATTGCCCTAAATCTCTAGCTAAATATAGAGGGAACTGACATCTTTACAATAAGGTAACATCATGACATTTACATTTCTCTCATTGTTGGCTGGATAGGGTCTGGCACATCTTTTGCTAGATTTATTTGTAGGTAACCGATGTTTTTTTGATGCTGTTGTAAAATGGTAGCGCCTGAAATACTCATTTTCTAAATGTCTGCTGTTGGTAGATGCAAACACCCACTACATCTCAACCCCCAAATTTCTATGATGATTGTACCTGTACCTTGCTCATCTTTTCACGCCCCACTATACCCTAGTACACTGTTTTAGGTAATGGGAAAGGAAGGAAGGAAGGAAGGAAGGAAGAGGCCCTCAACATATGTTTGCTTAAATGTACGGGGGTGGGGGGGATAGCTGAATGGATTAAGGTTTAATATTTTAACGCTGCACCTAATTCCTGAGCTTTGGAAGATCAAGTAATTCAACTATCTAGAGATATCAATATAGCTTAATAACTTTCTGATTTTGAGCGTAACACTCATTTTAGGAAGGTTGAATGCTTCAACAACAAAAGAGACCTGTCAATTACGCCACTGCCCAGAGATGAGCACTGCTGGAATGTGATCTGTTTCCTTGGGTCTTGTCCTTTGCTGTGGATATTCAGGTAGTTGAGCTCCTGCTGCAGATCCATTTCCCTGCTCATCTTTCCCACCCCCTCTTAGGGTAATAAAAGCATTTTTGTTATTGACAACCATTTGCAAGCATCTGTAATGGCTACACAGTTGACAGGACAAGCACAGCAGTTACTCTTCTGCTGGACATTAGGATTCCTCATTGTTTAGATGATCAACAACGTTACCATGGCTGTCTTGGTGTGCAAGGCTCTGTCCCTACCTCAGATAAGTTTCCAAGGGCAGAAGGACAGAGTTTTCTCTTACAATGATCACTGGTACAATGAAAACATTTTCTCTCAAACTCTGTGTGTGCACATTTTTATCATCATCATCAAAACAGCTGCAGCTAGGCTCTTTTGCGAGGCCCTCTTCTGAGTGCTTCAGATGTATTCACTCATTAAACCCTTAAAATAAGCGGGGTTGATGCTCTGGGGAGCTGAGGCTCTGGGAGGCTAGGATCTGCCCAGAGTCCTGATGCAGGGGACCCAGGCAGTCTGACTCCAGACCCCTTGCTTATAACCATGATAGGAGAGAAAATGCAAACAACGAAGTAAACACTATTATTAGCAAGCATTTACATGAAGTTATAAATGAATGCCTACCATGCAAGGAAACCAAGCAGATAAATAATAAACAAAAAGGCATGAAAATACATATCCGATCTTAAAGTCAGTACTTATAACTGACCCTTACTCTATTTCTTCAGAAAACAGCCAACATCATTATATCTCCAGCACAAGTTCTGTAGAATGTAGAATCTCAATATCAGACCCTGCAAAGGCGTGTGCTCTACGTTGAGCGATAAGCTGAAGAGTCTGAAATGTTTGGATAGAAAACCATAGCCTGTTGCCAGCGCACAACGAACACACCAGAGGCTCCTCGCCAAGGACGATGAACTGTAAACAAATTCTGCCTCCACAGACCCTGCTCTCTCAAGAGGCACTTATTTCACAGGTTAAACCATTACAGTCAATAATCATTATGTCCACTTCAGAGACACACACTAAGTTCATACAAGTTTTATGACCTGTATCATAATATGCCTCTTAGGATGCTCCTACTGGAAAATCCTGAAACTTAAGCTAAAGTGTGAGGAAGGATAAGTGGAGTGGCAGAGGCCTAAGGAGACCAGAAGTCCACTCCGCACAAAGCACACATCCCCAAATAACAATGTCTGGGGGACAGAGGGACACGGAGCCTTTGTCTGTTCGGTCTGCTCAGCACCAGGGCAGAGACTACCCAGAGCATTCCCTCTGTGCCTTGGGAACCACACGTGGTCAATGCCCGGCCCTCTGGCCTACAGGACAAGGAGAAGCTCCACATGGGGTGCAATGAGACCAGAGGATTGGGGACAAGTGTGATAAGTGGTGCTTCTCCCGATGAATCACCCCAGAAAGATGTCAAACTGGGCCAGCCAGTGAGACTGGGTCTGAGATTTGAGATGCTGACAACCACACAGGGGTGTAGGCAGGGCTTGCAGCCCTACACACAAAGTCACAGCTCCAGCATGGACGCGGGGACCAAACTGGCCAGAGCAGGCCATTGTTAAGAAAAGCCTGGCCAGAACTTGCCTCTTTCATTCACCTGTGACAAATACTCGCTGATCACTGTGTGCCAGGCCCTGTGCCAGCATCTGACAATTCCCAGGTGAACAAGCCACCCAGGTCTCTGTCCTTGTGAAGTTTATGCTCAAATTGGGAGAGACAACATATGCTCAAGTAAGACCATTTGTGACAGCAAAAGGACAAGCCTGAGGAACCCTGGCCAGCTTCCTGGGGATCTAACTCACGGCTGGGACAAAGCTTGAAAAGCCCAGAGCATCTAACAGCTGGTCTAACTGTGGCGATGGGAAGACTGTACATGACAATGTATTAATTGAGTGGGAGTGAGGACAAGTGACATTAGAGATGACGGTAGAGCTTCTTGCTGCTGAAGTCACCAGGGCAATCTTTATGGAAGAATTGGTATTTCAGTAATACAGTGGGCATTTGGATGGGCAGGAAGAGGAGAGCTCAAGTGGAGAGAGCAAAGATGCAGACAGGTGGGCATGTGAGGTGTGTGTCACAGAGAGTGAGACAGGAGGCCCATCAAGGTGAAGCAGCACAAGAAACACCCCTGGATTAGGGGAGGCGGCCACCGTCACTTCCCAGAAGGCCGCAGCGGTCCAACTGGATGCCCACCTCCTGCTGGGCCCTCCCCCAACCTACCCTGCAAATTTTGGTTGGACCACGGTACTGCTGTTAAAAAAAAACAAACAAAAAACCTTCAAGGGCTGCCCATTGTTCTCAGCCTGATGTCCAAATTCCTTAATGTGATTTAAGGAGAGTTCTTTGTGACCTCTCCTGCCTCATCGATCTGCTCTGGGGTCCTACACTTCCCCCTGCCCCCATATGCAAGCCCTTGCTGAATGACTTGAGCCCCTCTTTCTCTCTCTCTCCTCCAGGCCTCTCAATCACTGTTTCCTCTGCCTACAGCATCCCCGCGTCCACCCTCCCCCCTATAGTCTGGCACACCTCTCATCTTTTAAACCTCCCTTTAAATGGGTGTCTGCCTACCAAGGATGCTCCTGACTCCCTAGCCTGCATTAGAAGGCCCTCACCTGTGCTCCAAAACTAGAAGGATGGCAACAGAGTCTAGAGCACTCTGAAGGCCTGGATGGAAGAACTTGGACTTGACATAATGGGTGCCTCGGGCTCATTATAAGTGAAATGGTGAATATGATATCCTTAAAAAAAAAAAATTAGTCTGGCAATACTATACCCTTAAAAATAATCGGTGCTGGGGTGCCTGGGTGGCTCAGTCGTTAAGCTTCTGCCTTCGGCTCAGGTCATGATCCCAGGGTCCTGGGATCGAGCCCTGCATCGGGCTCCCTGTTCCGCGGGAAGCCTGCTTCTCCCTCCCCCACTCCCCCTGCTTGTGTTCCCTCTCTCGCTGTCTCTCTCTCTCTCAAAAAAAAATAAAATCTTTAAAAAAAAAAAAATCAGTGCTATCTTAGGCAAAGGTTGACTAAACCGGGAACAGGTGATCATCTGCCTGCTAGATACACATTCCCCTTCTCTTTGGGTAAGAACCCCAGATTTTCCCAGGGGAAACCACCCCTTTCTCTCATTCTCTGTCCACTAGCTTGGGAGGAGCTGATGCTGCCCCAGTTCCAGGCAAGGGCCAATTAGAGCACCCCATACCCCTGGCCACAGTGACTAGCTCAGGGTCAGGCATGAGACCCCAGGTTGGTCCAACTATACTCACTTCTGGACAATATTTAGAGAAAAAGCTCTTTTTCCCACGGATTGCTAGACTGATACGATGTAAGCCTAGAGCCTGCTGAGAATGACACCAACAACACAGAAGAAAGCTGAGACAAGAACTGGAAAGAGACAGATGCTGACAGCTTTGTCTGAACACCTGGACTTGGCCATGGCTTAGCTAGGACAGACCGCTCAGGGACAGGAGCCAATCAGTTCTGTTTGGGGCATAAGGCAATTCCAGCTGGGTTTCGGTCACTCACAACCAAGAATCTTGACCCACACATAAAGGTAATCAGAATTAAGGGGACAGCACAACACAACACCAAAACAGTTCTACCAATCTGTGGACTTGCGGTTCCTGCTAAAGGTGATCTTTCAGAAGCAATCACACAACTCCATCTCAGTAAAGGTTCTGCTTGCTGGTGGGCATTTGTTAGTCAGTGTCACGGCCTTGCTACTAGTCTGGGCAATAAACCACCCGTGACATGTAGCCAATAACCTCTTACTATCTCAGTCTGCTTCGACTGAATCTCTAACTCGATTCAGTACACAAGGACCACAGGCACACAGTTTCCCATTACTTAGCAAAGTCGAACCCTGTCTAACAGAAAGATTCCTTTCCAGTTTGAAAGCTGAGAATGTTAGAAGAATAATGTGGTTCAAAAGCAATTACCGCTCTCTGTACTATCTTCTCGATTTTTCTTTAAATCTCAAACTGTTCTTAAAAATAAAGTCTATTTTTAAAACGGGGAGGGTTCCTAGGTGCTTTTCATGTCCAAAAAAACCTTTAAAAAAAAAAATCTAAATTCTTTATCTTAATCTTTCCTCTCCACCCACACTGCCCCAGGTCAAGCTAAGAGTATATTAGGGTGACCAAGACTTTCCCAGTTTTAGCACTGAAAGTCCCATGTCCTGGGAAATCCCTCAGTCCCAGGCACACCGGGATGGTTGGTCACCCTTCGTGTCAGATGAAGCCCAAGCCCCGTTCTACCTCCAATCTTATTTCCTACAACCACCAGCACCACATTGATACTCCACAAACCCCAGGGTCCCCCTCCCACATCCTGCGGCCCCACATGATGGCTCTGTCCTTGAAGACTCTGCTCTGGTGTTGCCTCCCCCAGAAAGCTTCCAAGGGTTCCTACAGAACCCTGACTACAGAGCTCCCAGCACTTGTCCTGCTGTACAGTCACTGGCTTTATGGCTGTCTCCCCCACCAGCCTGTGAATTCCCTCAGGGAATGAGCTGTTCTGTACCTAAGGCCCAAGATGCTTACTATCAGAGCCAAATGAAGAACATCACAAGCACTGGGGTGAGCACTAGCTGTTTATGACACTCTTTTCCAAGTCATTTTGGGATCTTCTAAGCCCCACAGCAGTCTGCAAATTGCCAGGTTCCTCAGACTGTAATATGGATTAAGCTGATCTGCCTGATCCAGGACAGGCAGCTCAGGTTTCCAAAAGCACCCAATGGCCTTTTAACCTCAACAATGAACCTGGGCAGTTCCCAGATACTTCAAAGGAATCTGTGAACCTTTACCATTCCCTGGCTGGCTGGCGGGTAAAGATGCCCCATCAGGCAGAGAGACTCAACCAAGTTGAAAGTCTGCCCAAACTGACTTAGGAAGCAGCTTCCTTCAGAAAGACAGTGCAGTGGTGCGAGCACTGAAGTCAGATCCAGGCTTTTTGACCGTTTCAGTTGTTGTCACCTTGTGGCAAGTGACTTAACCTCTTTGAACCTTAGTTTCCACTTCTATAAAATGGAAAACAGTAACAGTTCCTATAACTCACAGACTTGTGAGGACTAAAGGAAATAACACACAGGAAGTCCTCAATAAGTACCTGGCACCAAAAAAAAAAATGCATTCAATAATTATTAAAGTATTTTACAAGGGCTGGAGGCAGGCAGAGCTAGGTGAAAGCCTGCAGGTGCCTGGATGCTGGCTGGAGGCCCAACGTCCTTTAGATAACCATCCTCCCCTTCTCAGCCACATCTACCCACTCTCTAAATTCCTGAAATCCTTCTGCCTCTCCCTTTCCAGTCCAGCTGCCGTCCCATTTAAGATTCCTGACTTCCCTACACACCCCCATCCTGTCCTGTGCCTCTCTCCTCCCTATGTCCTCTCATCACTTCCCTAAAACCATTCCTTACGACATACTGATCCCTCCTGCCCCCCCCCAACTCTTTGAGACTCACAAACATTTATGAAACGCCTGTTCCGTGCTAGAAAAGACATAGCTGAGAAGCACAGCACCCCAACCCCTGGCCAAATGAGAAGCCCCAGCTGATTTCCCTCCCACCAATCCTTTCCCTGGGCCCCTGTCTTCCTTCTACTGCTCCCTGCCTCCCCCCTCTAACCTTCTTCCTTCCCATTAGTAATCTTCAGAGCTCCCTCTGGAAACCAGCCTATTTCTTACCACCAAAGGATTGCCTACTCCCAACCCAAATGCCCCCCCACTAGATTTTCCTCCCTGAAGTCATTCCCTCCACAAAAATCTCTATTTTCCATCGCCTCACCCCCCCCCGGCCAAAATCCTAGGTTTGTCTGCATGCTCTGGACCTGTCCCCAATTCACCCATTTTTTCCCCACTCTTTCGGTAGCCACCGAGCTCCTACTGTGTGCCAGGCACAGCACTAGATGCTGGAAATACAGCTGTGAGCAGAACAAAACAGTCTCTGCTCTCCTGGAAGTACCAGTTTAGGAGCAGACAGAAAAGAAGTAAAAAACAGGGTAAAGGCAGATAGTGAAGACAGGCATTGAACGAAAGCAAGAGAAAGATCAGAAGGAAAGGAACTGAAGTGGGGAAGCACTTTAGGTAGGGTGGTCTGGGAAGGCCTTACCTAGCTGATAAACACAGCTACAACTATTAGCCACCTACAGTGTAAGAGACACTAGATCAATCTCTTTCCATGCATGATATTATTGAATGCTTGAACAGTGTACACCATCCCCATTTGCAGATGGGGAACCAGAGGCTCAAGGAAGTGAAGTAATTTGGCCAAGGTCACACAGCCATTAAGCGGTAGAATCAGGATTTGAATGCAGGTCTGACTGCAAGGCCATTCTGTGCACTCCTGCTTCCCAGGACCATGTTGGCCACCTGTCCTCCCCCAGAGCTCTACTTCTGATATTCCCTCCTTAGACTCCCCCAAGGGGAAAAAAAATTTAAACGATTGTCCTTTATTGAGCACTTGTACATGCTTCCAGTTTTACGAGCATTCCCTTACCCAACCCTCAAAACAACCATAGGGAGTAGGTGCTGTCACTATAACCACTTTACAACTGAGGAAACTGAGGCCTAAATTCACACACTTAGATTCGAACCCCGATCTGACTCCCAGGTCCAGATCTCTGGCCCCTAAGCTGTCCAGCCTAAGAAGTACCACCCTCAGAAGCTTGGTGCCCACCGCTGCCCCCGGGAAGAACGAAGTCTGCATCCGTAAACTGAAATCTATGCCCTTACTTTACAAATGGGGATCCTGAGATTCTGAGAAGCTAAGCCACTTGCCCAAGGTCACACAGCGAGGAGCGACGGTGTCAGGGTTCGAACCCAGGCGCCCTGACTCCAGAGCCCTCGCTCTTAACCATCGTACAGCCTCTCCCGGGGGTGTCTCTCCGCCCTCCACCTCGCTCTCACACCTCGTAGCGCCCCCAGCCCGGGGCTATGCGCCCCCAACCCCACGTCCAGCCCCGCGGCCTGGGCCCCTCAGCCCCCAACACACTCACTTGAGGTGGTCCAAGGAGTGGATGTTGCGGGAAGACTTGCCATGGCCCCCGCCCACCCAGCTCCGCGAGCGGCCAAACATGTTGGCGGCCCCGACGCGTTGCCCGCCTCACGGTCTCATGCCCGAGCGGCCGAGCGGCCGGGCGCCCGCAGCGGCAACACAAGCGAAGGAGACAACGGCGGAGGTGGTAGGGGGACCGCCAACCACCTTCCTCCCCGGCCCACAGCTCCGCACTGACATTCAGCCGGAACCGGCCGTTCGACCGCCGCGCTTTACGGCCGCCGCCACGAGGAACGCTGGGAAGTGCAGTTCGCTCGCGAGGCCCCCGCCGACAGCACTCTGCGAACGAACTACAAGGCCCGGCGTGCATCGGGGAACTGCGGGCCTGCGGCCTTGGAGAAGAGGCGGAGCGAGAGGAGGGGGAGAGCCCGCAGTATCGGAGGGTGGGCGCGAATGGGAAGCCTGTGCGCGCAGCCCTGAGGAGGGAATCGGTGAAGATGGGTGCTTAAAAGTAACCGCAATGTTTACAATCTTTAGCTTGTATGAAAAGAATAAGAATAGTTATTGCATGGCGTATCCTATGTGCCACCGTCCTGAGCGCTTTACATATACTGATATTTAAGGCTAACCACCAACCTAGGAGCTGGGTACTATCATCCATCCCCATACTACCTATGGCAAAACTGAATCACAGAGGGGTTGACTTACCCAAGGTCATGCAGCTAGTCCGTGCGTGGTTCAAACCCTGGCACCCTCATTTTATGCCCCAGTAAGTTAATCTGTACCAAATCGGCAATGGTCTTGACTGTCCTTATAGCTTTTTTTCTTTTTCCACTTAAACTTAAAAAATAGATTTTGAAAGGCCTTCAGGCAACAATGTACCAAAACTGAACCTCCTCTGCTTTCAGAGGGTTTCTCTAGTCTTCAACCAAAATTCAAGCAATTCCCAAAACTACCACATTGAAGAAAAAGAAGAAGAAGAAAAGAAACATCCAACTCCCCACATAAGACAAGAAAATGTATCTAAATTTCTGTCCTGGAGTAGAAGTTAAGCTACCTGGAGGCAAGACTGCCCTATTCACCATTCATTCATTCCTTTCTACACCGCAGTTATCTAAGGCCTACTGTGTCCCATTAACTGTGCTCAGAGTTGGGCTGAGGGCCCATGTTCTCCCCACTGCCTAGCACAAAGTTTGGCACATCATAGGGTCTCAACAAATATTGGCAGAGTGAATGAGTGAAGGAATGAAGGTGTATTTCACCTTCAGCAGTTGGAGGTTTAACGGTTTGCTCTGTAATTCATGTAAAGGGGCAAAGAGACAGAAATGGAGAAAAACAGGCAGGTCTAATCTCCAAACACACAGACCTAGCATCTTTCCAGGCCCTCCCTTTTCTCTGGGCCTAGATTTCCTCATCTGTACAAAGGGGTAGCACACTACACAGCCACGTCTAGCTGCAATTAAGCGATGTATGTAAAACACCCAGCTCAGTGTGACCTGAGATTTAAAGGTCTGTCCTGGCGCCTGGCTGGCTCAGTCAGCAGAGCATGCGACACTTGATGTTGGGGTTGTGAATTCAAGCCCCACTTTGGGTGTAGAGATTACTTGAAAATCAAATCTTTAAAAAATAGTAAAGGTCTGTTGAACTGCTCCGGAAGGCGCTTTGGGCAAGATCAGTCTCCTGAAAGATATACAAGGGCGCTCATGAGAAGGGGAATCAAGGAAGGCGAGACTCACTTTTCTATGTACTTCTTGGTTGTTTCAATGTTTAACCACGTCCTGTTTTCAAACATCGTTTACAAAGCAAAACAAGAAGCAACCCCACTGCTGCAGGACTGACCTGCCTGGGAATCTCTTTATTCAAGTGTCCCTGAACCCTATTATGCACATCCTCGCAATGGGCAGACCTTCTGGCAGCCAGAATTTGGAGAGATGAAGGAGGCACTGATTAATCTTCCCCACCACGGAAAACTGCCACTTTGGAAAGTCCGAGATTTTCACTGATAAATTCACCGCCCCCCTACCCTGCCTCCTTTTGACAGGTAAACTGAGTCGTGACGCCATATCCAAGTCCAAGGGGGTCTGCTGAGGAAGCTCGGGGGTTTCCTTCAGCTGTCTTAACCTTTTGGATACGTCTAGTTT
>NC_138373.1:27755802-27768481 GCF_054177405.1 Leptonychotes weddellii
TCGAGAGGACCGTGTGGGCACATCTGGGGTGAGTGGACCCCGCCGGACAGGTTTCAGGGGCCGGGGCGCGTCCGCAGAGGCCGGCGCACACCGGCGGGGCACCGCCGGGACCCAGCGCCGCCTGGGTCCAGCCCCCGGGGCGCCCCTGGATGGCTGAACTGCCCCCTTGCCGGCCGCCCGGGCGCCGCAGCGGCTGAGATCGCTGGGATCGCCGGGCCGCCGCCCTCGCCGCCCCCTGCATGCCCGGCGCCCGGGTCGCGGCCCACCTGGACGCGCTGGGCCCCCTGGTCCCCTACGTGCCGCCGTCTCTGCTGCCCTCTATGTTCTACGTGGGCCTGTTTTTCGTCAATGTGCTGATCCTATACTACGCCTTCCTCATGGAGTACATTGTCCTCAACGTGGGCCTCGTCTTCCTGCCCGAGGACATGGACCAGGCGCTCGTGGACCTCGGAGTGCTCTCCGACCCCGGCTCGGGCCTCTACGATGCCGACTCCGAGCTCGATGTCTTCGATGGTTACTTGGAGTAGGCTTGGCTACCGTCCTCCCCTCCCCCCAACGACCCGCACCCTTCGGCCTGGACCAGCCACCCAAATCATGCCGCCGCTGCTGGTTGGGGGCATCGTCGGGCCAGGGATGGGATCCGCAGGACGAGGCCGTCTCCGGCCTCCAAGACCTGTAAGTGCCCTCTGTTCCAGATGAGGGTGGGTTGGGGGCGCTGGAGAAGAGGGTGGCATCTCCAGACCAGACACACACCCTTCCCCCAGGCTCCTGGAGGTCTGCCAGCAATGGCCAGACCCTCTTAGGCCTTTAGCTGGGGCTGGAAAGCTTTCTCTGATGAAGGTGACAGTTGTTGTTGAAGAGGGGAAGGGAGGCAGAGCCTAAGGGGTGTTTGGGTTAGCCATGGTACCTACTGCCACAGCTTGTAAGCGCCTTTGCACCCAGATCCCTTCGAGGCAGAGCTGTCAGCTCCTCCCTTCTGCCTCAGTCTGGCTTGATGGTGACCTTGGCTTTCTGGGGATTCCCATAGTCCTGGGAGGATAAAGATTTGGAGTGTCAGGAGAGGTAGCAAGCCAGGCAGTGACCACCTTTGTCCTGTGGCCCCTGGGGTCTGGGTGGGGCCCCCGCTGAATCAGAGAGGAGAAACCTCCTTCAGCAGTCTGCACTTACTTTTGGCCTTGGGCTTGCTGCTACTTGGGAGTCGGGTTTCAGGGTGCCCCAGCTGGACAGTTGTGCAGCTTGCATCTGCAAGGACTGCCAGTTTCGCAGGTTGCTCTCACAGACCAGGCAAGCTGGGGCTGGCTTTGCCTGCAGTGTTTGCAAGGCCTCAGGGAGCTCTTGGGCTGGTGGGAGTAGGGACCACAGGATCTTTGCACTGAGGTGTTCAAGTCCTGCCTCTAGGCTGCGACCAGGAAGCTGTGTGTCCTGCCCCACCTTGTGCGTTGATGGGAGGGAAATGAAGGTCCAGGAAGGAGAAGGACTTGGCCAAAGTCTCAGAGCCGGGAAGAGAGGCAGCTGAACAAGATGAGAGAGAGAGAGAGGTAGGCAGGCTGTTGGGTCTGGTGAAGGTTCATGGGACTTGCAGGCACTCTTTGGCTGAGCCCCTCCACTGGACTATGTGCAGTGTCACTAGGCACAGGGCCTGAATGGCAATGAAGGGAGGATACTGAGGTGACAAGAGCTCCTTCTAGAAGACGGACACTAATGCCATTTACGCCAAGCAGGCTGAGTTAACTCCCCTCTGTGGCCTGCCTTTGCCAAGATGACCATAGTCAGAGGGACTGCAGGGTGGGGCAGGACCTGCTGGTGGTAGTGCTGAGGGCTGAGGGCTCCCCCTGAGAGGGGGACAGTGAGATTTCTTTGATAAAACTTCATTTGAGCTCAGTGAGACCTTAGCAAGAACCAAGTGCCAGGTGGAGAGTGGGTCAGCTGCCCTGCATACTTACCCAGTCTCCTTACCTACCTGCCTGCCATCCATCCATCCATCCGTTCTTTTAACAAATGTTTACGGAGTACGTACTGTGCCCAGTGGGTGAACACAGTGAACAAGAGAGACTTAGCTGTGGCCTCCTGGCCCTTGGTGAGAAAAGACAAGCAGATTCCCAAACAAGATGATCAGATTTTTTGAGAGCCATGAGGACATGTAGGAAGGACCTGGGCATCCCTATTGAGTCCCTGCTGCTTTCTTAGCACTTAGAACAGCGCCTGGCATTTAGTAGGCACTCAATAAATGTCTCTTGAATGAGCGAAGCAGAAGAATAGAGATGGGCTGCTTTAGAAGGGGGGGTCAGGGAAGGTCTCTTTGAGGAGATGACACAGTTGAGCTGAGCCCTAAATTGGTAGCAGGAGCCAGACTGAAGATCTGGGGAAAACCAGTCAAGGCAGAGGGAGTCGCTAGTGCCAAGGCTGTGGGGTAGGAGAGTTGGTTTTTGCAGCAACCAAAAGGAGGCCAGTGTGGCTAAAGAGCAGCCCCAGGAGAGGTCTGTGGGGCAGGTGGGGGCCGACCGTACAGGACCTGGGAGGCCACGGCCATGAGCAATGGGAAGCCATCAGAAGGTTTGAAGCAGGAGATGACACAAGTTCAATTCACAGTTTGCAAAGATGACTTTGGCAGTTGTGGGCAGAATGGGCTGTCGGGGCAAGTATGGAAGCGGGGAAGCCAGTTAGAAACTGTTTAGTTGCTCGGGCTGGAGGTAATGGGGGCCTGGATAGGGCAAGGTTGCTGAAGATGGAGAAACACAGACTGAGAACACCTTTTAAAGGTAGAACCTGTAAAAACCAGTCAAAACCTGGACTGAGTACTGATCATTGACCATGCCTGGTTCTAGGCCCTTTACGTATTCACTCAGGCAGCTATTCAACAAACTTTGCTTCTGCCTGCTCTTCTACCAGGCCCTGTGCTAGGCCTTGCAGATCTGAAAATGAATCTCTGCCTCCAAGCCAAGCGCTTGACTTGTAACTTGGTGAAGAATGTCTTATTTTATCTCTTCACCACATCAACAGAAACACTTCCCCTTCCAAATGAAAACATTGGCAGACTCTGAACCAAAAACTGAAGCCCAAATGCTTCGACAAACTTTGCAGCAAAGGCTGTTTGCGCAGAAAAGCCAGGAAGTGTGTCTCAGGGACACCTTTCCTTGCAAAGCTGTCAGAGTGCCTGGGCCCACCCGAGCTGGGAGGTAGGGAGGCCGGGGACTGGGGCAATACTCGAGCCTGAAGAAGTGGGGAAACCACGCACAGGATTCCTTCTTCCCCAGTCCTGAAGCCAGGCCGGGGCGTTCTTGGCCCCAGGACCAGGGAAGCCCAGACTGGGGGAGGGGAAGGGGAAGGGTAGCCAGCAGCAGGAGAAGCCTTTGGGAAATCTCTAAAAATGGGCCTCAGCTCTGGGCCCCTTTCTGTAAGCAGAAGAACATTGGTAGTCAGATCTCATTCTTTCTGGCTTGTTCTCATGTGAACGTATTCTCATGTTACGCATGAGAAGGTCACGGAAGCACTGACTAAGGGTGTGGGACATGCTAGGCAGTGGGGCCTGGATGGATCTCAAGGTGCACTCACTTGCTCTCTTTCTCTTTTTTTCTCCTGGGTATGTGCCCACACAGTATGGTCCACCCAATTTTGTTGAGCACTTATCGAAGGAGGCAGTATTAGGGTTGGGATGAGGAGCAAGAACCTGGTTCAAATCCCAATCCTAGCTGTGACCTTGGGCATGTTCCGCATCTCCCTCTGTGTCAGTTTTCTCTTCTAAAAAGTGGGGGTAATGAAATGTTCCTCGTTGTGAGAATTAAGTGAGATACACGTACAGCTCGCAGACCTTCCTGTGTACAGTAAGTGATATATTATTAACCACTGCTAGCATTAACAGTCAGATATAATGGAAAGTGTGTACACTCAGGCTCTTGCAAATGTATAAACCTGCATGTGCAATCATGCATGAATTCTATCCCATGATGAGTCACAGAGGACTGCCTGCCTGAGTGCTGGGTGGGTTCAAGTGTGGACCACTGGGACAGACTTCCCACCCTGCCCTCCTGGCTTGGGACCCTCAGGACAGCTTTCCCACTGCTTGTGGTCTCCAAAGTCCAAGAGATCTGGAGCCCTGCGGAGCAAGCCGTGGCCTGCAGTTTTCTTAGAGTTTTAATCATTGCCATGGCGCAGGGAGTGGGGAGTCAGGAGCTCCCTCGTTCCCAGGAGAAAGGGCCACTGCGGCTGGCCTGGGAGCCAGGGAGAGTCCTCACATCCCAGCACTTCCGATGCGGAGGCAGAGCAGCTGGATTGATCTGTCGCTGTTCCTGGCACAGAGGGAGGGCTGTGGGGGAGAGCCTTTCTGCACCGGAAATGGAGAGCCTGCAGAACGTTGCTGCCAGAGTCGGTGGGGCCTGGTGTAGCTCAGACACAGAGCTAGGGTAACCAGACCCATCAGTCTACTTACTGCAGGGTCTCCCGGCTTCTGGGTCCTGACTCGGGGCCACAGCTGCTCCTGATCCACCTGCCCCGGTCCCTCCATTCCAGTCTGTAGCCTGAGACGGCAGCAGGACACCCCGGCTGGCATGTCACCGTTCTGCTCAGAAACCCAGACCTTCTGCAGGGACGTGGACCATAGATTGAAGTCATGGGCGATCCCACAGGCAGCTGGTGGAGCTCCTGCCAGGAGTGAGGGGAAGGAGAGCGGTCAGGGCAGATGAGGGGAATCAGGCGGTCTCCCATAGCTGTGGTCCAGACAAGAGACAGGTGATGGTGGCGAGGAGAGGCATGGGCACCCCAGGCCTGGCTGACCTTCCAGCTCTGTCCTAGCACAAGGCTCACCTGGAAGCGTGCTGGCCACAGGGTGCATGGGTGCTCGCTGCCCCTGTGGATAGGAGGGGCCCCGTTAGGGGCCTCAAGACAGCTGAGATGCCAGGGGTTCAGCTCCCTTGTCTCTGAGTTACGCAAACTGGAGGTTTCATCCAAGGAAGACCCTCACAGTCCTTGTGTCGAAAAAATTAAGGGCTCCTCTCAACTTGACCGTTGGTAGTCCTGATTTACCTGCTGTCTTTACCCCAGAACTTCTGAAGCTTAGCCTGCATGTGGGAAATCCAGATCACAGTTAAAGGGACTGGCAGCATTATCCCCATCTCACAAATAAAGAAGCTGAGGCCCAGAAAGGAGGAGTGAGGGGCCAGGGGAGCAAAGCTGTGTGAGACAGCTGAGCCCTGCAACCCAGTGCTGGGTTCGCAGGGGCTGCAGGGGGGGTCCAGGAGGGGGCTCCCAAATCCCACCTCCGAATGGTGGTCATGGCTCTGCCAGGCCTCCTATGTAGATCTCCCTCCTTTTTGCTGAGTTTCTTAAATAAAACTTTATTTTGAAATAACTTCACAGGTATATAAAAGTTGCAAGAAGAGTGCAAAGAAGTCCACCATACCCTTCACCCAGAGTCACCAATTGTATGGATTTACATTTTGCCACATTTGCTCCCGTAGGCAATGTGGGCTCGCACTATATACGTGCGTGTGTATATCCACGTATACATATATGTATAGCTATTTTTCTGAACCATTTGAAAGCGATTGCAGACATTGCGTTCCTTTACTCCTAAATATTTCACTGTATAGTTTCTTAGATCAAGGACATTCATTTCCATAACCGCAGTGCAATTGTCGAGATCAGCACATTTAACCCCGATGCAAGCCTAGGACCAATCTAATCTGTGACTTTCTTCAGATCTGTGAGATTGTCCCAGTAGTGACCTTTCCCAATCAAAAGGCGGAGTTGAGGTCCCAGATCCCATCATGCAGATAACCCTTTTCCTTAATTGTTGTGTCTCTCAAGCTGCCTTCAATCCTGACCTCCTCACTCTGTCTCTATCTTTCATGACATTGACATTTTGGAGGAGTACAAGTCGGGTGTCTTGTAGACTATCTCTCCATTTGGGTTTGTCTGATGTTTACTCTTGAGCTTAGGCTCAGATGATGCATTGTTGGCAGGGGCCCCACAGAGAAGTGAGTTTAGGGTATCTGGGAGACCCATGACGTCTGTCTGTTCCACCACTGGTGAGGTTAACTTTGATGACTTGGCTAAGGTGGTGTCTGCTGGGTCTCCCCGCTGTGAAGTTACTATTTCTCCCTTTATCACTTGTAGTTATGATCAAATCCACTAGTTGTAGTACTTCATTTTTCAAAAATCTATTTTTTTAATGTGAATTTATTTTTCAAAGAATGGCGTGTAGCCCTTAATAATGGTGCTGTGTTGATGGTGTGTCAGACGCAGATGAGCCCGAGAAGCCTCCCCTTTCCTCGGGTGCTTGCCTCCTCCTCTTGGGGGCCCATTACCAGGGAGGATGTGGCTGTGCCTTTAAGGCAAAGGGTGATCTGGGATGGGATCTGGGACCTCAGCTCTGTTTTTTGAAGCAGCCCAGGGTGATGATAACTGGTACCTGGTGAGTCCAGGGGATGCTGGTGCCATCACGGCTGCCATTCCCTGCTCCCTGCCTGGGGAGGGGCTGGGAGCAAGCTCTAGTTCCAGGCACCCCTGGACGGGGAAGGCCTCATTCCTGGGATTCCTTCCTGGCAGGGGAATTGGCTGGGTGGTTAAAAATAACTTCCTCTCCCACATCTCCTAGCTGCCCCAAAGCATCATCCACATTATCCACGAAGCAGGAAGGGCAGGGCTCATTAGCTCCCTTATACAGGGAGGGAAACTGAGGCTTGCGGACGTTCAGTGACTCATCCCGGATACCCAGCTATGAGGTGGTCAGTTGGGCCTCCTAGCCACGTTCCCAGTGCTTCCTCGAGTGAGGTCCTCTGGTACAGGTGAGGCCCCCGAAGCAGAGTGTGGCCAGGCTCTCGGTGCTCTGCCACTCTTGGGCACCTGCTACTTCTCCCTTTGACCAGAGAAACCAGACCCGGGCTCAGTCTTGCGGGCCAGCGGTATCTGGCTAGAGCTAATGGTTTCATTTTCATCATATTTGTTTTTAGCGTTGCCTTCTGTTTATGACAAATGATTCTGTTGTGGTTCTTTTTTTTTTTTTTTTAAGATTTTATTATTTGAGAGATAGAGAACATGAGCGGAGGGGAGGGGCGCAGAGGGAGAGGGAGAAGCAGACTCCCCACTGAGCAGAGAGCCCAATGCGGGACTTGATCCCAGGACCCTGAGATGATGACCTGAGCCGAAGGTGGACGCTTAACCGACTGAGCCACCCAGGCATCCCGAAATGATTCTGTTTTTTATTTATTCATGATAGTGACATAAAGGTTCCTTTTAAAAATTTGATGATCACAAAAAAAAAGATGCCTTGATTGAAGATAATAAATAAATCATCGCCTGGGCCAACGCTGACCCTTCAGAAGGGCCTCACTAAGTCTGAGGCACCGACCAGCTGGAGACACGTTCTGAACCAAGAATCTTCACAAACCCATAGCTGGTGAGGGTCAGCAGCTGATATGTAAAGCCGAATCCGGGTTTGAGAAACCAATCCTTGTTCCTCCAGAACACTGACTTCCATCAGGGACGCAGGCAACCAGGCAGCATCTCCTTTCCCATCCCCCTCCAGCCGTGAACTCTTGGACTAGCTGAGGCAGAGGTCCTGCACACAGCCCGTCACTGAGACCACGGTGGACACCCAGTTGGCCCTGGGTAACATCTGTCTTTAGCCACTTGAATTGGTCGGTTGGTGCATGGGAAAGAGGAGCGAGCAATGGGTTTCCAGCACACAAGGTCTTTGGAGGGCGACAGGGCTACTGTTTTCAGAAGGCCCTCCAGCACTGAGGAGGCCCCCTGCCTGGTGTGTTTGCTAGCTGGGAACAGGTGGGAAGGAGGGGAGGGACCACTGCGTGCCGAGGCCTCGTGTATTGTAGACACTCCACTGACGTGACTTCATGTCATCCTCACAACAAACATCCCAACGAGGTGGGTACCATTCTCCTGTTTCAGATGAAGAAAATAGGCCCAGAGAGATAACTTGCCTGAGGTCACACGGCGAGGAAGGGACAGAGCCAGGATTCCCACAGATAGGCCTTGCCCTGACTGCCGCCCAGGAGGACCGTGGGAAGGCAAGATTCTCTGCCCAGAGCATCGTCCAACAGCACCCCTCAGACACAAGGGCCGATCCCAAACTAGGCACTCTCCCCGGAGGGAGTGAGCCGAGACGCTGCTGCTTAAAATGGATCAAGTGCCCAGCTGTCATTCTTTAATGACAGAAATGAGTCAGCCGGCCACTTCCTCTGTCCAGCTCTCGGGAGTAGCCTGGAATGAAAGGTTACAGTTTCAGAAAGAAAGAAGAAGGAAAAAAAAAGCCAACGGCGAATGAATTGTCTGTCATGCTGTAATGATATTAGAAGGTCGGAGAGCCCACTGCTTTGGATTCTGCAAGCTGCAGCATCTCCAGGATGCCTGGGAGGAAAGAGATGAACCTAAGATCAGACCACGGAGGTTCAAATCCCGCCTCTGCCCTTTGCAAGCTGTGTGGCCTTGAACAATTTACTGAAGCCTCTCTGAGCCCCATCTGAAATTCCCGATGAGCCTGCTTGGCCACCCCCCCCCCCCCCGCCACCCAGGGTTGTTCTGAGGAATACATGAGCTAGGACAAGAGTTAAAGCAGATAGTACAAGGTAAGTGTAGAGTGCTGGAGAAATACCGCCTGTTACTGAGATTCTCAAGATTCTCATTGGGGGGTTTGCTCTGAGGCCAGACTTGCAAGTTAAGGAGCAAGGGGACTGATTAACAGCCACAGTGGGTGGCACAGATGAGTGGTCTCAGGACATCCTCCAGCCAAGGACACAGAGACCGGGGCGGTCCTCACCTTGTTCTGTGACTTAGGGCAGGTCCCCGGCCTGTCTGGGCCTTTTGTGGAAGGAGTGGGACCAACTCTGATCGGGGTTTCCGAAACCCCATATGACACTGTCAGCAATTTCTGCTCTCTTGTTTGAATTCTCATTTGTGTCCTTGTTTTCTTTAAACGAGCTCTTTTTAAAGTGAAGCGATGCTCTGGAAGGACAGGAACTTTCTATTACTATCAGAAGTGGAAACCTGGCATCACTTGCCATAAATAGAAGGTGACCCTGCAGATAGCGCGGTGAAAACAGAGAACAGTAGTGGATCCAGCTAGAGCCGGCGCCTGTGGGGCCCTGGGCCTGGTCAGATGGGAGATTGGCACGTGTCGGAGACACGTTCCAGCCAGACTGACGCTTATCTGGACTCCGTGCTTGTCGCGGACACCGAGATTGGGAGAGGAGTGGGTCCCCATGCTGGGGGTGATTCTGTGCTCTCTGATACCCAGTCCACACAAGTCTAAAGTGGGCTTAAGTATGAACCCCTGCTTTGGAGATCTCTAGAGTGAGCCCTGCTCTGGGGAGCACCACCACTGGCCCCACAGGGAACCCTAGGAGTTCCTTGGAGGGAGGTCAGCAGAAGGGGGATTCCTGGTGGGAGGGGTGGGGGGGGCATAGATGCCTTTCTAGAGGGCTGAGCTCACCAGTGCTCTGGCTTCGGCCCTGGCTTCCCCCTCGTGCCAGGTCCAGTGGGGAGTGGGTTGGGGCCCCAGGACGCAAGGACTTGGCCTGTGTCATCAGTGGGAGCCAGGGAGGGTCTCAGCAGTGAAAGGATGTGTTCCCAGCTGGCCTCTAGAAGGTGAATCTGGCAGCACAAGAAACGTGGCTGACTTGGCCCCTCCTCCCCTCTCCAGCTGTGTGTCCACCATGGTTTACCTTCTTGCTTCCTTCCCTGTACCAAACTCTAGGGGGTTCTAGGGCCTGCTGTGCCCTTGTCACCAGCCTGCCCCCTACCTGGCATGCTCTTCGTGCACAGCCTTGCCTGGGCTCTGGGCTCCATCCGTCCCCTGTGCTCCCTCCTGTCGGGTGTCTTACCTTGGGCTGCGATTGCTCACCAGATTGTGTCTCAAAAGCATGGCCGCATTTATCGCGGGGTCCCCAGCACCCAGCTCAGGACCTGGCATGCAGGAGGTATGAAATTAGGTAGTGCTGAAAATCTCCAGTGGAACGAAAGCCTGGAGAACTGAGCATCCTGGACAAGTTACTTACCGTGTCTGAACCTTAGTGTCTTTGTCTGTAAACTGGACTCATAATAATGTGTCGTTCCAGGAGTTTTAGGAGGGCTGAATGACATGATATAGGTACTGCTCTGTCTCAGGTCTGCTCTCCCAGGAGCAGACCCCAGAACCAAGGTTCAAGTGCAAGTCGTGTATTCGGGAGGTGATCCCAGAACTACCAGTACGGAGTGGGTTGGTGAGACAGGAAAGGGTTCTGTCATCCAGTAGGTCACCACTGCAGTCCTGCTCAGGAACTCCGGGGACCAGGGTAGGTGGAGACTCAGCTGCAGGGTGCAGGAGCTGGGGTATTGACCCCCCGCCTTCCTGGTCATCACTGGTTGGAAGGCAGCTCTCGGGAGACATTGGCTCTGCCTGCACTTGCAGCCTGGGGGCCAGGCAGGCTTTGGAGGCAGGTCCCTGCAGGTGGAAGCTGCCAGGTTGGCATGCCCTGGAGGGGTGAGCGGAAGGAACGGAGCAAGGCACCCACAGCCTCTGCCTGGGGCTCGTGGCACATAGTAAAAGCTCAGGGGGTGACAGCTGCCTTATTATGATGGTTTCTACCTTTGCCACCAGTCCAGTGGCAGCTCTGCCTGTCACAGTTGTGTGACTCAGGTCACTTGGCTTCTCTGAACCTTGGGGAGATGCATCGTTCTCAGTAGAAGCAGTTCTGCCCCCTCGGCGCCCCTTGGAAATGGGGTGAGGGTGCATTTTTCGTTGTCACCCAGCTAGACACGTAAAGTGAAGGGTATGGGAAATGGGGACCAGCCGAGGGGCCAGGCACCGTGGATGATGCCATGTCTTGGAGGACCAGCGCAGCGGGGCTGCTGAGTAGCTTGGCTGTGGCCACAGCCTTCCGGTAGCCTGCGAAGCATTTTCTGGGCAAGGTGGGTGGTGCTGCCAAGCCCTGCCCACTAACCGAGCTTGCTCAGCAGCCCTGGGGCTCAGATTGGCCAGCAGGCCCTGGGTGACCCCTGAGCACACTGCCCTCCTTCCTCAGGTACCAGGATCCCCCTCCTCCCTCCCAGGAATGGACCATCCTTCCTCTCCCAAGTGAAAATTGCACTGGCTGTCCAGTCCAGGGCCCTTAGAAATCAGGCAAATTCATTAAAAAAGAGTTCATAAAAGTTGTAGGACAACACGACCAGCCTGCGTCTGGGATTTCTGATGGTTCCCGAATGCAAGGGTTGGAGGAAGGCTTCCCTGCCCCGCCCCAAGCCTCCTGAGGCCACCACCAAATGGGCGACAGCAGGACAGTGCTTTCGTGCTGGTAACACCCCTTTTCCCTTCTCGCTAGGCGTTCTTCCCCCAAAAGCTCCGTGCCAACAGAGAGGTTTCCGTCCGGACCCAGGAGGGTGGGGCGGAGAGATTGAGACTGAGAGTGGAGGCCCAGAAGGCCTTTGCCCCTGCCCAAGGGGAAAGGCAGGGGCATCCGAAGACCTCCCCCGCCCACAGCGCCGCACACATGGCCTTGCCTTGGCTTTTGACCTTTCACAGTTGCGATGGATGTTTACAAGAACCCAGCCAGAGTCTGCCTCCCTGCTCTTCATCCCCGACTGCACCTGCTTCTCCCACTTAATCTTTCGAGAGGATACTTCAAACTGCGGACACACACGGAAGCCACTCCCAGCTTCATCTGATGCCACTGGAGCCCCCAGCCCGGTCGGGTTGGGCCCGAGGCTGGTCTTAGATGCAGTGACTATTTCAGGGAGTAAGTTAGAAGGAAAAGAAGCCACAGATCATGTCAGGGGCTGAGGGTCGGGTGTGACTTAACTCATTTCAAGTTGCTTGTTCTTCATCAAGTTGCCAGGACTGATACATCATGCCGGGAGAATGCCACGTTGCTCCTCTGGCCAGAAGTATTTTTGAAAATGTGAGTGGTATGTATACTTGATGTTGATAAACCTGTAAAAGCAATACTTAGGAGGCTGACTTCTTTCAATTAAAACATGTATGCAACTCCAGCCTGTGGGGACCCTGCCTCTTTTTTTTTGGAAATCTGGGAAAGGAGCCCTTAGGCAGGACGTCGCATTCCACAAAAGGTGGAAGAGTCAGGACCTCCCCAGCTTGGGACCCAGCAGGGCTGGGAGAGTTCCCCCCAAGCCAGGCTGGCGGGGGGTCAGGCCAGAAAGGCCAGGGCCAGGCTGTGGGGCGTGGTGGCCAAGGCCTAGTGGCCCTGATCCCAGAGATACGGGAGGCGCGGTATTCCCTGTGTATTCCCTGCGTGCCCACAGCGTGCCCACAGCGCAGGGAATCAGGAAGGGAGGGAGCAGGTGAATGGGTGAAGTTGGGTCGACTTGCAGTTTCATCAGAAAATAGCCGTGATTCTCATTCTGCACAGTGCCCGATGCTTCTCAAAGCACCCTCACATACACCGAGTTACACAAGGCACAATGTTTGGCTCCGTCGTGTGGGTGAGGACACAGGTGAGGGAGGGTCAAGCCCCCCGCAGAACTCCAGAGAAAAAAAACAGCCCCAGAAACCCTCGTCTTCCTGTGCTGCTAAGAAAGGGCATCAAGGGCTGTGAACAGAACACATCTGAGAGGCCCAGGAAAAGAGGTGAGCGGGCGAAGGGAGAGGTTTCTGATGGGGGAGAGGCCTGAGGGGAAGCAGGATTTATTTAGTTTATTTTTAGTTTATTCCTCTGGGCATCGCTCCCCGCCCGCG